>NW_024041262.1:28519748-28575160 GCF_014851395.1 Micropterus salmoides
GAGGGACAGGCAGGAGGGACAGGCAGGCGGGACAGGCAGGAGGGACAGGCAGCGGAGGGACAGGCAGGCGGAGGGACAGGCAGGCGGGACAGACAGGAGGGACAGGCAGGCGGAGGGACAGGCAGGAGGGACAGGCAGGAGGGACAGGCAGGCGGAGGGACAGGCAGGAGGGACAGACAGGAGGGACAGGCAGGCGGAGGGACAGGCAGGAGGGACAGGCAGGCGGGACAGGCAGGCGGAGGGACAGGCAGGCGGAGGGACAGGCAGAGGGGACAGGAGGGACAGGCAGGAGGGACAGGCAGGAGGGACAGGCAGGGGGGACAGGCAGGAGGGACAGGCAGGAGGGACAGGCAGGAGGGACAGGCAGGCGGAGGGACAGGCAGGAGGGACAGGCAGGCGGAGGGACAGGCAGGCGGAGGGACAGGCAGGCGGGACAGACAGGAGGGACAGCGGCGGCAGGGACAGGCAGCGGAGGACAGGCAGGAGGGACAGGCAGGAGGGACAGGCGGGCGGGACAGGCAGGCGGAGGGACAGGCAGGCGGAGGGACAGGCAGGAGGGACAGGCAGGCGGGACAGACAAGAGGGACAGGCAGGCGGAGGGACAGGCAGGAGGGACAGACAGGAGGGACAGGCAGGCGGAGGAACAGGCAGGAGGGACAGACAGGAGGGACAGGCAGGCGGAGGGACAGACAGGAGGACAGGCAGGCGGGACAGGCAGGCGGAGGGACAGGCAGGCGGAGGGACAGACAGGAGGGACAGAAAGGAGGGACAGGCAGGCGGAGGGACAGGCAGGCGGAGGGACAGACAGGAGGGACAGACAGGCGGAGGAACAGACAGGAGGGACAGGCAGGCGGAGGGACAGACAGAGGGACAGACAGGAGGGACAGGCAGGGGGACAGGCAGGCGGAGGGACAGACAGGGACAGACGGGGGGACAGGCAGGGAGGGACAGGCAGGAGGGACAGGCAGGAGGGACAGGCAGGCGGAGGGACAGGCAGGCGGAGGGACAGACAGGGGGACAGACAGGAGGAAGGCAGGGGGACAGGCAGGCGGAGGGACAGGCAGGCGGAGGGACAGGCAGGAGGGACAGGCAGGCGGAGGGACAGGCAGGAGGGACAGGCAGGCGGAGGGACAGGCAGGAGGGACAGGCAGGAGGGACAGGCAGGAGGGACAGACAAGGGACAGGCAGGCGGGACAGGCAGGAGGGACAGACAGGAGGGACAGACAGGCGGAGGGACAGGCAGGAGGGACAGGCAGGAGGGACAGGCAGGGGGACAGGCAGGGGGGACAGGCAGGGGGACAGGCAGGCGGAGGGACAGGCAGGAGGGACAGCAGGCGGAGGGACAGGCAGGAGGGACAGGCAGGCGGGACAGACGGGGGGACAGGCAGGCGGAGGGACAGGCAGGAGGACAGACAGGAGGACAGGCAGGGGAGGACAGGCAGGAGGGACAGACAGGAGGGACAGGCAGGCGGAGGGACAGGCAGGAGGGACAGGCAGGAGGGACAGGCAGGCGGAGGGACAGGCAGGCGGAGGGACAGACAGGAGGGACAGACAGGAGGGACAGGCAGGCGGAGGGACAGGCAGGCGGGGGGACAGACAGGGGGACAGACAGGAGGGACAGGCAGGGGGACAGGCAGGGGGACAGGCAGGCGGAGGGACAGGCAGGAGGGACAGGCAGGAGGGACAGGCAGGGGGGACAGGCAGGGGGGACAGGCAGGGGGGACAGGCAGGTGGAGGGACAGACAGGGGGAACAGACAGGAGGGACAGGCAGGGGGGACAGGCAGGAGGGACAGACAGGAGGGACAGACAGGGGGGACAGGCAGGGGGGACAGGCAGGATTTTCGATTTTGCAAAAAAAATTATTTGGCGGAAATGGGCGTGGCCTATACCACGAGATTCAGCTCGATCCCCCGAACGCGTGGATATAAGGATTTTGATATACGCCTTCGTAGGCCAAGCCCAAATGCGTTGACCTTGCTTATAGCGCCCCCTAGTGGTAGAAGTGTGCGGATTTTTACACCTGAGTTACTTGCAGGGGCTTGTACCTACCCTGAGTTTCGTGTCCCTAGCAGTTACCGTCTAGGCTGCAGTAGTGGAATTAGGCGGAAGAATGATTACAATAGGGTTCCTAGCTCCGCTGGTACTGGGAACCGCGATGCCAGATTCCACAGCCTCCCCCATTTAGCTCTCTCTCTCGCACACACACACACTGGAGCAGGTTTTTAGTCTGCCTTCTTTTGCTACTGTGGAATGAAGAGATTATATATATATAAAACTATAGAATATTAAAATTGAAGTAGCTTAGATGTAACTAGCTACATTTCATTCAAGTTTCATTTAACGTAGAGTAGCTAGTAGCGTGCCCAACACTGCTGCCTGCTTGCCCACTGTTTACCTGTTCCCGTCAGTGTCTCTCAGCCTGTCCCACAGACTGTCAATCCTCTTCAGCTCACATGTTGCTCGTTAACACGACACGATCTTGTGATTAGATTCCTCTCAGCTGTAGTAGCTGCTTCCAGCTCCTGTCTGTAATAATGGAGGCTAATATGAGCCAGTAAATCCATAAACACACACACACACACATTGTTCATGTGTGGGAGAGCTTTAATAAGCAGCTGCTTTCTTATTAAACGTCGTACAACGTCTGACTCGTCTCTGTATACACTGTGTGCACATACTGTACATATACAAACAGACACACACGCTGCTGTTGGCTGTTGAAGCCTTATTATCTCTGTTTCGTTAAAGGCCACACACACACACACACACACACACACACACCTCTTTGTACTTCTATACTTGTGAGGACCCTCATTAACATAATGCGCCCCCTAACCCTCACATGCCTAATCCCAATATGAACCTAACTCTACACCAACCCATACGGCCAAAATGTCCTTGCGTTCCAAAAATGTCCTCACTCTGTTGGTTAAAAACTTGTTCTGCTGATCACTATGTAGGAAGCACACACAAACACACACACTGAGCCCCAGCAGAGACTGTTCAATAACAGGAACATACTAATTAATACCAAAACTGACACACACTTTATACCTCTCTCTCTCTCTCCCTCTCTCTCTCTGTTTATCTGTCCAGTATCTCAGTGCTCGCTCGCCCTCGGCCGGCTAATTGCCTCGGTGGTTGACATCATTACTCTGAAGTGTGTGTGTGTGTGTGTGTGTGTGTGTGTGTGTGTGTATGAGATGAAGTGAGTCTTCTCTTAATTAGCCTCCTCTTCTCGTGCTCACCTCCTGCAGAGCTCTTTGATTAAACCAGTTAACACTGATCATCTGACACACACACACACCATAGACAGATGTGTGTTACAGCTCCTCACTCATTAAAAGGTTTGTCTTAGTTTCAGCTCCTGCAGGCTGCTGCTCCACCCTTTGACTGGTGGAGGTTGTGCCTGCAGACAGTACTTGGGGCTGTAAACAGTTGGTCCAAGTTGAAACTAATTCTGTAATTCTCTGAGAAAAACGGTGTCAAAGGAAACACTATTTATCATCAGGTATCAGCTGCTGTTAGTGCATTAATATCGTATCGATAACACAGTGCTAATAGTAACATGCACGTCTTTATTAGAATACTTTTCATTTGGACAGATATTTTATCAAATGTTATTTTCAAGACTGATTTCAATAATACCCATCAACCCTCCCATGTTTTACCGCTCTCTCTCGCTGTCCTCCTGTTTAAATATATCCCCATAAATCTCCCGTATTTTCAACCTTTCCAAAAACACGTTTGACACGTTCTCCTCCTGAAAAGCAGGTGGCAGTATGTAAAAAATAAGCTGTAACACTGACGGGAAGTCAACAGCACCCGCTATTATAGTTATTATTATTATTATTATTATCGAGCTGAATCTCGTGGTATAGGCCACGCCCATTTCCGCAAAAACTCGAAAACCTATTTTAATTAACTCCTCCGAAGCTGCAAGTCCGATCGGCACGAAACTTGGCACGGACCATCTCTGGACCGAGCGAACAAAGTTTCTGGAGGGAATTTTGATCCGGCTTTCAACTGCTTGCAGTTCTAGTTATTATTATTATTATTATTATTATTATTATTATTATTATTATTATTATTATTATTATTAGTAGTAGTAGTAGTAGTAGTAGTAGTAGTAGTACTAGAAGTACAAGAAGAAGACGAAGAATCCAAGATAGAGGATGCATTTCTCTACTGAGTTTTCCAGTCACATACAGTGTCCCACTAAAAATAGAAAAATGATTTCCAAGCATGGTGTATGAGTAAAGACTGAAACCTACTGTAATAGTTCTGCATGAATTGTGATTATTAAGAAGTTAGTACTTAGTATTAACACATTAGAGAAAGCATTTTTCTTGCACAGTGGTGTTTAGGTAAACTACACTGAGCAAAAAAAATAAAGGGAACACTTAAACAACACAATGTAACTCCAAGTCAATCACACTCCTGTGAAATCAAACTGTCCACTTAGGAAGCAACACTGATTGACAATCAATTTCACATGCTGTTGTGCAAATGGAATAGACAACAGGTGGAAATTAGCTAGACCCCCCCAATAAAGGAGTGGTTCTGCAGGTGGTGACTACAGACTGATGTTTTGGTCATTTTTAAATGCTGGCGGTGCTTTCACTCTAGTGGTAGCATGAGACGGAGTCTACAACCCACACAAGTGGCTCAGGTAGTGCAGCTCATCCAGGATGGCACATCAATGCGAGCTGTGGCAAGAAGGTTTGCTGTTTCTGTCAGCGTAGTGTCCAGAGCACGGAGGCGCTACCAGGAGACAGGCCAGTACATCAGGAGACGTGGAGGAGGCCGTAGGAGGGAAACAACCCAGCAGCAGGACCGCTACCTCCGCCTTTGTGCAAGGAGGAGCAGGAGGAGCACTGCCAGAGCCCTGCAAAATGACCTCCAGCAGGCCACAAATGTGCATGTGTCTGCTCAAACGGTCAGAAACAGACTCCATGAGGGTGGTACGAGGGCCCGACGTCCACAGGTGGGGGTTGTGTTTACAGCCCAACACCGTGCAAGACATTTGGCATTTGCCAGAGAACACCAAGATTGGTAAATTCGCCACTGGCGCCCTGTGCTCTTCACAGATGAAAGCAGGTTCACACTGAGCACATGTGACAGACGTGACAGAGTCTGGAGACGCCGTGGAGAACGTTCTGCTGCCTGCAACATCCTCCAGCATGACCGGTTTGGCGGTGGGTCAGTAATGGTGTGTGGTGGCATTTCTTTGGGAGGCCTCACAGCCCTCCATGTGCTCGCCAGAAGTAGCCTGACTGCCATTAGGTACCGAGATGAGATCCTCAGACTGTAGTGTGGTTTTCCACTTTGATTTTGAGTGTGACTCCAAATCCAGACCTCCATGGGTTGATAAATTTGATTTCCATTGATAATTTTTGTGTGATTTTGTTGTCAGCACATTCAACTATGTAAAGAAAGGAGTATTTAATGAGGTTATTTCATTCATTCAGATCTAGGATGTGTTATTTTAGTGTTCCCTTTATTTTTTTGAGCAGTGTATTTACAGAATTATAATGAATAAAGTAAATGGCCAAAGTGATATATTAACATGACAATACATTAAATTAACATTATATTTTTATTTAATGTAAGAACATTATGTTAATACAGTCTTTTATACTGCTGTAGGTTGTGGATAGTAATGATATAACACCTTTCATGACCATCGTTCATTTCTGCTGACCAAACGTCCCCAGCTCAAGTACACTTACTCAGATGTCCTGGAACTTTCAAGCGTCACTCAGGTCTGCTGACTTACAAGTTTAATACTATGATGTGTTTAAAAGCTCCAGAGCAGTCAGTCAATAAGAAACTCTAAATATTCATGTTACATGTAACGTCTGTTTCCAGCTGACAAACAGTCTGACTGCATCATTAACACGCACTGTTTACCGATTCACTTACTGTGTGTGTGTGTGTGTAGCATGTTGCTAACAGCCGTTAGCGTGTTAATGTTATTGTTTACATCTGCCGTCTCTGTGTAAATAAATGGGTTGCCGTGGCAGCCTGCTAATGAGGCTAATTAGAGGAATACCGCCGCCGAGCCACCCTCGTTAAGAGGCGACAGCCGGAGGAAGCACACACACACACACACACACACAGAACACACACAGAGTGTGTTGTAAGTGTGTGTGTGTGTTTTCGGGTAATCTGCTGAAGTCATCGTCCTTAAATCCACCTTAAACAGTTTCTTCAGCAGTCAGAGCTATCAATCAAACCGTGTGTGACCCCGCCCACTCACTACTGACAGGAAGTCTGAAGTGAAACTTCTGAAAGCTGTTTGACCTTTGAACGTGTACCAAAAGTCATTCTCTGCACTTAACCCATCCCTGAAAGGAGCCTGGGGACCAACTCTAGATCCCAGGACGACCGGGGTTCGAACCCAGGACCTTCCTGCTGGCCACCGCGCCACACTCATTTAACCCAATCCTCATTTAACACCCTCTCAGTTGTTCTACGGAACAAATGGCTGTTGCCAGAGCAGATGCTGTTATTCGGAGGGGACAGTACCTGGAGAAGATCTCAGGAGAGGATTAACCATCAGGACAAAAACTGCTGCTTATCAGAGCAACAATTGCCTCACGATGTCTCACAGCGCCTCACTAAGGCTCACAGCATCTCACTGCATCTCACTGCGCCTCAATGCGTCTCATGATGTCTCACAGTACCTCACGACACCTCACAGCGTCTCACTGCGCCTCACTATGTATCACAGTGCCTCACTACACCTCACAGCGTCTCACTGCATCTCACTGCGCCTCACTATGTATCACAGTGCCTCACTACACCTCACAGCGTCTCACTGCATCTCACTGCACCTCAATGTGTCTCACAATGTCTCACAGTGCCTCACTATACCTCACTGCACCTCAATGCGTCTCACTATGTATCACAGTGCCTCACTACACCTCACTGCGTCTCACTGCACCTCACAGCGCCTCACGATGTCTCAGTGCCTCACTACACCTCACAGCGTCTCACTGCATCTCACTGCACCTCAATGCATCTCACAATATCTCACAGTGACTCACTACACCTCACTGCATCTCACTGCACCTCAATGCGTCTCACTATGTCTCACAGCACCTCACTACACCTCAGTGTCTCACTGCATCTCACAGCGCCTCACTAAGGCTCACAGCGTCTCACTGCACCTCAATGCGTCTCACGATGTCTCAAAGTGCCTCACTACACCTCACAGCGTCTCACTGCATCTCACTGCGCCTCACAATGTCTCACAGTGCCTCACTACACCTCACTGCATCTCACTGCACCTCAATGCGTCTCACTGCATCTCACTGCACCTCACGATGTCTCAGTGCCTCACTACACCTCACAGCGTCTCACTGCATCTCACTGCGCCTCAATGCGTCTCACAATGTCTCACAGTGACTCACTACACCTCACTGCATCTCACTGCACCTCAATGCGTCTCACTGCATCTCACTGCACCTCAATGTGTCTCACAATGTCTCACAGTGCCTCACTACACCTCACTGCGTCTCACTATGTATCACAGTGCCTCACAGCGTCTCACTGCATCTCACTGCATCTCACTGCATCTCACTATGTATCACAGTGCCTCACTACACCTCACTGCATCTCACTGCGTCTCACTATGTCTCACAGCGTCTCACTATGTCTCACAGCATCTCACTATGTCTCACAGCGTCTCACTATGTATCACAGTGCCTCACTACACCTCACAGCGTCTCACTATGTCTCACAGCGTCTCACTATGTCTCACAGTGCCTCACTACACCTCACAGCGTCTCACTGCATCTCACTGCGCCTCACGATGTTTCAGTGCCTCACTACACCTCACAGCGTCTCACTGCGCCTCACAATGTCTCACAGTGCCTCACTACACCTCACAGCGTCTCACTGCGTCTCACTGCGCCTCACGATGTTTCAGTGCCTCACTACACCTCACAGCGTCTCACTGCATCTCACTGCGCCTCAATGCGTCTCACAATGTCTCACAGTGCCTCACTACACCTCACAGCGTCTCACTGCATCTCACTGCGCCTCACGATGTCTCAGTGCCTCACTACACCTCACAGCGTCTCACTGCATCTCACTGCGCCTCACGATGTCTCAGTGCCTCACTACACCTCACAGCGTCTCACTGCATCTCATTGCACCTCAATGCGTCTCACAATGTCTCACAGTGACTCACTACACCTCACTGCATCTCACTGCACCTCAATGCGTCTCACTATGTCTCACAGCACCTCACTACACCTCAGTGTCTCACTGCATCTCACTGCGCCTCACGATGTCTCAGTGCCTCACTACACCTCACAGCGTCTCACTGCATCTCACTACGCCTCACGATGTCTCAGTGCCTCACTACACCTCACAGTGTCTCACTGCATCTCACTGTGCCTCACGATGTCTCAGTGCCTCGCTACACCTCACAGCGTCTCACTGCATCTCACTGCGCCTCAATGCGTCTCACTATGTCTCACAGCACCTCACTACACCTCAGTGTCTCAATGCGTCTCACAATGTCTCACAGTGACTCACTACACCTCACTGCGTCTCACTGCATCTCACTGCGCCTCAATGCGTCTCACAATGTCTCACAGTGACTCACTACACCTCACTGCATCTCACTGCACCTCAATGCGTCTCACTATGCATCACAGTGCCTCACTACGCCTCACAGTGTCTCACTGCGCCTCACTGCATCTCACAGCGCCTCACTGCGTCTCACTGCTGTGGGGGCTGAGGAGGACAGGTAGGTGCCCAGTCAGAGTATCACCTGTATTAAACTAAGGAAACGTGAAACAGCGTTACATCAAGTATGCCCAATAATAATCTCAACTGGCAAAGAAACTAAAGCGTGGAAATAAATGTAGCGCAGTAAAAAGTATGTTTCCCGCTGAGAAGTATAAACTAACATTTAATGGAAAAAGAATGTGTTCTGCTGAATTAAATGCAAACAGAAAGAACAGCGGCCATATTGTCTTTGTCCTCAGACTCACAGCTACTGATACAAGGTAGAGACGTGTGTGTAAAGCAGAAAATAGACGAGGAGGAAATAAGTGAGCACTGTGTGTGAAACCAAAGTGTGACGACCTTCTTAACAGCTTGACTCAGTGAGCACTAAAGCCAACAGGTGCTAACGAACACACACACACACACACACTGCATCTCACTGCACCTCACTGCGTCTCACAATGTCTCACAGTGACTCACTACACCTCACTGCATCTCACTGCACCTCAATGCGTCTCACTATGTCTCACAGCACCTCACTACACCTCAGTGTCTCACTGCATCTCACGATGTCTCAGTGCCTCACTACACCTCACAGCGTCTCACTGCATCTCACTGCGCCTCAATGCGTCTCACAATGTCTCACAGTGACTCACTACACCTCACTGCGTCTCACTGCACCTCAATGCGTCTCACTATGTATCACAGTGCCTCACAGCGTCTCACTGCATCTCACTGCATCTCACAGCGTCTCACAGCGTCTCACTGTACCTCACTGCATCTCACTGCACCTCACTGCATCTCACTGCATCTCACTGCGTCTCAATGCGTCTCACTATGTATCACAGTGCCTCACTACACCTCACTGCATCTCACTGCACCTCAATGCGTCTCACTGCACCTCAATGCGTCTCACTGCACCTCAATGCGTCTCACGATGTCTCACAGTGCCTCACTAAGGCTCACAGCGTCTCACTGCATCTCACTATGTATCACAGTTCCTCACTACGCCTCACAGTGTCTCACTGCATCTCACTACGCCTCACAGTGTCTCACTGCATCTCACAGCGTCTCACTGCACCTCAATGCGTCTCACAATGTCTCACAGTGCCTCACTACACCTCACTGCGTCTCACAATGTCTCACAGTGACTCACTACACCTCAATGCGTCTCACTATGCATCACAGTGCCTCACTACGCATCACAGCACCTCACAGCGTCTCACTGCGTCTCACAATGTCTCACAGTGCCTCACTAAGGCTCACAGTGTCTCACTGCACCTCAATGCGTCTCACTATGTATCACAGTGCCTCACAGCGTCTCACTGCATCTCACTATGTATCACGGTGCCTCACTATGTCTCACAGCATCTCACTGCGTCTCACTATGTATCACAGTGCCTCACTACACCTCACAGCGTCTCACTTCATCTCACTGCATCTCAATGCGTCTCACTATGTATCACAGGGCCTCACTACACCTCACAGCGTCTCACTTCATCTCACTGCGTCTCAATGCGTCTCACGATGTCTCACTAAGGCTCATAGTGTCTCACTGCACCTCAATGCGTCTCACCATGTATCACAGTGCCTCACTACGCCTTACAGCGTCTCACTGCATCTCACTGCACCTCAATGAGTCTCACGATGTCTCACTATGTCTCACTATGTCTCACTATGTCTCACTGCGTCTCACAATGTCTCACAGCGCCTCACTAAGGCTCACAGCGCCTCACTGCACCTCAATGAATCTCACTATGTCTCACAGCATCTCACTGCGCCTCAATGCATCTCACTATGTCTCACAGCGTCTCACTATGTCTCACAGTGCCTCACTAAGGCTCACAGCGTCTCGCTGCACCTCAATGCATCTCACTATGTCTCACTGCATCTCACTGCGCCTCACGATGTCTCAGTGCCTCACTACACCTCACAGCGTCTCACTGCATCTCACTGCGCCTCACGATGTTTCAGTGCCTCACTACACCTCACAGCGTCTCACTGCATCTCACTGCGCCTCAATGCATCTCACAATGTCTCACAGTGACTCACTACACCTCACTGCATCTCACTGCACCTCAATGTGTCTCACAATGTCTCACAGTGTCTCACTACACCTCACAGCGTCTCACTGCATCTCACTGCGCCTCACGATGTCTCAGTGCCTCACTACACCTCACAGCGTCTCACTGCATCTCACGGCGCCTCACGATGTCTCAGTGCCTCACTACACCTCACAGCGTCTCACTGCATCTCACTGCGCCTCACTGCGTCTCACAATGTCTCACAGTGACTCACTACACCTCACAACGTCTCACTGCATCTCACTGCGCCTCAATGCGTCTCACAATGTCTCACAGTGACTCACTACACCTCACTGCATCTCACTGCACCTCAATGCGTCTCACTATGTCTCACAGCACCTCACTACACCTCAGTGTCTCACTGCATCTCACTGCGCCTCACGATGTCTCAGTGCCTCACTACACCTCACAGCGTCTCACTGCATCTCACTGCATCTCAATGCGTCTCACTATGCATCACAGTGCCTCACTACGCCTCACAGTGTCTCACTGCGCCTCACTGCATCTCACAGCGCCTCACTGCATCTCACAGCGCCTCACTGCGTCTCACTGCTGTGGGGGCTGAGGAGGACAGGTAGGTGCCCAGTCAGAGTATCACCTATATTAAACTAAGGAAATGTGAAACAGCATTACATCAAGTATGCCCAATAATAATCTGAACTGGCAAAAAAACTAAAGCGTGGAAATAAATGTAGCGCAGTAAAAAGTATGTTTCCCGCTGAGAAGTATAAACTAACATTTAATGGAAAAAGAATGTGTTCTGCTGAATTAAATGCAAACAGAAAGAACAGAGGCCATATTGTCTTTGTCCTCAGACTCACAGCTACTGATACAAGGTAGAGACGTGTGTGTAAAGCAGAAAATAGACGAGGAGGAAATAAGTGAGCACTGTGTGTGAAACCAAAGTGTGACGACCTTCTTAACAGCTTGACTCAGTGAGCACTAAAGCCAACAGGTGCTAACGAACACACACACACACACACACACACACACACAGTGATGCAGGGGTTCCTCTAAAAGATCCATTAGTGTCAGATTATTAACGAGCTTTGGATGTTATTGGTTGATTCATTAACGAGACGACATCACGGCTATGAGCTGCTGTTAGCACCTGTCACACCTCCACTTCCTGTCTGTCTTTCTGTGGTTACGGAGACAGGGACCCGATTGGATGACAGATGGGTTTAATTGGTGGGGTGATTAACAGATGTTAACGATGGTGATGATGATGACCCCCCCCCTCCTCATGTCAGATGTGGTGAAATCTAATGGTGCTGCAGCGGATGATCAACACCGACAGAGAGAGAGAGAGACGACTGCAAGATGATGGATAGAAATATAACACTTATACTCCCCCTCCCTCCCTCCCTCTCTGTCTGATAGATAAATTGATCAGAATATTGGAAAATAATATTCCAGCAGAGGAAACTGTCACCTGACGTTTGCCATCACACATCACTGAATGTGTGTGTGTGTGTGTGTGTGTGTGTGGTAAACAAATAACAGCTGACATTTTTCAAAAGGCACTAAAGAAGAAATGTGTGTGTGTATGTGTGTGTGTAGATTGTGATGTGAGAGGAAATACATTCTACCACCTGACAACCTGCCTTCAGGCCAGCACACACACAGGAGGACTGAGTGTGATTGTTACTGAGATAGTGATGCTGAGACTCTGCTGGTTAACATCAGAGAGAGAGAGAGTCTGTGATATGAAGTTAACCTCAGACGACCTTCCCTCTGGCTCACACAAATCTGTTTATTCATTATTAATGAGAAAGACGTACTGAGGTAATACTGAGGTAGTATAGCCAGTACTGAAGTTCACTACCAGTAGAGGATTATAAGAGTCTCTTTGTACTTCATTCATTACTGCTGCTGAATCATCTGCCTCAATGGACACACACACACACACACACACACACACACACACACACTCACTAAGACACACTGTGCCCTCTGATGACAGCAGGTTTAGTGTAATAGCCCTTTAATTGGCTCAGCTATCAGTTTGTCACATCTACAGCCTGCTGTGTGTGTGTGTGTGTGTCAGGTTAAAATGAGGCCATCTATCATGAGATGTTCACTGCACTGAACACTGCAGACATAAACACACACACACAGCAGTGTACACTCAGGGCCTGGAGAAAACAGTGACCACGGCGTAGCAGTGGTGATATGTGGAGCATGAGCAGCCAGTGTGAGCAGCTAGTATGAGCTGCTATATGAGCTGCTAGTGTGAACAGCTAGTGTGAGCAGCTAGTGTGAGTAGCTAGTATGAGCAGCTAGTGTGAACAGCTAGTGTGAGCTGCTAGTGTGAACAGCTAGTGTGAGTAGCTAGTGTGAGCTGCTAGTGTGAACAGCTAGTGTGAACAGCTAGTGTGAGCAGCTACTGTGAACAGCTACTGTGAGCTGCTATATTCAATTCAATTTTATTTATATAGCGCCAAATCACAACAACAGTTATCTCACAGCGCTTTTCAGAAAAGAGCAGGTGTAGTAGCTAGTGTGAGTAGCTAGTATGAGCTGCTACTGTGAACAGCTAGTATGAGCTGCTAGTGTGAACAGCTAGTATGAGCTGCTAGTGTGAACAGCTAGTGTGAGCAGCTAGTGTGAACAGCTAGTGTGAGCAGCTAGTGTGAACAGCTAGTGTGAGCAGCTAGTGTGAGCTGCTAGTGTGAACAGCTAGTGTGAGCTGCTATATTCAATTAAATTTTATTTATATAGCGCCAAATCACAACAACAGTTATCTCACAGCGCTTTTCAGAAAAGAGTAGGTGTAGTAGCTAGTGTGAGTAGCTAGTATGAGCTGCTAGTGTGAACAGCTAGTGTGAGTAGGTAGTGTGAACAGCTAGTGTGAGTAGCTAGTGTGAGCTGCTAGTGTGAACAGCTAGTGTGAACAGCTAGTATGAGCTGCTAGTGTGAACAGCTAGTGTGAGTAGCTAGTGTGAGCAGCTAGTGTGAGCTGCTACTGTGAACAGCTAGTGTGAGCGGCTATATTCAATTCAATTTTATTTATATAGCGCCAAATCACAACAGTTATCTCACATCGCTTTTCATAAAAGAGTAGGTGTAGTAGCTAGTGTGAGTAGCTAGTATGAGCTGCTAGTGTGAACAGCTAGTATGAGCTGCTAGTGTGAACAGCTAGTGTGAGCTGTTAGTGTGAACAGCTAGTGTGAGCTGTTAGTGTGAACAGCTAGTGTGAGCAGCTAGTGTGAGCTGCTAGTGTGAACAGGTAGTGTGAACAGCTAGTGTGAGCTGCTATATTCAATTCAATTTTATTTATATAGCGCCAAATCACAACAACAGTTATCTCACAGCGCTTTTCAGAAAAGAGTAGGTGTAGTAGCTAGTGTGAGTAGCTAGTATGAGCTGCTACTGTGAACAGCTAGTGTGAGCGGCTATATTCAATTCAATTTTATTTATATAGCGCCAAATCACAACAGTTATCTCACATCGCTTTTCATAAAAGAGTAGGTGTAGTAGCTAGTGTGAGTAGCTAGTATGAGCTGCTAGTGTGAACAGCTAGTATGAGCTGCTAGTGTGAACAGCTAGTGTGAGCTGTTAGTGTGAACAGCTAGTGTGAGCTGTTAGTGTGAACAGCTAGTGTGAGCAGCTAGTGTGAGCTGCTAGTGTGAGCTGTTAGTGTGAACAGCTAGTGTGAGCAGCTAGTGTGAGCTGCTAGTGTGAACAGGTAGTGTGAACAGCTAGTGTGAGCTGCTATATTCAATTCAATTTTATTTATATAGCGCCAAATCACAACAACAGTTATCTCACAGCGCTTTTCAGAAAAGAGTAGGTGTAGTAGCTAGTGTGAGTAGCTAGTATGAGCTGCTACTGTGAACAGCTAGTGTGAGTAGCTAGTATGAGCTGCTACTGTGAACAGCTAGTGTGAGTAGCTAGTATGAGCTGCTACTGTGAACAGCTAGTGTGAGTAGCTAGTATGAGCTGCTACTGTGAACAGCTAGTGTGAGCTGCTACTGTGAACAGCTAGTGTGAGTAGCTAGTGTGAGCTGCTACTGTGAACAGCTAGTGTGAGTAGCTAGTATGAGCTGCTACTGTGAACAGCTAGTGTGAGTAGCTAGTGTGAGCTGCTACTGTGAACAGCTAGTGTGAGTAGCTAGTGTGAGCTGCTACTGTGAACAGCTAGTGTGAGTAGCTAGTATGAGCTGCTACTGTGAACAGCTAGTGTGAGTAGCTAGTGTGAGCTGCTACTGTGAACAGCTAGTATGAGCTGCTACTGTGAACAGCTAGTGTGAGTAGCTAGTATGAGCTGCTACTGTGAACAGCTAGTGTGAGTAGCTAGTGTGAGCTGCTACTGTGAACAGCTAGTGTGAGTAGCTAGTGTGAGCTGCTACTGTGAACAGCTAGTGTGAGTAGCTAGTATGAGCTGCTACTGTGAACAGCTAGTGTGAGTAGCTAGTGTGAGCTGCTACTGTGAACAGCTAGTATGAGCTGCTACTGTGAACAGCTAGTGTGAGTAGCTAGTGTGAGCTGCTACTGTGAACAGTTAGTGTGAGTAGCTAGTATGAGCTGCTACTGTGAACAGCTAGTGTGAGTAGCTAGTGTGAGCTGCTACTGTGAACAGCTAGTGTGAGTAGCTAGTGTGAGTAGCTAGTGTGAGCTGCTACTGTGAACAGCTAGTGTGAGTAGCTAGTATGAGCTGCTACTGTGAACAGCTAGTGTGAGTAGCTAGTATGAGCTGCTACTGTGAACAGCTAGTGTGAGTAGCTAGTGTGAGCTGCTACTGTGAACAGCTAGTATGAGCTGCTACTGTGAACAGCTAGTGTGAGTAGCTAGTGTGAGCTGCTACTGTGAACAGCTAGTGTGAGCTGCTACTGTGAGCTGCTTGTAGAGGTCTGTGTGGCTGTGGGCTCCGTGAGCAGACCGGAGCTGACTGGCCGGCTCGTTAGCTTCCCCCGCCACATTTGTGGAGCTTCTTAACTCTGAAAACGTTCGAGCACATTCTCGATTTGCCAACAATTTCCCTACAACTGCCGATATTTAAAATCTACACAGTTGATTTCTCACCTCAAAACTTGTTACAAGTGGATTTAGTGATGAAAAGCATTTGAAAATTGTAAAACGAGTTCTGTTGTTGTCCTCTACACAACAGACCGTTTGTTGTTGCTGTTCTAGCATTTTGCATTATGGGCCATAGTACGCGAGGTAGACTGGTCCGATGCATACTGGAGATTTTTCCCGAATCAGTACGCCATCCGGGGATTTTTGGCATTCTGCAGATTTTGCTTTTGTTTGCATACTACATTTGGGCCAAATCAGTATGTACTACTAGTACAGTAGGCGGTTTCGAATACAGCCACAGAAACAACTCCAGAAGAGGAAGTGGGCCTGCAGATGCTATTAAACACCAGGCGTTTCAGATCTCCCAGCATGCACTGGTCAGATGATCAATAAACGCCTGATCTCATTCAGCTGCTGAGCACTTCCTGCTTATCACACGGGGACACACAGCGTCCTCTTTCAACCGCCGCAGCACACGCACATGAAGCACATCTTTGATGTTTGTGTCTATTTTAGTCATCAAACAGCCTCGTTAGGGCCACGAGGCCCCCAGGGGCCCCTATCAGTCCCGACAGCTGTGTGTGTGCCTCTCTTTCAGCTGAGTTTCTTCTGTTGCCTCAGTTTGACCGAACAGTTTGGAAACTTTACAGACTGGATCTGATTTTCTGTCAGAAACCCATTTGAGTGATATTGGGGGCCTGTGATTGGTTGTGAGCGCCAGAGGGGAGGAGCTATGGCTAACTAGCTTCTGCTGTCCTGTTTTATGCTGTTTTAAATTTCTATTTATTTGTAATTTATTTTCTTTCTTATGCTTCCCTGTATTGCCTTTATGTTTTATGTAAAACCCTTTGAATTGCTGAAATGTGCAAATAAACTTCTCTGCTCGCTGCTCCGAGGACAGACGGGGATAAATAAAGCTGCCTCGCAGCGTCGAGTCAGTCGCTTTATTTCTTCACAGGACGAGGAGGACGCAAACCCAGGACCATGTCAATAAACGGAGTGGACTCTGCAGAAGCTCCAGAACCTGTTCCAATGTGGTCTTCATCCCAGACTGGAGACAGTGAACTACAGCAGTGAGACCGGATCTGACACGATTTAAGAGATATGCTGTTGTAACAAAACCTTCTGTTCTTTTCCTGGATCGGATATCAGCCCTCAGCTTCAGCAGGGCACGACAGTACTCATAAAGAATACCACAGTGTTGTGTTAATGGACTGCAGTTCTCTCAGACTGCAGCGGGTCTCTTTCTAAAAGCACAAATAAATCCAGCCACAGTAACAACAAATACAAAATACACCAAATATTAACTCTCTCTCACACACACCTGGAGCTCATTAAAGCCCTTAAAAATAATCAGTGTAGGGTTCTCTGAACGAGAGAGAGAGAGCGCAGCTTCAGGGCTCGTCATCAACCACTGAACTGTCCCCATCAATAACTTTGATCAGCACATTAACATTTAAGCTCCTGAACATGACACACCTGTCAGCGACACACACACCTGTTGCTCTGTGAGCTGGGGCGAGTTCAATCTCAAAACGTTTTGCACCGGTTTGCAACGTTTTAGAATTGAACGACGTGTTTCCTTGCAACGTAGTACAACGTTCTGCAACGGAGTTCGAAGTATGTTTTCGGCTATTTAGTTTTGGCTGAAGATTTTCATATGAGATGAATACAATTCACTAAAAATAACTGTTGTATTTTCTACCAGACAAGAACATTTTTTTATTAAACACAATGTTGTTAACCTGTGAATGTTGATATGAAATGTTAGTGTAGTTTAGTATAGTGTATGTTAACCAGCAAAGTCATGCGGAACTCACGTTTGAGAGAAGGTCCCCCATCGTACAGCAAAGGCTGTTACACACCTTCAACAACTCACTCGGCGTTGGAGGGTATAACAACCCACTACCACTCCGCCCTCATTGGTTTCGGATGCCACTCAATGTGGCGGACCCTCCACATGAACGCGCAAACGGAGTGGAAGAAGGTAGGGAGAGGGAGGAGCAAGCCCACTCTGTACGTCACAAGCCCGGCGCAGTCCGGGGTCACATGGCTGCACCAGGTGACCTGCAGACCTTCTTCGCCGCCACATATCTAACTTTGCAGGAAGGAGTCACGTGTGTGTGTTCTTCACGTGTGGACTGTAAACTGTTTTGTCTTCATGAGTGTGATCATCACATGTTGAAGAGTTTTTCTGGCGTGGGCTGTTTCCCACGGGCCGTTGCAGTAGGTTGCAGCCTTTACTCGCACTTTAGGTGCATGTGAAATGTGAAAAACAGCCCTGGGTGGTGGGGTTTATTTACAAGGTGTGAACAAAAACTTACATTCATGCTGAGCGGGAAGCCCAAAACCCAGAATCCAGAATCCGGAATCCGGAATCCAAAGAAGGGCAGGTCCGAACAGAGCAGGCCAGCCAGACCCAGAATACAAACTCCACAGTAAATCCAAAACACGGAGTGCTGGAACAGGAAGAGAGGACAGGTGATTGGCCACAGGTGAAACACATCAGGGCAGGTGCAATCAATAAAGATAGACAGGAAGCAAAGCAAGACAAGGACACCAGAGACAGACTACTTCAAAATAAAACAGGAAACATGACACCAAGCTATTGGCCCGGTTGTGAACCATGTTCCTGTTCGTCTGTCCCACAGTGATGGAAATAGTATTAAATGTAAAGGTAAATCACAATAAGGAAAACTGAGGCGTGGATAGTGGATATTTCCCATTTGGGACAAGGAGGCGGGAACGAACTGAAACACAGAAATCTCCCCACAGACTTCAGCAGCTCTGATAAATGTTTCTATCACAAACCTCTGCCAGCTACATTCCCACTCGGTCACAAGCTGGCTGCGACTCACAGCGTGAGGGCAGAGCTGGTTCTGACCTTCCTGGAGCAAAATTCTGCTCTGGGGCCCTCCTGCCAGAGCCTAGAGTCGTGAGCCATGTAAGCAGTGTCACACCCGACACCTCAGTGCTCTCACTACAGTCCTCCCTCCTGTCCGCCTCTGTAACAAGCCTGAATGAAAACCTCTTCTAGAAACTTCTAGTGCTTTGAACAGACCTCTGCGCACTAACTCAGTCCTCATGAAGCCTGATAAGACTAGGGGCCAATCTGCGGGGTCAGTTGGTTGGCGGAGCAGCTGTTCCATCAGGGTCTGAGCTGCACATCTCTGGCTGAGAGACAGATAAACTGATGGGCGCCTATAAGCAGGCCATCAGATCTGTCCGCACAGAGGTCGCTGCTGGAATGCGTGAGTTTCATTTTGTGCATGTGCATATTAACGCATATTCACGAGGGACACAGCTATCTTTTCGGTCTGCAGTTCACATAAACTCTGCTGCCTGTCGGTAGACTCAAACGTAATAAGTAGTTGTTTTTAACTCTAACATTGGCCGGGCACAAAGTCTGGCAAGTAAGCGAAACACAGACAGAGCGAGATGAGCTGCCCACCTGGGGCAGTAGTCTTTCAGAACTTTTCAAAGTAAAAGATCTCAATTCAACTCGAAATAAAGCATTGCTGTAAAAAACTTTCTTGTGTTTTTATTTTGTAGGAACAATCACTTAAAAGGAAGTGAGTAATTGTCGCTGTCATGACTGAGATCTAATTCAGCACCAGCTGCTATGTATTTATTTATGTTGCTGTGGTGTGTGATGCACATTTTGAACAAAAAGTGCAGGGTGGCGTCACATCGGCCCATGTGGCGGGAACAGAGCCGGTGTGTTTCAATGTGGTTAGCTCAGCTGAAAGAGAATCCGCCCCATGTACAAGCGTCGGTCCTTATCGCAGTGGCCTGGGTTCGAGCCCACTGTGTGTCGTCACCTCCTTCTTTTCATCTCTACCTGTCCCACCTGAAATTTAAAAAGCAAAAGAAAATATGGTTTAATGTACGAGCCTCCCGGTGAAACTCATCTAAACACAGCAACTGACAGCAGTTTTATTTATAGCAGCAGCAGGTTCAGGCGTCTCAGAGGAGCTGCACGGGAATCCTTCAGTTTACAGGGACTTTCTGTTTCTTTAAAGTCCATACGAAATCTTTGACTGCACTTTTTACTGCTATCAATAGACCACACACACACACACACACACACACACACACACAGATTCATTTAGTTCCTTTGTAGAAGACAAAAGCGTAAACAGCGCTCGCTAACTGTCTGAACGCCGCCTCAGCAGAAACTAAACTGGTAACATCTCAATCCTCTGTAGGGTTCACACACACTGTAATGAATCTCCCGGTCGCCCACAGCAGCAGCAGCAGGATGTTGTTGTTCAGCACATTTCCAGATTCTCCCTGCAGACTCTGACAGTCGGACTGAACGCTTCAAAGTCTCCACACACTCGCTGAGTTTCAGCCTCCGGGCCGAACACAAACAGCAGCTTTAAGCTTTAAAGAGTGACAACATGCAAAATGCTGCTGGGACATTATCAGGCTGTCTGACAGCAGAATCCTGCAGCTAACAGAGCCGCAGCAAGAAATAAGGACGCTCTCGTCAGATCTTCTCTGTCACAGAAACATCTGTACTCGCTCACTTCAGAAAGAACTTTTATGAAACTCTTCTTTTGTATGTACACATTCAGCTGCTGACAAGATGACAGTATTTTGGCTGAAAGAATCCAGAAACAAAGCAGGACTCGTATACAAACCTTCAGAAGCTGTTATGTGACTTTTTAAAATACAGTTAGAAAGTGTTTCCTGTCTGAAACTTTGGTTCTTTGTGTGTCCTTGTTGCTGTGGACACCTGATCAACTTCTCTTGATAAAGATATTGATTACAGGCTTGAACAGGGAGGTCCGGATGAAATCATCTTCAGAACCTGCTGAGAGCGTCTGGGATCAGTGGAGCTTCAGGGGTCCAGATGCAGACCACTTCACGGATTAGGAACCCGTTTACCTGGAAGCACCAACCTGGAATACCCATGATGCTCTGTGAAAGGTGCCACAGTAAGCAGTGATGTCTCTGAGTGACTCCTGACAGTGTGAGCGTGTAAATGTCACCTCTGACATGCTGCTGTTGTTTGGATGCAGAGCGGAGTGTGTTTAAAGCTTATTGACACTCACTCACACACACACACACACACACACACACACACACACACGCACAGTTACACTCCTGACATTTGTCTTTCATCATCATGTAAAGGTCACCAGTCGGCCCTCTGCCAAACACACTGCAGCTTTATTAGCATCAGATTATCAATGTGTGTGTGTGTGTGTGTGTGTGTGTGTGTGTGTGTGTGTGTGTGTGTGTGTGTGTGTGTGTGTGTGTGCGCGCGCGCGCGACAGCTGAAGTTGTGAAGAAACAAAACGAAAGCAGTGAGGCTGAAGAAGAAAGAGTCCTCTCAGGTCTGGTTGGTCCAGGTGAGTCCTGAAGCAGCAGACTGTCCTGTCAGAGGGGAGGACACGGGGGAGGACAGGGTGGAGGACCATCCAGTAGAAGTGGTTGGATTATAGATTTGAATATTGTGAGCCAGATTCTCTTTTTATAGCACAGAAAGTCTTGGTCCTGGTCTCTGAGCTCGTTAACAGCCAGATTAAAGTTTCCTGTGGAGGTGATCTTTGTGTGGTGGGTGATGTGGTGTTGGGACAGAGTGGACCCAAATGCAACGTTCCGTTTTTACCTGTTTTATTGGGAAAAAGGGGATGAGGGACTGGAGTCGAGGGAGAGGTGAATGCCGGGGAAACGCAGGCACGGGGGACCGAGGAGACTGGGACCAGAGAGCCGTGGGACACTGGGGCCGAGGAAGCGAAGAGGCAATGGAGGACTGAGAGGACGCTGCGGGGGAAGTCCGAGGAGGAGAGGACCGGAGGATGAGCCCAGCCAAAGACTTGTATTTATTATTTTAATTATGTCACAGCGCCCCCCCCCACACACACCCTTTCAGTTAACTCCAGGAACAGACCGTGAAAATATAGAAGAAACAAATGTGCATTGCCCAAAAGAAAAACGAGCTACTGATTATAAAATGATCCACAAACATGCAGCCCCAATCGGTAACTTAAACATCTTCTTGACAATGTTTATTTTTGGCCAAGTTTTCCGTCCTCTCCCTGTGAACATGACAAAAGTATACGTTTAGTAGCCTAGTATACAGTAAGTACTCTATACCAAATCCACCTACCTCAAGTCATTACTCCTGCATAAAATACTTATTTAATCCAGCATCCTTTGCACTGTGCTTACTGCACTGCACATAGACAGTCTATATTGTTTTTGTTCATTGTGTGTAAATTTGTGTTGTCTGTGTCTGATTTTATTTTATTTTTATAATTGTGATTTTGTATTATTGTATGAGTAAGCACATCGTGAGAAATGTACAATCCAGAGTCAAATTCCTCGTATGTGAACACATACCTGGCAATAAAGCTGAGGGAAGACTAAATCAGGCCATATGTGTTTCCTCAGCAGGGATGACATTACATGAGAAAAGATCTACAGGAGAAACAGATCTGAAATCAGCACAGAATGCCTGAGAGCCGCTCTCTGTCTCTCTCCTCCCTCCTCTCCTCCTTCTCCTCTCTCCCCTCCCCTCCTCCTCCCTCTCCCCCTTCCTTCTCCTCTCCCTCTACATACTAACTTTGTTTTAAACTCCCTCCTGGTTTCTTTTCATTTTTCCTTCTTCGTTGTTCAAACTGAATTTCAGTCACAGTGTGTGTGTGTGTGTGTGTGTGTGTGTGTGTGTGTGTGTGTGTGTGTGTGTGTGTGTGTGTATGGCATATTATGGCATACGTTGCCGCGGTGACGGGTAATGGGAAATTGATTGTGACAAAACGACGTTACAGACGAACATTTCCATAAGAGTTTATTTACGCGGCGTTTCCGTGGGGAACATCATCTCCCTTCATATTCGTTCTCCGTTGCCGTGGCGCTGATGTGATGCGGACAGGTTTCCCTGGCTGTGGCGGCCTCTGGGGGAATCGAACCTACAGCGTCCGCTAACAAATGAACAGCCTCACCAAACCAGCTGCAGTCATCTTTTCATTTAACCTGAGCGGCGCTCCGGCCGCCCCACACACTCTCCAAATCAAGACTTAATTTCATTCCCATGATGCCCTGCTTCAGTGTGGCGGCCGGCGTTTGGTCGGCGGTTTATTGGCGGATATGAAGGCGGTGACGGGCCGCTGCAGCGCAGTAATTATGGCTGTAATAACCCAACGCTGTCCATGTAAATGGAAACAAATCATACGTATATATACACAGACTCTAGATGGAGGGCAGGCAGACAGAGGGGCTGATGGGTATTTGATTTTGCGTTGTTTTTTCTCGTTAATATCAGAGAAAATTCATTTCCATCCAACCAACTGCGTCGCTGGGATTTGGTTTGGAAAGTTGAATTTGCTCCTCAGGTTCTGCAGAGACTCACATTTCAAACAGGTTGACACTTTGTGAAGCAGCTGGAGAGGAAAGAAGTTTTCTTCATTCAGGTTTCCTCACTCTGGCACTGTTGAGAGAGGTCAGATCTAAGTTTCAGGGTTCAATTAGGATGCCAAAGGTTTTATATTTAAAGATCCCAGTGAAACCAGTCAGAGCCACTGTTTCCAAACTGGGTCCATTCAGGTTCTTTTATATCTGATCAGGCAGCTGGTTTCTAATATAGTCTCATGAGAAACTTTGTCATTTCTCTGTCCAGTGTGGACATGATTGAAACGAGAGGTGTCTTGATCAGGTCCCTGATCTGGATTTCAGTCCTCTTATTGATTCTCCCCTTTCTGGTAGTCTTGTGCTTTCTCGTCCCTCTCCTCTCTCCTCCTGTCACTTCCTGCAGGTTTTCTGGCTCTCTGGAGTCTGGATCTGTGGTTGCGGGTCACCTGCTGCCCCCGTGTTCCTGCTCGGCACCCTCTGCTGCAACGACTATTGTTACTAGTCCTATTGTTATTATTGTTATTATAATCATTAACATTACGATTGTTATCATTAACACTACTATAAATATCTGTACCATTTTTCATTTAGTTTATAGCAACATCACCTTTACTGTCTGTACCTCTGTGTGGATATTGTGTAGGCTGCCTCCCTCCCCCTCCCTCCCTCTCTTTTTCTCTCTGTTCCTCTCCTGCCCTCTCTCTCCCCCCCGCTCTCTCTCCTTCTCTCCCTCTCTCTCGGCCGCCCACCCTGAGCCATGGTTCTGCTCGAGGTTTCTGCTTCTTAAAGGAAGTTTTTCCTTGCCTCTGTCGCCTAGTGCTGCTCTTGGTGGGAACTGTTGGGCTTCTGTAAATAACATCACAGAGTATGGTCTAGACCTGCTCTTTATGAAAAGCGCTGTGAGATAACTGTTGTTGTGATTTGGCGCTATATAAATAAAATTGAATTGATTTATTTACTTTTATTATATAGCATCAAATCATAACAAGTTATTGTTATGTTTGCTTCAGCACAGATGCAGGAGAACAGAGGATTTGGACCTGAGCGCAGACAATGGGTGGAATTTATTTACAATGAAGTGCAAATTACAACTGATGGTCAGGCGGGCAGCCGAAAAACAAGGCAACAGCCCGACAGGTGGAACACTGAAACGCAGTGGAATGAACTGGCAACCAAACAACTGTGGGGCAAAGACTTAAATAAATGGAGATAACGAGACACAGGTGAAACACATTAGGGCAGGTGCAAACAATCAACCTCAAATAAACAGGTAGAACACTGAAACATTAAACACATTATCTCTCATCACTTTTCACTTTGCAGTCATGCCAGCTCGCGTAACCTTGTTGGTTCATGTGACCCTCGACTCGCAGGTCATAGCGGTCTATGGAGAGTCTCCCCTGGCAGGACATTGGAGAGCCTCATGATGTTACAGGTCAAAGGTCACTCAGCCTGAAGGAGGCGGGCCAGTTCATGACAGGAATGTGTCTGGTCTCATTCCACATTCACATGAATCTCTCTCTCATCCCATTGATGTAATCTGATTGGGCGGCTGGTCTCTCTGTCATCATCCAATATTAACAATCTTCTCAGCTATGAACTATTAACAAGCAGCTGAGCTCGTGAATTATTAATGAGTTGGTGAGTTCCTCTCATGTTTTAATGTCCTGTCAGAGAGCATCACGTCTCAGACACACACAGATTTATTAAAACAACGAATGAATGGATGCTGCATTCCTATTGGCCGCAGATTCACTAATATGTTTAATTATTCAGGAGGAGGCGGGGCTAATGCATCATTTACACACATTGATTTGTTTGAATATTGAGACTCAATGAGACATAATGACGTGGATGATGGACTTAAACATACCGTTTGGCCTCCACGCACACAAAATAATAGCAGAGACACTTCAACATCAAATGTTGAAACTGAGACATTTGATTATTTTTGGAAAACAAAATGCCCGCCTTGAATTTGATGCCAGCAACACGGTTCCACAAAGTAAGTACAGCAGCAACAAAAGACTATAAAAAATAACATCATCTCATTAAAAGGAAGAAATCTCAGAAGAAATCTCTGCATGTAAGAGAGAAGGCTGAAAAATAAGCTTTGTGCCCTCGGACAGCATCAGAACCAGACAGGATTCTGTAGTGGATGTCTCTGCATGAGCTGAGGAACACTTCCACAAACCATCGTCTGTGAACACAGCTCTCCAATGCGTCCACACATGGAAGCCGAAACTCTACTATGCAAAGGAGATACTGTATATAAACTATATCCAGAAACGCCTCCGCGTTCTGTGGCCCAAGCTCATTAAAGATGGACAAAGGTGAAGTGGAAAACTGTCCTGTGGTCTGACGAGTCAGAGTTTGGAATTCTGTTTGGGGAGGGACCATCCGGCTGGTTAGAGTGTACAGTTAAAAAGCCAGGATGATGGTGTGGGGTGCATTAGTGTACATGGTGTGGGTAGCCTGCACATCTGTGTGCACAGGTTTGCTGCCAGTAGACAGTGTCTTTCTCAGGGACGGCCTTTCTTATTTCAGACAATGCCAAACAACATTTGCACATTATGAAACCTAAAATATGATAAAGGAGACCCCAAACTGTTGAGCAGCTGGAATCCTTCATCAAAAATAAAACTGTACTGTTACCCTGATGTGCAACTGGACTTGGTATCTTCGACCAAATCCAGTTGCCCTCGATTTGAACCTGGATCTGTCCTGATGTTTTGTTTGCAGATCACAACAACATTAGAGCTGAATGTATGAACACTACTTCTATTCTATGCCTTTAATTTGAAAATGTGTCTCCTGTCACATGACGATAGAGAGCTGTCAGTCAGTCAGTCAGAGGGAGAGAGTCTGTTGTTTTATTGATGTTGAACCTCGATCATCCGATTTAGGTGAAAGACACTAAAGTGAAGTCATTAATAATGAATCACCCTGAACAACAGCTGGATAATGGAGCACTCACTGTGTGTGTGTGTGTGTGTGTGTGTGTGTGTGTTGTGTGAATGACAACAATAGCCTTTTAGCAGAACATGCTAACTAAAATGTCTCGTGATGTGTTGTTGAAGCTGAGTGTATGAGTTCTGTCACTTTCTGTTTGTTCCACCCTGCTGCTTACTCCTTCTCCATCATCATCATCATTATTATATATGTATATATATTTATACACTACACCCAGTTTCTAACATTACACACTTTAACACACTCTGTTATTGGGTTAAACACTTCCATTCAAAATGACACACGCACACATTAAAACACAGTGACTGAACACTAGTCATGGCTGTAGCTGAGAAAACATGGAGGCAGGAGCAGGAAGAGGAGGACAAGGAAGGGGACCAGGCAACCAACGTAGACATATCTCTGATGAAATTAGGGTCCTGTGGTGGACCATGCCATCAACCCTTGCCTGACAATGAGGGAGGCTGGGGATAGAGTTCAGCGTAGTCCATATGGACCTTCAGACCAGAAAAAAGGTACGTCTCTCTACACCAGACTGTACTGTACCCGGAACTGATGCCTGATCCATACAACTGTCCTCCCCATCCCTCATCACCAGTGCACCATTTGACTAATGTTTTGTTACGCTGAGTTTACAGAAACATGTTGCTTTCTGTACTGTACTTTTACTCGTGTTTGTTTTTTTCTTGTAAACAAAACTCCTGAAGCCTTTCTCTTTTTGTGAGATGTGAGTAGAAAAAGGCACAGCAGTGCGTGGAATAAAGCTTGTGCTTGTGTTTCCCTTTTGATTGCAGGAGGTGAGATGTTTCTCTCCAGGCGTCGGGTCTGAGTTCTGACACGAAGGCCCAGATTCTGCAGTTGATGGTGGAAACATCCAACATCTCCTTCATTTTAGAAACATTTCACCAAAACTCCTGCATCTTTGGACACTTTGGGATGGTTTCTGGAGTTTAAATGAAAGAGTTTGAGGGTTTACTGAAACTCTCTGCTGTTGGCAGATCAGACTGCTGAAGTAAACTGATGTGTTTCAGAGCTCGCCGGCCGTCAGGCTGCAGATCAGATGATATTTTCTTCTATAATTTGAGCTGTCAGCTGGTCTGCTGTCCACACCTCTTCCTCCTCCTCCTCCCCCTCTCCTCGCTGGGTCATTTGTCATGGAGGAAATCACCGCTCAAATCTTCCACGGCGGTAATATCTCTGTCATTCACCCCCCGCCTCCACTTCACTCGTCCTCCCCCTCTCATCTCTGTGCGATGCTATCGGAGGAGAGGAGGTGACAGTCTATCAGAGCACCTCCTCTCTGCTCCCCTGATAACACTCCACTGCTTATAATGTTAAGAAGATGATAAGAAATAATAGTCTTTCTTCCTTTCATGTAGCGGTCGTAGAGGAACTATCAGGGCCGAGGAGCCGACATCCATCACCTGCTATTTATCAGCGCTGAGTGGCCGACGGACTGCACAAAGTTTTATAACAGAAGAAGAAAAATAATAACTGAGCTGCAGAAACAATCAGCAGATAGATGGAGGAGGCGGTTATTAGATTAAAACTCCTCTGACAGTCTGCTTCAACTCCTCACATCAACAGTTTATCTGCTAAATGTGCCCAGAAAAAAGAAAGCGTGATGGAAGCAAAGATCCAGCAGCAGTTTGTAATTTCAGCAGCCGGCGTGTGATTGGTTTCCGAGATCCTGCTGGCAGTAAACCAGAAAACACTCTGAGATCAGCAGCTTTCAGACGGCTGACCAGAAGTTCAGCTGGGACCCGTCTGGATGTTCCAGCTGCTGGAAACATTCCTACCATTAGAATAATGACCAGAACACAGCAGAGCAGCAGTCAAAGACACGACCAATCACCAGAAGGTTCATTATGTTACTGACACACAGGGTCTGTTTAATGTGGATCCTGCATCAAACAAACAATCCTGGAGGTTTGATTCCAACGTCTGAGCGTTTAAACATCTCATAACATATTACAGGATGTCTGTACTGTTTGGGAACGAGAACCCATTAAAGCAGGATTTTAACTCATTTATAGAAAAACTAAATGCTCTCAGTGATGTTCACCTTCACATATTAGTGACACCATGATCTTTCACCAGGACAAACTGCACATGTTCAGACTCAGAACCATCAGTCCACTGCAGATTTCTCATTTCCATGTTGGTCAGAGGGAATTAAAACAAACCTAAATGTTTGTAGAGATGGTGATTTAGCATTTTCATGTTATTTTCATTTCATGTAATTGTCTTTTGTGAGTTTAATTACAGCAATTATAGATCTTGTAGGGGTTCCATGGTGTAATAATTAATAATTAATTTCTGACTGAATCTAGCAAACTGAGTGGAACGTGATTTTCCCCGGCGCTGCACAACGGCTGCCCACTGTTCCTAATCAGGATGGGTTAAATGCAGAGAATGAATTTCACATGCATTGTACAGTGTATTAATAAAGTTGATTATCATTTGCTTTTAATTCATAGCTGTCCACATTGGGATTTGAAAATGTTCTTGTATATTCTAAATAAACTTTCCAACATTAAACAAAAAGTATTGTGTTAATTTCATAGTATAGGCCATATAGTATAATGTTAATGTATTACTTATAGTTACTATATTCATCATAATTTCATATGTAGTTTACCACCAGAGACCAACATAGATGGTGCAAGAAGCATTGGTAATTTATTAATGATAAGTACTAACTTTTATTGTATGGAGAAGGATTACTGTAGGTTGCAGTCTGTATATCATAAATATGTTTTTTGGTTCGCATGTATCTATTTTTAGGGCAATATGTGGGTGTTTAATGTGTTCCGGGGAAATCAGGCAGTTAAGTCCATTGAACTCAAAATGTAACAGTTCAGTTAGGTTCCTTTGGGTTCTGGTGTGAGAGGGATGAGTGTGTAGGTGTGTGTGGGTGCGGTCCAGTTCAATGGGGGACAGAAGGGAAGGTCATGCCTATAGCTGGGCAGGAGGATAGAGCA
Source organism: Micropterus salmoides (assembly GCF_014851395.1). Classification (NCBI taxonomy): domain Eukaryota; kingdom Metazoa; phylum Chordata; class Actinopteri; order Centrarchiformes; family Centrarchidae; genus Micropterus; species Micropterus salmoides. The sequence goes on from NW_024041262.1 coordinate 28,548,920, forward strand.
GCCTGGAGATTTACAAAATTGAAGACTTAGCTTTGCCGGTCCACCAGGACGAGGAAGCTCCAAGCTGCAACCGAGCAGGTTGAAGAGCGCGTTAACATGGTTGTCCACACCTACTCAAGGGTTCAGCACAGTTTCCCACAGTCCATTGTTGCTCATTTAAGTTCATGAAGTCTGGACAGTTCTTGGTTCCACTGCTTCTCCAACTCTTCTATACGCGTCTCAGTTTCACTCCAAGGCCAGGATGCCTCAAAACTGGGTTAATTCAGCAAACTTCCTCTTTCCTTTAAACTTCTCACTCCTCTGTTCTCCTCCATGCATGAAATGTTTGTTTTCCCCTTCCCCCAGCTCACAGGTGCCTAATTTATCTCCTCCTGCTCAAACCACACCCCTAAACAAAAGCAAAAGGCCCACTCTGACACTCTCCTAACTCTCTCTGCAACAGTAGAGCAATGCATCATTCAGCCTGAACACCTCACGCTACTGTTCTTCTTCTTCTTCTTCTTCTTTTATTGCCGACTTGCCGTCACTGTTACAGCTAATGTTGTACATACTGCCACCTGCTTTACTGGAGGGGAATGTAGGAAAAATGTTAAATATGCCCAGTGTTTTTTTTAGAAAGGTTAAAAAATACGGGAGCGTCTCAGGAAAAACTTGATGGATAACAGGTATGTTTTCATTACGAACAGCTTCCACCAAAGAAGGAGAAAGACTCCTGACTCTTATTTAAATTTTGTGTTGTTGGAATGCTAATGTTAGCCACAGGTACGCTACATTAAGAAGTCACCTGGGCTGAGATCAGCCCCGACAAAATGCAGCGAACCTGTTGTGGCTCACTGCACTTCAATGCCTTTTAATAAGGCTGTGTTTATATACACACCACTGCTGATTGTGTAACTTGCTTTAACGCACCCCTGGTTGTGTTCAGAGTTGGATGATGTTTGATCAGCAGAGGTCTGTGCAGTCACCGAAGCTAATGCTAAGCTAACTGTTGATGGTTCTGCTTGTTGAACCTTAATAGCTTAATTTTTATTTCTGCTCTGGTTAAAAACAGAAGATGGGAAACTGACCGAGCTGCTGAGTAACTGATGTACCCAGTGATGTAACTGATACTGATGAGTCATATAATTGCGTTTCCCAACGAGAAATTATTAATTAACTGACGACAGTTTGCATTAGCTTATGATTTAAAAGCTCTGGCAGATACAAGAGCAGGTCACAACTAATACACTGACTGTACTGAAGAGCTTTCTGATATCACGTCAGTACTGAACGAACTGGAAGGTGTATTTTCTCTAAAAGAGGAACAAACTGCACTGACAGCTTTCATTGATAAGTTTTCATAACTTAACTGATCAGTCTGCAGGACGGGCCTGTAGACTGACGAGGGTCAATATTTAATAAACACACACTGGCAGGAGATCAGACTTTTATCTTGTGTACTAACCACTCCTGATGTGTGTGTGTGTCTTTCCTGAGGCGTACTCTCTGCCAGTAAGATGAGAGTGTGTGTGTGTGGTTCTGGTGTTTAAGAGTTACATCAGTCAGCAGCCGAATTAGCATAAAACACACAGACTGAATAATGAGTGTGTGTGAGGAGCTGTTGATTTACTCAGTGGAGTAAATGAGGAGGGAGGAGCTAACTCTGAATGATCAACCACACACACACACAGCTCTCTGTGATGACTAAACCTAACCCTGGTTCAACATCAGGATCTCTGTTCCTGATCACTAACAACTGATCAGGCTCAGCGGTCACATGATGCTGGTTATCAATCAGAATCAGCTTTATTGCCAAGTAGGTTCACACAGACAAAGGAAAGTTGGGGACGTGGGGGTCCCAGACCTTGTTGATGAGGCTACAGACGGGAGGAAATTGTTCTTGTGGCATGAGGTTCTGGTCCTGATGGAGGGGAGTGTCTGAAACAGTTAGTGTCCAGGGTGAGAGAGGTCAGCCATGACCTTTCCTGCTCACCTCAGAGTCCTGGAGGCATACAGGTCCTGGAGGAGTACAGCTGCTGGAGGCGTACAGGTCCTGGAGGGGTGCAGGTCCTGGAGGGGTGCAGGTCCTGGCGGTGGCAGCAGTGTACCAGATGGTGATGGAGGAGGTGAGGATGGACTCAATGATGGCGGTGTAGAAGTGCACCATCATTGTCTTTGGCAGGCTGAACTTCTTCAGCTGCCGCAGGAAGTACATCCTCTGCTGGGCCTTCTTGGTGACGGAGGTGATGTTCAGCTCTCACTGGAGGTCCTGGGAGATGATGGTACCCAGGAAGAGGACTGTGGAGTCACACAGGGTGATGGGGGAGGGTGGGGCTAGGCTCTTTCTGAAGTCCACGACCATCTCCACTGCAGAGTCTGCAGAGCGTTGAACTCCAGGAGGCTCTGGCTGCACCAGGACACCAAATGGTCAATATCCCACCTGTGGGCGGACTCATCCCCGCCGGAGATGAGCCCACTGAGGATGGTGTCTTCTGCAAACTTCAGGAGTGGATGGTCGGGTGGCTGGAGGTGCAGCTGTTGGTGAACAGGGAGAAGAGGGGAAAGAACCCAGACTTGAGGTGAAGCGGTCTTGAGGGTCCTGGAGTCAGAAATATGTTGTCCCAGCTTCACTCACTTCTTCCTTTCAAACAGACCTATTGTAGTCTGAGCTGCTGGATTCTGAGTTGTTGGACACTAAACTGCTGGACCTGGACCTGTTGGACTCTAAACTGTTGGTCTCTGAGCTGCTGGACTGTGATCTGCTGGACTCTGAGCTGTTGGACTGTGATCTGCTGGACTCTGAGCTGTTGGACTCTAAACTGTTGGTCTCTGAGCTGCTGGACTCTAAACTGTTGGTCTCTGAGCTGCTGGACTCTAAACTGTTGGTCTCTGAGCTGCTGGACTCTAAACTGTTGGTCTCTGAGCTGCTGGACTCTAAACTGTTGGTCTCTGAGGAGCTGCTGGACTCTAAACTGTTGGTCTCTGAGCTGCTGGACTCTAAACTGTTGGTCTCTGAGCTGCTGGACTCTAAACTGTAGGTCTCTGAGCTGCTGGACTCTAAACTGTTGGTCTCTGAGCTGCTGGACTCTAAACTGTTGGTCTCTGAGGAGCTGGACTCTAAACTGTTGGTCTCTGAGCTGCTGGACTCTAAACTGTTGGTCTCTGAGCTGCTGGACTCTAAACTGTTGGTCTCTGAGCTGCTGGACTCTAAACTGTTGGTCTCTGAGCTGCTGGACTCTAAACTGTAGGTCTCTGAGCTGCTGGACTCTAAACTGTTGGTCTCTGAGGAGCTGCTGGACTCTAAACTGTTGGTCTCTGAGCTGCTGGACTCTAAACTGTTGGTCTCTGAGCTGCTGGACTCTAAACTGTTGGTCTCTGAGGAGCTGCTGGACTCTAAACTGTTGGTCTCTGAGCTGCTGGACTCTAAACTGTTGGTCTCTGAGCTGCTGGATTCTAAACTGTTGGTCTCTGAGGAGCTGGGGGGAGGGGGTACAGAAGCTCGGAGGGTCAAAAATAATGAGAGAGATTAATTTAATAACAAGACCTTTATAACGACTCATCCAACTCACTGATGACTCCACACTGTGTGTGTTTAAATGTGTGTGTGTTCACTCATTGGAGATTTGAAAAGACAGCCTGAGTAAACCTGTCGTCTCTCATTCCTACCCTTCATTTATCATCACACACACACTGAAAATGTGTGTGTGTGTGTGTGTTGTATTGTTGTGTGTAATCCTTTTTCTGAGCAGAAAAGGGTCAAAACCACAAATTAACTTTCTTCTCATTAATTTAACCAGGATTAGCAGCCAATCAGAAACACACACACACATCCTGTGTGTGTGTGTGTGTGTTCGGGGTTAATGGTGTTGATGTTGAGTTTTAATTGCTTTCCATTCAAAGAAAATCCATTTGATAATATCCCCCGATTTGTTTCTACTGGCCTCTAGTGATGTAAGGCAGCAGCAACTAGCTAACTTTAGCACAGATCTCTGTGTGTCTGATTTTGCTCGTTCATGAGCAATTAAGCAGAAGACAGGAAACGTATTTTGACTCTAAACCATTCAATGCTTTATAAACCAACAGCAGTATTTTGAAATCAACACATCCAATTTGTTGATTTGTTCAATGCTGTTACTCAGCGCTTGTATGGGATCATAGCAGCATCAGTGCTGCCAAACTGCTTCTATAATGACAGAATAAGCAGTGCCACTGACTTAAGGAAATTATCCACTTTTAAAGCGCTACTAAATCCTCCTCCACCTCCACCACCCACAAACCTGTCTGCTGATACCTTTGCTGCCTTCATTAGAAGCAAAGTGGCGGATATAACTAGCCAATTCTCTAAAACACTCAAAAGCAACCATTCTATTCCCACCCTGGTCAGCTCCCACTGTGTGAGGACAAAAAACCTACCATGTAGCAGTCCTTATACATGTCTCCCTCCATCTCCCTAGGGAAATGGCACAAAAGGCTCAAACCAAGGCTAACATGTAGGAGTCCTCTGCCTGCTCTCACAGAGAGCGAAGTATCAGAACTCCTGACCTATAGCCGTCCCACTACATGCCCACTGGACCCGATTCCTACAAATATCCTCCAAGCCATATCTCATGTGATAAATACTTCTCTGGCTTCAGGAACCTTCCCGACCACTTTCAAAAAGGGCTCGGGTTACACCCTTGCTCAAAAGCCCTCACTTGACCCAACTCAAGTTGAGAACTATTGGCCAGAGTCACCATTTTTATCCAAAACTATCGAACGGGCAGTCTTCAAACAGGTCTCAAAATTCCTCTCAGTGAATGACCTCCTAGATCCATATCAGTCTGGTTTTAAGAGTGCCCACTCTACTGAAACAGTAACAGAAGCCCTAAGGTCAGCTAAAGCTGCAGCCCAATCCTCAGTTCTTATCCTGCTTAACTCTTACTTTTTCCCCATGGTATTTACCCCACTGATGTGATATGTGCTATTAGCTCTCACTAGTATTTATTGCTGCTCTTATTAGTATGCATTGTCAGTTGTAGATCTGTATTTGATGCTCTGTTGATGCTTGTACGTTGTTCCTCAAATGTAAGTCACTTTGGATAAAAGCATCTGCCAGATGAGTAAATGTAAATGTGGTCCCCTGGAGATATCGTTATGTAAATCTGTGTGTCATCTGCATAACTATGGTAACATATTTTTTTGTTTTTCATAATCTGAGCCAGTGGAAGCATCTAAATGTTAAACAAAAGAGGCCCCAGAATGGAGCCTTACCACATTTCAAAACCAACCATATTACTTTTTGTTTTACATTTTGCTGTATCTAGCAACACAGTTGGGGCAGGGACACCTGACTGAACCCCATGTTGACGGGGATCATCAGGTCTCCTGGTTCTGCTTCTAGGCATCTCCTCAGTAGCAGACAACCATCGGAGGAGGAGGAGGAGGAGGAGGAGGAGGCGGCACTCCGGAGGTCTGCGATGTAACTGTAGTCTTCTCCACCTTCAATGAGTACAAGCTCCACTTCCTGGACTTTTTGTTGTACACCTTGCTGTACCTGATAATACAGAAAGGAGGATCAGCTTAGTGAAAAGTTTCTAACACCTGACATTGTTCTCTTATAGAGTAATTAGTAAACTATTTCCACATAAAATGAAATCAATAACAATAAATCAGCACCATCTATCTGTATTCCTCATACTGTTTAATATTTTTTGACTCATCACTTATAAATGTATTGAGTAAAATGCACAAGAGTACTCATAATGCAACATACTGAACTGTGTCATCAGCTTTTCTCCTGGCTGGTCTGTGGACACGGTGGTTGTAATCCAGGCCAGCCAGCGTGGTCCGGTCAGTGTGTACTGGTGAGAAGCACGGGTGTTTGAAGACTGCAGGTGACCTTAGGGTGCAGTAGAAATAAAACATACAGGATTTTTTACTTCTGGTAAAATAAGTAATGGCATAACACCAGTTACAGTAAAAGGTTTTCACACAGTCGGTTTAGCTACAAACAATGTCAAACTATATTATATTATAGGTAGCCTATATACCAGGCATACTTTGGAACCTTTAGACACTAACGTTGAAATGTCTTTCTCATAAGTACAAACACACAGCTACATCATTTGTAAAAGAGTAACATACAGTCGCTTGCAGACACAAGATAATCACACAAACAGATTAGATACAAGGTGTAAAGATAGGTGTAAACATAATATAATAAACCGGGATGGTGAATAACTAAACCGGCGCAGTCTACACCTACATTGTCTTACCTAATGTTAGCGTCGGCAGACACAGCTCTCAGCTGTGCTGCTGTTTTCCAGCTCACCTACAGCTAGATATAATTCATTGTCTCTACTCTGGCTCCTACACCAGCCTGCACCCGTAGCTACTGTTAGCTGTATGCTAAGTAGGTAGCTACGTGTGCTAGCGATGAAAGTAACAAACTACCATCAAAATGATAAAAGCCAGATTACCTGTCCAGTAGAAATAAAGCCTCCACGGTGTGTCAGCCCCTTGGTGTTCCTCAGTTGTCAGTCACTATCGTTGAAAAGCCACGCAGATTACCTCCGGTCTGACCGCTTCACAAAAAGTGTTTCAGAAGCAACTTGCCTACCCTGCCTTTAATGACTGCAGTTTTCAGTGCCTGTGGGAAAAAATCTGAGAGGAGAGACATGTTAACAATTTGTAGTAGATCTGAGGCCATGCATTTAGACACATTTTTGAAAATACCTGCAGCATGAGGAGGATTTCAGATGTTGTATTATGTCCTCCAGGTTTTTATGGTAAATAGGATCCAGTTGTGTCATGCTATATGAATTGATTAATTTTTGAATTTGTCTGTGAAGAAAGAAGCAGATTCATTGCAGGCCCTGGTGGATAGAAGTTCAGAGGCTACAGACACAGGAGGGTTGGTTAGCCTGTCGACAGTAGCAAACAGGGCACGTGCATTATTAGTGTTTTTGGTGATGATGTCAGAGAAGAAGGACCACCTTGCATTTCTCAGCTCTAAATTATAAATGCGAAGTCTCTCTTTATAGATGTCATAATGAACCTGGAGATTTGTTTTCCGCCACCCGCGTTCAGCTTTTCGACACTCTCTTTTTTGAGTTCTACCCAGCGTGGCATTTCTCCATGGAGATCTTCTCTTACCAGAGACCACCTTCACCTTGGCTGGTGCAACGGCATCAATAACATTTGTAATTTTAGAACTGAAATTATCTACAAGCTCATTGACTGAGACCTGTGAGAGGGCGGGTGTCGAGGAGCAAGCCTCAATAAATGTTTCACTGGTGTTTTCAGTGATGATGAAGTCCTCTTTAAATACCCCAGTCTGTTGCTTCACAACATCATTGGTCCCGATGTGCAGTATTATGTTTTTCACAGCTGAATGTGATGCCATGATACGCATGATTCTTTCTGCCAAGTCAGGAACCATATCCTTCAGAGTATGTTCGTACTGCACATACTTCTTACATCGTTTACAGCAGAGTCACCCACAATCAGAGTTAGAGGCCCAGTCGTCCCTGCAGCCTTTTACTTTCTGATTTACTCTCGGTCCTTACCCTTCTGTGTGAGGACGGGATGTTATCCAGGTCATCACACGGAGATCCAGGGTCCTGCAATAGTGGTGAAAATCTGTTCTCCTGAACCGGCACCACTAGTGGCCGCTGAAACTACATATAGCTTCTTTAATATTTCTTTTTCTTTCATATGTCGTCGCTCTGAGGCTCCATTACACTAACCTGGCCTGAGTGTGTGTGTGTGTTCAGGCTGATATTAGAAAGGCAGGATGATAATCGCTCACTTGTCACTGTGACAACAGACATGGATCAAATTTAGACCCCATGAAACTCAATTACACACAAACACACACACACACACACACACACACACACACACACACACACACTCAGTGAAGTGTGTGTCTGCAGTAAATCCACTTATTGTTATTAATAACTGCAGTTTGACAGACGGGACACTCTCACTACTTCCTTTATCTGTGTCCTTCACTCATTTCTCTTTCTCTTAATCTGTTATCACGTTCCCATCCTGCTTTTCCTCCCTCACTTCTTTTTAGACCTCACTTCATCACTTTTCCTCCTTTGCTTCTTTTTCTTTTTTCCTCTTTTGTTTTGTCTCGACAGCATCACCTTTTCCTTTCTTTCTTTCTTTCTAAATCCTTTTGTTTTATTGAATAGAACATTAAATACAGAACATGGTGAACTTGCACAAAAACAATGATAAATAAGAACAAACAATCAGAAAAGGGAAATTTAACAGCCTTAACCTTTGTTGAAAATACTTTCTAAATGTTTTGAAAGGACAAGAACATCTGAGCAATATGCAAACAAGTCCAAAACAAATGCACAGTTGTTTTCAGTTACAAAGGGAGCAGCTGGTGTCAGAAAGAAAGAAAAGATTGGACCGGGTCATATTTATGCAGACTTCTCCTATCTTTTTGGATAAAAGATTGTTACTGTATATGGTAAGGAACAAACTTGTTCCTGAAGACAAGCTGAAGACGAAATCGCTTTTAATAGCAGAGTCCCCCCTGAAGGAAGGGCATCCAGAATAGATTTGTTTCTAAAAGTATTGTTTCTGTTTCTGCAGATAAAGTGTGTGTGTGGTGAGACGCTGTGTTTAAAGATGAAAGCAGCATCTACCTGTGAAAGTGGGCCCATTTGATGGGGATCTTCCAGATGTCGACGCCGCAGACTGATAAAAACCTTCAGCCACCTATTTTAGAGAATATATATGAGGGGGTAGTACTACCAGAGATTCAGGGATTGCTTACAATAGCCAGTTTATTTTAAATGTGTTGCTTAATTTTGTGAAATCTAGACGATTCAGTCACATTCCTCTGGATTCAATCACACAGATGTTCTAATGAAATGGACCCTTTTCTCCTAAAACGCTTTTTTTTTAAGAGTAGGATCATCGACAAAGAGAGAGCTGCATCAGCAGTGCTGGGAAGGTTATTTTGGAAAGTTATCCTGTTTAAAATGTAATAGTTGTGTAACATTTCAATTTCTTTATTAAAGTAATGTCACTTATTACATTTAACTATTTTACTCCAGCAGATTCAAGGAGGAAGAACGTTAGGTGTACATTTCATGTCAACACGTTCAGAAGTGGAAGCATTGCTTTGGCTGTGTGTCTTCTTATGAATGAGCTTAAACACGTCTTCAGTACATATCATAAGCACAGTGTGGCACAGGGAAGGTTCGCATGTTCTCCCTACTTTGTTTAATTTGACTATTGCAGTTACTGTAAGCTACGTACCTGTAGATGTTTCCTGGTGTTGGACATTTTTGATGTCGATGGCATTTTAAATACTGGCAAACATATTTTGCATTGAGCTGTCATGGTCCAACCATTTTCTGATTTAAATTTCCAGCACTGCAAATGTTAACATGGTGGCAACACTCAGACAGCTTGAGAGGCAGTTTAACTGTCAGACAGGCGGTGCTGCAAACTCAAACAGGAGAACCAATCAGAAGCATCAGAGCAGCATTGAACTTTCCTAAATGGCTGTGGCTGGAAATGGCAAAGGAGGAAACAAACAGGCAACAAAATTAATATTATTCAACATACAGCCGAGCTTTTTACAGAAAATATTCAGACATGAAACATTCTCACAACTGTAATTTAATTACACAGTTATTCACAGTAACTCTAACAGATTACAGTTACTTATTTATTTATTTATTCTGTAATTAAATTATATAATGAAGTTACATGTTACTTCTGCGCATCAGTGAGTTCAGTTTCCTTCGAGCCCATGATTCAAGAGGAACTGGAGTAATATCTTGTTTTACATTCTACACCCACACCCTCTAAATTCATTATCAGTCACAAAGTAACGGAGGACTCCTATGCTAATTTCAGTCCCTCCCAAATCGATCATCTTGTTGATAGTGCTGCAGGCTCGCGGCGAATGACACTCGACTCTGTAGCCCCTCTAAAAAAGAAAATACTAAAACAAAGACGGTTAGCTCCATGGTATAATACTGAAACTCGCAAATTAAAGCAAATATCGCAGAAACTTGAGAGGAATTGGCGTTCCACCAAAGTGGAAAATTCTCGTTTAATTTGGCAAGATAGTCTTAAAACTTATAGGAAGGCCCTCCGTAATGCCAGAGCAGCGTACTACTCGTCATTAATAGAGGAAAACAGGAACAACCCCAGGTTTCTTTTCAGCACTGTAGCCAGGCTGACAGAGAGTCACAGCTCTATTGAGCCAAGTATTCCCATAGCTCTCAGTAGTTACGACTTCATGAGCTTCTTTAATGATAAAATTCTAGCTATTAGAGACAAAATTCACCAAGACCTGCCCTCAACTGGCACCGACTTATCTCTTAACTCAGGAACCTTAGAAACAGCTGTAGAACCAGATACATGTTTAGACTGTTTTGCTTCCCTCAATCTTTACCAACTAACTTCAATAATTTCTTCACCTTAACCATCAACCTGCCTCTTAGACCCCATCCCGACTAGGCTGCTTAAAGATGTTTTACCCTTAGTCAGCACTTCTATACTAGATATGATCAATCTATCTTTATCAACAGGCTATGTACCACAGTACTTTAAAGTAGCTGTAATTAAACCTCTTCTGAAAAAGCCCAAACTTGATCCGGATGTTTTAGCCAACTATAGACCTATATCTAACCTTCCATTTCTCTCTAAGGTTCTGGAGAAAGCAGTTGCTAAACAGCTGTGTGACTTTCTACAGAGCAATAGTTTATTTGAGGATTTTCAGTCAGGATTTAGAGCTCATCATAGCACAGAGACAGCACTGGTGAAAATTACTAACAACCTCCTTATTGCATCAGACAAAGGACTTGTCTCTGCACTGGTTTTATTAGATCTTAGTGCTGCATTTGATACCTTTGACCATCAGATCCTATTGCAGAGACTGGAACATTTCATTGGCATTAAAGGAACCACTCTAAGCTGGTTTAAGTCCTATTTATCAGATTGATACAGTTTGTACATGTTAACAATGAGTCCTCCATGCAGTTTAGTCATGGAGTTCCTCAAGGATCTGTCCTCGGTCCAATCCTCTTCACTTTATATATGCTTCCTTTAGGCAATATTATCAGGAAATATTCCATAAACTTTCATTGTTATGCAGATGATACTCAGTTACAGTGAGGAAAATAAGTATTTGAACACCCTGCTATTTTGCAAGTTCTCCCACTTAGAAATCATGGAGGGGTCTGAAATCGTAGGTGCATGTCCACTGTGAGAGACATAATCTAAAAAAAAAAATCCAGAAATCACAATGTATGATTTTTTAACTATTTATTTGTATGATACAGCTGCAAATAAGTATTTGAACACCTGTCTATCAGCTAGAATTCTGACTCTCAAAGACCTGTTAGTCTGCCTTCAAAATGTCCACCTCCACTCCATTTATTATCCTAAATTAGATGCACCTGTTTGAGGTTGTTAGCTGCATAAAGACACCTGTCCACCCCATACAATCAGTAAGAATCCAACTACTAACATGGCCAAGACCAAAGAGCTGTCCAAAGACACTAGAGACAAAATTGTACACCTCCACAAGGCTGGAAAAGGCTACGGGGAAATTGCCAAGCAGCTTGGTGAAAAAAGGTCCACTGTTGGAGCAATCATTAGAAAATGGAAGAAGCTAAACATGACTGGCAATCTCCCTCGGACCGGGGCTCCATGCAAGATCTCACCTCGTGGGGTCTCAATGATCCTAAGAAAGGTGAGAAATCAGCCCAGAACTACACGGGAGGAGCTGGTCAATGACCTGAAAAGAGCTGGGACCACCGTTTCCAAGGTTACTGTTGGTAATACACTAAGACGTCATGGTTTGAAATCACGCATGGCACGGAAGGTTCCCCTGCTTAAACCTGCACATGTCAAGGCCCGTCTTCAGTTTGATCCAGAGGAGTCATGGGAGAAAGTCATGTGGTCAGATGAGACCAAAATAGAACTTTTTGGTCATAATTCCACTAACTGTGTTTGGAGGAAGAAGAATGATGAGTACCATCCCAAGAACACCATCCCTACTGTGAAGCATGGGGGTGGTAGCATCATGCTTTGGGGGTGTGTTTCTGCACATGGGACAGGGCGACTGCACTGTATTAAGGAGAGGATGACCGGGGCCATGTATTGCCAGATTTTGGGGAACAACCTCCTTCCCTCAGTTAGAGCATTGAAGATGGGTCGAGGCCGGGTCTTCCAACATGACAATGACCCGAAGCACACAGCCAGGATAACCAAGGAGTGGCTCTGTAAGAAGCATATCAAGGTTCTGGCGTGGCCTAGCCAGTCTCCAGACCTAAACCCAATAGAGAATCTTTGGAGGGAGCTCAAACTCTGTTTCTCAGCGACAGCCCAGAAACCTGACTGATCTAGAGAAGATCTGTGTGGAGGAGTGGGCCAAAATCCCTCCTGCAGTGCAAACCTGGTGAAAAACTACAGGAAACGTTTGATCTCTGTAATTGCAAACAAAGGCTACTGTACCAAATATTAACATTGATTTTCTCAGGTGTTCAAATACTTATTTGCAGCTGTATCTTACAAATAAATAGTTAGAAAATCATACATTGTGAGTTCTGGATTTTTTTTTTTTTGATTATGTCTCTCACAGTGGGAGACATCACATTTCTCCTGTTTTAGCTTCTTTGCATTGGCTTCCAGTAAAATCCAGAATAGAATTTAAAATCATTCTTCTTACCTACAAAGCTCTTAATGGTCAGGCACCATCTTATCTTAAAGAGCTCATAGTACCTTACTACCCCACCAGAGCACTGCGCTCCCAGAATGCAGGGTTACTTGTGGTTCCTAGAGTCTCCAAAAGTAGACTAGGAGCCAGAGCGTTCAGCTATCAAGCTCCTCTCCTGTGGAACCAGGTTCCAGTTTGGGTTCAGGAGGCAGACACCATCTCCACATTTAAGAGTAGGCTTAAGACTTTCCTCTTTGATAAAGCTTATAGTTAGGGCTGGCTCAGGTGAGTCCTGAACCATCCCTTAGTTATGCTGCTATAGGCCTAGACTGCCGGGGGATTTCCCATGATGCACTGAGCTCCTCTCTCCTCTACTTCCTCTCCCTCTGTATGCAACCTCATCGAATTATTGCATGTTACTAACACAACTTCTCCCCTTTCCCGTAGTCTTGTGCTTTCTCGTCTCTCTCGTCTCTCCTCCTGTCACTTCCTGCAGGTGTTTCTGGCTCTGGAGCTGTGGAGTCTGGATCTGTGGTTGCGGGTCACCTGCTGCCCCCGTGTTCGACACCCTCTGCTGCAACGACTATTGTTACTAGTCCTATTATTATTATTATTGTTATTATAATCATTAACATTATGATTATTATCATTAACACTACTATAAATATCTGTACCATTTTTCATTTAGTCTATAGCAACATCACCTTTACTGTCTGTACCTCTGTGTGGATATTGTGTAGGCTGCCTCCCTCCCTCTCTCTCTCTCTCTCTCTCTCTCTCTCTCTCTCTCTCTCTCTCTCTCTCTCTCCCTCTCTCTCCTTCACCCCCAACCGGTGGAGACAGATGGTCGCCCACCCTGAGTCATGGTTCTGCTCGAGGTTTCTGTCTCTTAAAGGAAGTTTTTCCTTGCCTCTGTCTCCTAGTGCTTGCTCTTGGTGGGAACGGTTGGGCTTCTGTAAATAACATCACAGAATACGGTCTAGACCTGCTCTTTTATGAAAAGCGCTGTGAGATAACTGCCTAACTGGTGCTATATAAATAAAATTTAATTGAAATTTAATTGAAAACTCTGGTTATGAGAATCCCTAAATATAGTTACTTCATTTTTAACCGGGATTTGCAATTCTTATTGCTCTTAATTCACATTTATTGCTGTTCAAACAGCTGTAGAAAAAGATCCAATTAAATCTAAAGGGAACTTGAGCTGCATCTTTCAGAAATAAATAATTATCAACAAAAACAACAACAATAATAATAATACAAATTATAGTGGATGATAATATGTTTATGTTCCACCCTGACATTTGTACCAAAAGACTGAGAGGCAACCAGAAACAGGTTGTCTAATACTGCAGGGTCAATAAAGGGAGGGAAAGTTCCCTACTTTAGTTTCATTGAGATATTGTTGTATAAAGTTGTAAAGTTGTAGCTTTTAAAATAAAGTTCTGCTCAACAGAGTCAGCTGCTTTATGAAAACCACCGTCTGTATCAGTGAGATCACTATAAATCCAATACATCTAATGGTCTGATATTAATTTCTATATCATCTATAACTGAAGTCAGAACCTCTCTGACTGGTGGCTCTTTTTCCAGACTTGTGTCAAAACAGGAAATATCTGCACAACGTTCAGCTGTAAAACCATCATTTCCTGCTGTTTGTTTTTCAAGATATTTAATGTTTGAAGAACTTCTTCAGGGTCAATATCAAAGTCTGTCACCACTATTTCCTTCCTTCCTTCCTTCCTTCCTTCCTTCCTCTACTTGTCGTTTCCTTTCTTCTTCTTCTTCACTCAAACTGTTCATCTCTTACAAAAACAGGTTTGTGGGTCAAAACCACGCAGTGTGTGAGTGTGTGTGTGTGTGTGTGTGTGTGTGTGTGTGTGTGTGTGTGTGTGTGTGTGTGCGTGTGTGCGTTAGGGTGTGTGGGTGTGTTAGTGTGTATGTGTTTCTTTGTATGTGTGTGTGTTAGTGTGATAGACCGGCTACATAATGTGTAGATTCATAATTCATCTGTCGACATGACAACCGATCTTTTATTCAGCACACACACACACACACACACACTTTGTTTTATTAAAAGCAGACAGTGTTTTAGTTTCACCACGCTGAACTGTCAATTATTCAGCTGAGTGTGCGTGCATGTGTGTGTGTGTGCATGTGTGCAGGAAACACTGATGGAACGTTATCTTGATGTCACTACATCCTGTGCGCCTCACGCTCACACACACTCTGTAAGCAGCGTTTGACCTCGCTGAGCCTCGTTAGCTCTCTCAACCGGTCAGGTTTGTTTGCAGGTAATTAGTTTGTTTTGTCTCTTTGTTTGTCTTGTTTTAATTTAATCAACAAACATGGCCGCCCACCCTCTGGGGACCCCCCCCCACGTGTTTACAGCTGAGTCAGTGGACCGATTGGCTGATTGATAAGCAGACCGAGGCCACAGACGAGTTCATCTCTCAGTCAAACTGAAAGTCTCAGAGTGCTCTCAGCTGCAGACAAACAGACGTGTGTCTGAAGTGTTCAGTTATTTATTTAAAGTTACACACTCACAGACATTTCTGTAGATGTGCCACTTTAGCCAGCTCGGCTGATCTTCAACTGCACTACCTGGACAGGTGTGATGATGCTACACAAATACTGCCGGACATGATGCCTTTGTTCCTGTCAGAGAGTAAAATGTCTGTCTGTCATAGAACAGGTAAGACAGAACAGGTAATGCAGAACAGGTAAGACAGAACAGGTAATGCAGAACAGGTAAGACAGAACAGGTAAAGCAGAATAGGTAAGACAGAACAGGTAATGCAGAACAGGTAAGACAGAACAGATAATGGAGAAAAGGTAAGACAGAACAGGTAATGCAGAACAGGTAAGACAGAACAGGTAAAGCAGAATAGGTAAGACAGAACAGGTAATGCAGAACAGGTAAGACAGAACAGATAATGGAGAAAAGGTAAGACAGAACAGGTAAGACAGAACAGGTAAAGCAGCATAGGTAAGACAGAACAGGAAAAACAGAACAGGTAAAGCCGAACAGGTAAGACAGAACAGGTAAAGCAGAACAGGTAAGACAGAACAGGTAAAGCAGAACAGGTAAGACAGAACAGGTAAAGCAGAACACGGAAGATATTTAGGCTGGTTGAAGGAGTCCAGTGGAGGTAATCATCCCTGACATGCATTCTGCTGACTTCACCATCGTTGTGTTTGTTTATCGAACATTAAAACAGAGCGATAAGTTAGGATAACTGCAAAACAACACTGTTTTAACAGTAGTTACTGTTACAATATCAAGTTTTTAAAAAAGACTCTGAACACCTGGAAACAAATGTTTTAATGCTACAGTTTATTTGTACGGTGTTTTAAAGATACTCAAAGGAACCTCAAGGCCTTGGAATAGTCTATAGCAACATTACCTTTACTGTCTGTACCTCTGTGTGGATATTGTGTAGGCTGCCTCCCTCCCCTCTCTCACTCTCGCTCTCTCTCTCTCTCTCTCTCTCTCTCTCACCCCAACCGGTCGAGGCAGATGGCCGCCCACCCTGAGCCATGGTTCTGCTCGAGGTTTATACCTCTTAAAGGAAGTTTTTCCTTGCCTCTGTCTCCTAGTGCTGCTCTTGGTGGGAACTGTTGGGTTTCTGTAAATAGCATCATAGAGTACGGTCTAGACCTGCTCTTTTATGAAAAGCGCTCTGAGATAACTGTTGTGATTATATAAATAAAACTGAATTGAATTGAATTGAATTGACTTGAACGTAACTCCAGCAGCTGGCCGAGTGCAGAGTCAGGCAAACAGGTGACAGGACCCAGACACTCAAGCCATGGATGCAGTTAGAAGAATATTAACTTAAAAACACTCAAGCTTTCATGAGGTGAGAAGTCCAAAACACAGGATCAGATCCAAAACCAAGAAGCATCATCTGACACAGGGCTAACACTGAGGGGGCTTATATCCTGACACAGAAAAACACACACCAGTCCAGCAGTGTAATCCACCACAGGAGAGACAAAACCCCAGAGACTGTACTAAATGAAACACAGGGACAAAGGAAACAGAATACAACAGAGCTGGAACCACCTGACAAGAACACAGAACCAGAACACAGAGGCAGGGCGTTAAACTGGGACGGGCATACACAAGACTAGAAACAGAAAACACCAACACTAAAATCCAAAACCCAAAAAACAGCCACAAACACACCAGCAGAGATCTGCACAGTGTCCAATAATCTCTGCAGCAGGAGCAGCTGTGACGCAGTGACTGGACACTCAGAGGGATGTTACTGTTATAAATCTCAGTGGGGACGATTCCCGTTTCATTATCAGTTCACACGGCTGGATAACCTCAGGGACCCGTTCAGCTTTCATCTTTCATTTTCAGTTCAATTTGCTCTTTACATGACGGAAATAAATAAACAAAATAAGACGAGTTGGATGAAAACTTCTGTACCTGAAGAACATTTGAGAGTTTGTCTCTGTTCAGTGGGTCAGGTGAGTCCAAACAATCCAGTCAGCTCACTAATGAGGAAACAGGTGGGTTAACGAGCTGAATGTGAGACCTGGACACACACACACTTCTGTCTGATGTAAACAGCCTGATTGGGCGATCAGACAAGGTGAGGCAGGTCACACACACACAGAGTGTGTCAATGCGCACCGATCAATATCATGCTGATCGATAGGTCATGTATTGATCAGTGGTAATGGAGAGCATCAGTCTGAGACAACAAGCTGCAAATAAACACTGAGAATCTGAGACAAAAAAATCACATTACGGCAAAAATCTTTATTCACAGGCAGAAAGTCCTTAAAGCTGCAGTGAAACAACAACAACAACAACAACTAAACAAACTCTAAAAATCTAAACATCCTTCAGTTTGAACAATACAGAATAAAACCAGTAAATGTTAATTGCAAGCTTGTGACAGACAGATCCAGTGCAGTGTCTGTAGAGTTCTGCTGCGTGTGTTTTTATAAACTGCAAATCTATATTTATTATTTCTATTATTATTATATATTCTACGTTCTATTTGACTTTTTTTCAATATAGCACAGTTCTTCTGCTTATATTGATTTCACACTTCCTGATGTAAACGTCTGTTTCCCGCCAATAGAGCAGCTCAGCAGGAACAGAGCCGCCAACTGGACAAAAATAGCAGGAGTTGGGGCCACTGCTAATCAGTCTCAGACCCCAGGTCTCTCTCAGTTGAGGCAGATGGCCGCCCACCCTGAGCCATGGTTCTGCTCGAGGTTTCTGCCTCTTAAAGGAAGTTTTTCCTTGCCTCTGTCTCCTAGTGCTGCTCTTGGTGGGAACTGTTGGGTTTCTGTAAATAACATCATAGAGTACGGTCTAGACCTGCTCTTTATGAAAAGTGACATGAGATAACTGTTGTTATGATTTGGCGCTATATAAATAAAGCTGAATTGAATTGAACTGAATAGACCTGGAGCTGGCTGGCCGAACCTGAACAGAATCATCTGTGCCGGCTGGTCCCTCGCAGGCTGGAAATGAGCTGGCTGGTTCATTAGAAATCCAGCTACGGTGGCTGAGACAGGACAAAAGGTGTCTCTTCAGAGATAGCAGAGAGTAGCCAGTCAAGAAATTAGGTTTCTTTAGGTAGATTTATTAAGAAATTATATTTACTGGGGAAATGAAAAAGCATCCGTAGGTTGATGGATGAAGATCAAACACCGAAACACAAACAGTGCAGCACATGCCGTGATCTGAGATTAAAAGAAAGTTTTCTTTAATTCAATTCAATTTTATTTATATAGCGCCAAATCACAACAACAGTTATCTCACAGCGCTTTTCATAAAGAGCAGGTCTAGACCGAACTCCCCATCTACAAGAGCTACATCTTACCAACTAAGCTAACCAATCACCATGTTGATGCAGGTCAGTATTATGTCTCTTATTCTCATCTACCATCTAACGGTTGAAAATATTGCTCCGATTCAAAAGTATTTGCCGACCCCTGCAGTATATTAGTACTACTTCTTCTTCTAACGTTTGTATTCAACATAGTGACAAGTGTCTGCACTGCCTGAATTCTACCAGAAGTAGAACAAGAAGAACGTAGTGACAAAACGTGCTCTGTAGCGCTGTTCAGCTACTGTAGAAACATGACGATGCAACATGGAGATATAACCATGGAAGGGGTGCTCGTGGTTATGTAGATAGAAATGTCTCATTAGAAGTTAATAAAAATATAACGATTTATTATGTAAGGTCTTTACACACCACTGAAAAGATAGTTATGGATCTTCTTTCAGTAGATCCTCTGAAATATTACAGACTGAACTACTTTAAATACTGGTTTATGTTTTTGGTGTTCAAATTTACTATTGTTGTTTGTTGTCATATTTGAGTTACAGTGCCCTATAATTATTACTATTACTTATTATAACTGTTGTCATTATTAGTTATTTATACCTAACGTGGTGATTACTATCACTGGTAATATGTGTTTGCTTTGGCAATGTCAGCACCGTCTGTTCACGCCAATAAAGCTCATTAAACTGAACAAAGGAGAGACAGAAATGAGTGGAAGAAGGAAAAGTGTTGATGGAGGAGGGGAGCTGCTGCTGCCACAGCAACCAGAGCTGCCTGCTCTCAGTCAGGTCCTCGGGGAGACCCGGGTGTGTGTGTGAAGACTGGATCCAGAAACAGAATCACATTATCCTGCAACAGAAGAAGAGAGACCATGATTACTGTGGTCTGAACACACACACCCACGCAACTACACACACACACGCAACTACACACACACACCCACGCAACTACACACACACACGCAACTACACACACACACGCAACTACACACACACACGCAACTACACAAAACACGCAACTACACACACACACGCAACTACAAACACACCCACGCAACTACACACAAACACGCAACTACACACACACACGCAACTACACACACACCCACGCGACTACACACAAACACGCAACTACACACACACACGCAACTACACACACACACCCACGCAACTACACACAAACACGCAACTACACACACACACGCAACTACACACACACCCACGCAACTACACACAAACACGCAACTACACACACACACGCAACTACAAACACACCCACGCAACTACACACAAACACGCAACTACACACACACACGCAACTACACACACACCCACGCGACTACACACAAACACGCAACTACACACACACACGCAACTACACACACACACACGCAACTACACACAAACACGCAACTACACACACACACCACGCAACTACACACACACACGCAACTACACACACACACAACTACACACAAACACACGCAACTACACACACACCTACGCAACTACACACACACACGCAACTACACACACACACCCACGCAACTACACACACCCACGCAACTACACACAAACACGCAACTACACACACACACACACGCAACTACACACACCCACGCAACTACACACAAACACGCAACTACACACAAACACATGCAACTACACACAAACACATGCAATTACACACAAACACGCAACTACACACACACACGCAACTACACACAAACACGCAACTACACACACACACGCAACTACACACAAACACGCAACTACACAAACACGCAACTACACACACACACCCACGCAACTACACACCCACGCAACTACACACAAACATGCAACTACACACATACACATGCAACTACACACATACACATGCAATTACACACAAACACGCAACTACACACACACACGCAACTACACACAAACACGCAACTACACACACACGCAACTACACACACACACCCACGCAACTACACACAAACACGCAACTACACACACATGCAACTACACACAAACACACACAACTACACATACACATGCAACTACACAAACACGCATGCAACTACACACACACACGCAACTACACACACACACACGCAACTACGCACACACACACACGCAACTACACACAAACATACGCAACTACACACACACATGCAACTACACAAACACGCATGCAACTACACACACACATCCACGCAACTACACACACCCACGCAACTACACACAAACATGCAACTACACACATACACATGCAACTACACACATACACATGCAATTACACACAAACACGCAACTACACACACACACGCAACTACACACAAACACGCAACTACACACACACACGCAACTACACACACACCCACGCAACTACACACAAACACGCAACTACACATACACATGCAACTACACACAAACACACACAACTACACATACACATGCAACTACACAAACACGCATGCAACTACACACACACACGCAACTACACACACACACCCACGCAACTACACACACCCACGCAACTACACACAAACATGCAACTACACACATACACATGCAACTACACACATACACATGCAATTACACACAAACACGCAACTACACACACACGCAACTACACACAAACACGCAACTACACACACACACGCAACTACACACACACACCCACGCAACTACACACAAACACGCAACTACACATACACATGCAACTACACACAAACACACACAACTACACATACACATGCAATTACACAAACACGCATGCAACTACACACACACACGCAACTACGCACACACACACACGCAACTACACACACACACACACAACTACACACAAACACACGCAACTACACATACACATGCAATTACACAAACACGCATGCAACTACACACACACACACGCAACTACACACACACGCAACTACACACAAACATACGCAACTACACACATACACATGCAACTACACACAAACACGCAACTACACACACACACGCAACTACACACAAACACGCAACTACACACACACGCAACTACACACACACACACACGCAACTACACACAAACACGCAACTACACATACACATGCAACTACACACAAACACACGCAACTACACATACACATGCAACTACACAAACACGTATGCAACTACACACACACACGCAACTACGCACACACACACACGCAACTACGCACACACACACACGCAACTACACACAAACATACGCAACTACACATACACATGCAACTACACAAACACGTATGCAACTACACACAAACATACGCAACTACACATACACATGCAACTACACACAAACACACACAACTACACATACACATGCAATTACACAAACACGCATGCAACTACACACACACACACGCAACTACGCACACACACACGCAACTACACACACACACACACATAACTACACACACACACACACACACATATGACTACACACACACACACACACATATGACTACACACACACACACACACACACACACACACACACACATGCAACTACACACACACACACACATATGACTACACACACACACACACACATATGACTACACACACACACACACACACACACATGCAACTACACACACACACACACATAGACTACACACACACACACACACACACACACACACATGCAACTACACACACACACACATATGACTACACACACACACACACACACATATGACTACACACACACACACACACACACACACACACATGCAACTACACACACACACACATATGACTACACACACACACACACACACACACACATGCAACTACACACACACACATACACACATGCAACTAAACAACATACATAAACAAATTTAATCTAACAGTACTGACAAACAGTCTGAAAGTAGAAAGTAAGAAATACATGACAAACTGAGACCCGAAACTGTATAAACGGTGTCTTCATGGTGACTCTGTTGGAGGGAAAATACAGGAGACGTGAAATCCAAGAGAAATAAATAAAGTCTGTAATAATGAGGTTTGGGGTTATCAGTGATTTATCTTAATCAAATCCTGTTTGTGCTTTTGTGTCCGCTGAGGGAACAGTCATTTAATAAAAGTTCATTAATGGTTTTCTCTGTTTTCTGTCTTCAGCAGGAAAAAAACATTTTAATCATCACTTTTAAACAGAATGAAAGAAAAGGGAAGATATGAAACACAAATGATAAGCGACTTCTCAAATACATGTAGTACATTGTTAACACAGAAACTCATTCTGGAAAAAAGAAAACAGGAGGTATTTCCAGGTGCGCTGAATGTTAAACTGTTCTGATGAGGAGGATTTCCCAGAATAGGTTCCTTCTCTTGTACTAATCCGGCTCCAGTTGGCCTAACATTTCCACAGGTGCAGCAGGAGTAGCACATTCTTAATCAACTAAGTGGTGTTCCAAATGCTTTGTTACAGTTGTCCTAGACCCCATCAGACCAGATTCAAGAGCTGCTCAGCTGAAACGGCCCTCTTTGTGTTGTCACAGCGCACTCCCTGTCCTCTGTCCACTTAGTTCCTCGAGGCTTGATCCTTGATCCTCTTCTATTTTACTCACCTACAAAGCTCTTAATGGTCAGGCACAATCTTCTCTTAAAGAACTCATAGTAGATTACGACCCCTCCAGAGCACTGAGCTCCCACAATGCACCTGTGGTTCCTAGAGTCTCCAATGGGAGCCAGATCGTTCAGCTATGAAGCTCCTCTCCTGTGGAACCAGGTTCCAGTTTGGGTTCAGGAGGCAGACACCATCTCCACATTTAAGAGTAGGCTTATGACCACTGCTACGCTGATGACACCCAGCTGTACTTCAACACTAAACAATCCACCCAGCTCCCCCCACATTCCCTTGTTGTCTAATCGACTCAAGCTAAATAGCAACAAACAGAGCTCATTGTTGTGTCTTCCAAGGCGCTGGTCTGTCAGGTTGGAGATCTTCTCCTCAACGTGGACAACTGCTCAATGTGCCTATACCTGGGTGTCATTCTAGACTCACATCAAATCTGTCACCAAAGTGTACTTTCTGCCACCTCAGAAACATTTCCAGACTCTGGCCTCGCTCACAGACTCTGTGGCCAGTGTGTCCCAACAAAACCTGATGTTCTCGGACACAGGTCTGTTCACCAACCCCCACATCAGGCCGGTGGACTTTTGGGTACAGAGCGTCCTCCCTTTGGAACCCTCTCCTGGCAGATCCACAATGCTGCATCTTTGGACATTTTACCTACCTGTTTTGTCTGCATCTAAAGCGTCCATGGGTCAAAATGGAAGCTAATATTGTTATTTTTTATTATTATTAGTCTGAGCGAAGGATGCAGTTCAAGATTTCAGTGGAGCCTAAAATTACAAGCAAGATGAACCTCCTGATGTAAAACCTGGTTGTTTTATAATGCTCGGTAGACTTAACAAGACCCGTTGTTTTATGGTAGTGACACATGAATCTGAAGATGTTGAATGACTCAATGAAGATCTCAGGATGTACATCTCAAAATGTCTTGGGGTGGTGATGATGCAATGAATAAGACATGTGCCTTTGGTGTGAGAGATCCGGGTTCAAAGCCCCCACTTACCCATCTACCGATGCCGCCCCATTGCATAACATTAACCAGGTTATTTGTAATTATCTGTTTAGTATTTTTCGGCCCAACACTGTATGTTGTTTCTTATTTTTCAATCTTTACAAAATGTACTTATGCATTACAGATATTTTTTAATGAACCTTATTTAAACGTCTTTTTGTGTTTCCTATATGTCTTTTACATGTTCTTTTGATGCCATTATGTTTGATGTAATTCTGTTGAAGTGTGCTGCACAAATAAAAGGCAGCGACAGTCTGTCAGAGCGACCTGCTGACTTTATTCACTGTGAGGAAATCATTTCAGTACAGCCAAACAGTCATTAAAACAAGACTCACATTAAAAACAACAAAAACCCAAACAAGTGGAGCTGATTGGACACATCAGCTTTGATTGACAGCGCTATAAATGTGTGAAGACATTAACATTCACTTTCCTTTTTTCCATACAAAACAATGGTTTGTTTTTCAGTGTGGCACCACCACATACACACATACGTCTAAAACCCCATGAAGACGACTCGACATCCATTTATACAAAAACATCTTGGATATAAATACACTATTTATAATCTGTATGTTACAAAAAGAGTTTCCTCGTGAGCTCAGTGACGGGCGGAGGGGCGGCGTGATCAACCACAGTGACGTATAAATATTCAGCCAGCTACAAAATCACAAAACCCACAGAGAAAACACGGGGGCGGGGCTTTGGGGTGGGGCGTGGTTTAAGTGCTCGGGCGGGGCTTGATGAGGAGGAGCTAGAATAAAAAAGACAACTCTGAACAAGAAGATGGAGAGTCACAGTAGCCTATCAGGATGCAGGGTTTGTTTTTACAGTGGCAAGCATGAAAATAAAAAACAGACAGGCGGGGGCAGGGCTAAAGGGAGAAGGGGTGGGGCTAGTAACGGGAGGAAGATCATTTTGATTGATTACTCTTTCTTTTAGTTGATCTTTTCACTGTGCTTTCAGAAGACTGAAGGATATTTTCGGGTCAGAAATTAGTTCTTCAGAATTTTTAAAATGAGTCAAACTGGATTCACAAAGTTAGTCACAATACTGATCTCTGATTGGCCAACAGCAGAAGATGGAAATCAGTTCACATCCTGCAAAATGTCTCATTTGAATGATTTCTCAGTGAGAGGAGCCGATCAGGATCAAGTCCCTGCGTAGGACGGCTTCTCCTTCCTTGTTCCCTTTCCCTCCATCATCTCCTTCTTCACTGCAGAAATAAAGTGAACAAAGTTCTTGTTCGGTTTTTTGTTGCTGGGTTTGGTTGTATTCTGATCAAAACAAAGAACATGAACCTCCTGTTTTCCCTCACTGAGATTCATTTTCCTATTGGTCACTGAGGTATTCAGCGACCAATCAGGAGAGAGGAAGGTTCATGTTGGATTTACATTTTCTGTCATTAGGGGCCTTTAGTATCCACAATCTTCAGATGTTCTCTGTTTCTTCAACCAGCATTACATTACAAGTAGAGGAAATGATGTCACAGGTGTGACATCACAGTTTTACACCAATAGACCCCTCCCCCCCAAACACAGACGATAACATCAGAATAATTACAGAGAGCTGAAAGCACCCAGAGAAAACTGCTGTACAAAAGTCCTTTTTATTTTCTTCTTTAGAGGCTGGAGGCTCCGTCCTGACTGGTCAGCTGCTGCCTTAGGCCCCGCCTCCTGAGGCCCCAGGCCCCTCCTCCTCAGAGGTGATTGGTGCTTGTGGCTGAAGGGTCGGAGGGAGATGAGGAAGGAGGAGGAAGATTCTTTACATCGGAGGAACGACGAGGCCGGACATGGCTGCAGAGACAGAGCCAGAGGAGGAACATGATATTATATTTACAGATCAAACACACACAGCAGGCAGCAGCATCACGTGACCCCACCCCCCACCCCCCACCCCACCCCAGCCACACACAGCTGCCGCTGATTCAAGTTCAAGTTCAAGACTTATTTGATTGGCTGAATGTGTCTCATCACAGATGAAACACAGAAAAATAAATAACACCTTTCATCAGAGCCAATTCTACCTGCTGTTTCATATCTGCTCCTACATGACGTGTGAAGAACTGTCCTCAAGTTCAATAGAGGATGGAGCATTAGCATTAGCATTAGCAGTATTTTCCAGCTGTAAAACGTTTT
>NW_024041262.1:28575660-28616547 GCF_014851395.1 Micropterus salmoides
AACAAGGTGTGAATGGAACTGGAATAATCAGCATGGCAACAGAGAATGGAGCTCTCTGATTGGACGCTTCAGTGTTGGTCGTGTGGGTTGTTCTTCGGTCGCTGGAGATTTTCTGGTTTCGTTGGTTTCTGGCTGCGTCTGCTGCAGCCACTTGCCTTGAAAAGATATCAGAGAGGTCCTGGAATAATCTGCAGGATCCTGGAGAATCCTGGAAGTCGTCTGAGCCGAGGGACCGAGATCAGTTTGAGTCCAAACTGTCAGAACACAGAACAAAGAGCTTCAGGAGGCTGGACCAGATCCAGAGTCCTGTTTATCAGAGAGGACTGGAGGAGACTGTGGGACTCTGCAGGAGACCCACACACACCACCACACACACACACACACACAGAGAGACATGCCACACTGTAACACACACACACACAACACATGCACACACTGTACCACACACACACACACACACACACACACACAGTAACACGCACACTAACACACACACACACACACAGTAACATGCACACTGTAACACACACACAGACACACACACACACAGACACCACCACACCACTGTAACACACGTATCACACACACAGACACATGCACACACTGTAACACACACACACACACACACAGACACACACACACTGACACACACACACACTGTAACACACACACACTGTAACACACAGTATCACACACACAGACACACACACACACACACACACACAGACACACACACACACACTGTAACACACAGTATCACACACACAGACACATGCACACACTGTAACACACACACACACAGACACATGCACACACTCACACACTGTAACACACAGTAACACGCACACACTCTTTCTCATTCTTATTGTTCTTTTTGTCCCTCCAGGACCTTTTTTTGTGATTTTGCATGAATCACATGATGAAAGTTTGGATGTTTTGGGATGTTTTTTGTTATGAAATTGTTGGAATGAGTGAAAACTGCAAAGGTAGATGTTTTTAACTGTAGTATTGTAGTTGAATCATTACAGCCCCTCCAGGACTTGGCGGGCCTAACTCTAACCCTGCATGTTTAAAGCACTCTAACCCTGCATATTTAAAGCACTCTAACCCTGCATATTTAAAGCACTCTAACCCTGCATGTTTAAAGCACTCTAACCCTGCATATTTAAAGCACTCTAACCCTGCATATTTAAAGCACTCTAACCCTGCATGTTTAAAGCACTCTAACCCTGCATGTTTAAAGCACTCTAACCCTGCATATTTACAGCACTCTAACCCTGCATGTTTAAAGCACTCTAACCCTGCATATTTAAAGCACTCTAACCCTGCATATTTACAGCACTCTAACCCTGCATGTTTAAAGCACTCTAACCCTGCATATTTAAAGCACTCTAACCCTGCATATTTAAAGCACTCTAACCCTGCATGTTTAAAGCACTCTAACCCTGCATATTTAAAGCACTCTAACCCTGCATATTTAAAGCACTCTAACCCTGCATATTTAAAGCACTCTAACCCTGCATGTTTAAAGCACTCTAACCCTGCATATTTACAGCACTCTAACCCTGCATATTTACAGCACCCTAACCCTGCATATTTACAGCACTCTAACCCTGCATGTTTAAAGCACTCTAACCCTGCATATTTAAAGCACTCTAACCCTGCATGTTTAAAGCACTCTAACCCTGCATATTTACAGCACTCTAACCCTGCATGTTTAAAGCACTCTAACCCTGCATATTTAAAGCACTCTAACCCTGCATATTTAAAGCACTCTAACCCTGCATGTTTAAAGCACTCTAACCCTGCATATTTAAAGCACTCTAACCCTGCAGTTTAAAGCACTCTAACCCTGCATATTTACAGCACTCTAACCCTGCATGTTTAAAGCACTCTAACCCTGCATATTTAAAGCACTCTAACCCTGCATATTTAAAGCACTCTAACCCTGCATGTTTAAAGCACTCTAACCCTGCATGTTTAAAGCACTCTAACCCTGCATATTTAAAGCACTCTAACCCTGCATATTTAAAGCACTCTAACCCTGCATATTTAAAGCACTCTAACCCTGCATGTTTAAAGCACTCTAACCCTGCATATTTAAAGCACTCTAACCCTGCATATTTAAAGCACTCTAACCCTGCATGTTTAAAGCACTCTAACCCTGCATATTTACAGCACTCTAACCCTGCATGTTTAAAGCACTCTAACCCTGCATATTTAAGCACTCTAACCCTGCATATTTAAAGCACTCTAACCCTGCATATTTAAAGCACTCTAACCCTGCATGTTTAAAGCACTCTAACCCTGCATGTTTAAAGCACTCTAACCCTGCATATTTAAAGCACTGTAACCCTGCATGTTTAAAGCACCCTAACCCTGCATGTTTAAAGCACTCTAACCCTGCATATTTAAAGCACCCTAACCCTGCATGTTTAAAGCACTCTAACCCTGCATATTTAAAGCACTCTAACCCTGCATGTTTAAAGCACTCTAACCCTGCATATTTAAAGCACTCTAACCCTGCATGTTTAAAGCACTCTAACCCTGCATATTTAAAGCACTCTAACCCTGCATGTTTAAAGCACTCTAACCCTGCATATTTAAAGCACTCTAACCCTGCATATTTAAAGCACCCTAACCCTGCATGTTTACAGCACTCTAACCCTGCATATTTAAAGCACTCTAACCCTGCATGTTTAAAGCACTCTAACCCTGCATATTTAAAGCACTCTAACCCTGCATATTTAAAGCACTCTAACCCTGCATATTTAAAGCACTCTAACCCTGCATATTTAAAGCACTCTAACCCTGCATATTTAAAGCACTCTAACCCTGCATGTTTAAAGCACTCTAACCCTGCATATTTAAAGCACTCTAACCCTGCATGTTTAAAGCACCCTAACCCTGCATGTTTAAAGCAGCTGACCTTGATTCTTTCCTGCAGCTGACGGGAATGCAGCAGCCAGACGTCCTCCATTGGTTCCTGCCGTTCTCTCCATCAGTAGATGATTTCCTTCATGTTCAACCACAAGAAGGTCTGGATGGGATGATAGAGAGATGGTGGAGGGATCCAAAGAAGGTTAAAGTCAAGGGCAACAGGACTTCACTGAAGATACTAGAAGATGTTTCGTCCTTTATCCGAGAGACTTCTTCAGTTCTGACTGACTGGTAGGGAAACTCAGCTATTTAACCTCTGTGGGGTCGTTTGCCAGGATCGTTGATACCGCTGGTTCGTTAGTGTTCCTGGCTGTTGTAAAGACATTTCGGTCGTTAGGACTACCTGTGGCCAAGACTGAACGGCCATCGTTGGTATCTTCACCTGAGGCCAATAGGTTACGTTTGTTGAGTTTCCTGGGAAGTGATGAAAGGACAGCATTGTAAGTGGGGGATAAGTGGTGGCGTAGACCCCCTCCCCTGTTCAATGACGGCTTCTCCACCCTGGTGTAGATGCTTCCTTGACACCTCTTTCAAACCATCCATCTTCTCTGTCTAAAATGTGCACCTGGTGGTCCTCAAACGAGTGTCCTCTGTCCTTCAGATGTAAGTAGACTGCAGAGTCTTGAGGAGTTGGCCCTTCTGTGTTGAGCTATGAGAGAGAAACTAACCAGGGGCAATTTGGGTTCAGTATCTTACCCAAGGACATTTCAACATGCAGCCCGGGGGAGCCGGGATTGAACCGCCGACCTTCCGATTAACGGCCAACCCGCTCTCCCTCCTGAGCCACAACCGCACTTGTGTCGCTGCGCAAGACACTTAACCCCTCGTTGCTCCAGAGGCGTGCGACCTCTGACATATATAGCAATTGTAAGTGGCTTTGGATAAAAGCATCAGCTAAATGAATAAATGTAAATGTGGTCAGGTTAACTATAAATATGCAATATCTGGTTGGACTTTCAAAAGAAAACACATGGTTTACATTATGAAACAGCTTGGTTTAGAAAAGGTACATTAGTGAGTTACGTAGCTGAAGGCTGCTCGTCCTCTCTGACGAGCTGACCTGACGTGTAACGGCAGACCCACCTTAAACTTTTCCAAACTAAGTCAGTGAGCTGAGTCTCAAACAGACGAACAGGTGACATTAATGAGTGTCGATCACGTATCAGTAAAGGCTCCTGCAGCTCGTCTCTGAGTCTCTACGGACCGCTTCACGTGGAGCACTCAGTGGAGCTATTGATCCTGTTCTCCTCTGCTGCTGCAGGTGTGCAGGTGTAAATGAATGGCTCTGATTGGCTCTGGAGATGAGGAGGCCAGAGGTCGGCCGTTAATGAGGAAACGTTTGGGCTCCCTTCATCAGGACGCTCGCTGGAGAATCTGCATCAGGTAAATATATTCCATCGACGCACCTGTACGTACAGGTAGTGTGTGAGGTCACAGGGTCACCTGATAATAAGGAGGTGGAAGTTTCCACCTGCCTGATGAAGCTGCACTGAGCAGTCAGGATCAATACCCCCCCTCCCTGTGATCAGATCAATAACACACTTTATCTCCTCCTCTCCCTCCAGGACCTAACAGGACCTAACTCTCACTGACAAGTCCTGAACTCGAGTGCAGGACTTGTACTTGTAACAGAGTATTTGTACAATATTACTTGATTTACTTCAGTAAAATATCTGAACACCACTGACGCAGAAGTAGAAGAAGAAGAAGAAGAAGAAGAAGAAGAGGGTTTCACTAATAAAGTCCAAAGTGTTTGTGTGTCCAGGTGATAAATGAGAAGCTGGATCCTAGTCTCTACGGAGCATGCCCAGATGGTTAGCCTGACATACACACACCTGGCCCACTGACCTTATTCCCTCTCTGTGATTCCAGCTCAACACTGACCGACTTTAGTAACTTCATGATGTTCAGGTGCAGGCGGCCCAGGTCCAGGTGGTGAAGATGGTCCAGGTCCAGGTTCAGGTTCCGGTGGTGAAGAATGTGGACACTGAGGTCCAATCACAGATCAGATGCAGCTGCAGGGCAGAAACAGCACGTGAACAAAAACCAGAACATGACAGGCCGTCTCCAGTCACATGATCTCATGATATCCATGAAACAGGCCTGCAGCCTGGAAGGACGAGTAAACACGAGTTTTAAATAAACACAGAGAGAAAAACCAAGCTGTGAGCAGCAGCAGGAATGTCTGACCATCTGAAGGGGGCTGGTACTCACTGGTACTCACCGGTACTCACCGGTACGCGGTACTGGCACATTTTACTCTTTGGAGTAGGTCAGGTTCTCAGGGCTCTATGTGACGCTCACCTGTTCCCCTTCTCACCAGCTGGCTGATCTCTGTGGGCGGAGACAGAGCAGAGGAAGCTCGGTGCCTTTCATGCAGCCGTGTGTCGCTCGTCAAAGTCACTTTTTGTGAACCGGCCAATCACAGCCTGGATGGGGCGGGACATTATAAAAAGACGCGCTACAGCAAACTTCAGAAACGTTGAACTCGTTATAAGTGAATGATTATTGACAAGTTAGCAGTTAGCATTAACAAATGAGAGACAAACTACCATGTAGGATTTAATGAAAGGAAACAAGCCGCAGAGATGAAACATTAATATTAACCTAGTGTTCAGCTTTATAGTTTATTATTATATATATTATCGCACCAGACAATGTAAAGTCAACTGAAAACTAACTGGAGGAAGAAAGTTTGACTTTTCATTTGTTAAAGAACAAAATCTCTAAACATCAGAAAAAATGATGCTGGGAAATAAATGTTAATGAGCTAACAAGGCTTCAATAATGAACATCAATAGTCATCTGAAACCTTTTACAGGTGAATGTGACGCCCTGAGCCGATCAATCAGCACGATCAGTTAATAAAAGTGGATCTAATATAACTGATGATCAGATCTGAGAGTGGAAACAGTGAGTTATCAGGACTCTCCATTCAGCACGCTCTGCCCTTTACATACTGAAGATTCAGGTTTCTAGCAACTTGTAATTTAAATAAGAAAGTTAGCTGCTGGTGTGACCTTTGACCTCGTCCGGGCTGCAGCAGCGAAGATCTCCTCAGAGAAAAGGATCCGTGTGTTTATTGATCTGTCTGATAGCTTCCCTCCCTGTAGATGACATGTTTCTGTCCGGCCAGCGTTTACATCTCAAATCACTTAGCTGCTAAACGAAACACCCAGCGGCCCGGTCCGAGTCGGTTTCCCTCGGCGGCTTAGAGCCGTGTGTCGGTCTGGAACACAGAAAGTCCATTAGGACGACAGCAGCCGGATGCTAACATAACCAGCTAACAACTCCTGTCTCTGTCCTCTTTGATCCTCTGGAGACGAAGGAGGAACCATCAATGGTTCTCCTCCTCCTTGTTAACTTCACAGAGGGTTAACTCCCTCTCTCCTCCCCCCCGCCCCCCTCTCTCAGGTGGGTGATTAAATCAATTAAATCAGTGGTTCTGTCAGAAGAGCGAGCGAGGGATGAAGGTGCCGTCTCTTCAGATCACAGTTGGGAGGATTTCTGTGTGTGAAGGTTTAATCAGGAGCTCGTTAGCAACACTTGGCGTCTTTAACGAGGTTTCCCAGCAGCTCAGCTGCCTGTTCCCCCCACACACAGACAACATGCCAGGTAAGGGCCGGGAGTCACCTGGTCCACAAAAACACAACCACCACACCTTCACTGGGTCAGAACCAGGCAGGGACCAAGACTAAACCAGCCAGGACCAAGACTAAAACAGCCTGAAACAACGCTAAACTAGCCTAAAACAAGGATAAAACAACCTGAAACAAGACTAAAACAACTTTAACGAGACTAAAACAACCTTAAACAAGACTAAAACAGCCTGAAACAACGCTAAACTAGCCTAAAACAAGGATAAAACAACCTGAAATAAGACTAAAACAACTTTAACGAGACTAAAACAACTTTAACGAGACTAAAACAACCTTAAACAAGACTAAAACAGCCTGAAACAAGACTTAAACAACCTAAAACAAGACTAAAATAGGCTGATACAAGACAAAACTAGCCAGGACCAAGACTAAAACAGCCTGGACCAAGACTTAAACAACCTAAAACAAGACTGAAATAGGCTGATACAAGACTAAACCAGCCAGGACCAAGACTAAAACAACCTTAAACAAGACTAAAACAGCCTGGAACAACGCTAAACCAGCAAAAGGTCCCGGTTCCCTTGTTAGTCTGAGACTGAAACCCACCCGTCCTCCTGGTCCAGCGGTCTGCTCTGGATCCGGTTTGTTGAGTGGGTTGTGCTGCAGAAATAAAGATGTTTGTGTTGGGAACTGTCGGGTCTCGGTCCAGTACTGCTCTGTATGGAAAGTGACTTCTGAACTGGTGCTGTAGAAAAAAAACTTTGTCTCTCGTTGGACTTCTTTATTAATTATTCAGCTGCTTCACAGCCTCCTGCTACATCTCTTCTTCTTCATCTTCCTTTTCTTTGTGGTCATTTTCTTTCCCATTACTTTCAATGGTGTTGGTGGTTACCATGGTAACTGTGGTTAATGAGTGTCGGGTTACATTTCTGATCACATGATCTAATAATAATAATAATGATGGTAAATGTTTAATCTTTAACGCTGACGCGGTCGTTAACACACCTCCACGTCATCTTTAATTCATGTCTTCCTCTTTGATCAGAACCATCAGAGAGTTCCTCTGTTCCCTACGTTCCCCTCACATCTTATTATATCACATTTAGTAGAGCTCACCTCCAGCCGAACTACCTTTATTTACTTTATAGATAAGGATTCATTTTAATTACAAGATTTATTTTATATTTTTCAAAAACTGTTTTTGTATTTAAATTTTTTTTTTGTGTTCAGAACTTCAGAGACGCTTTGTTCTTTACTGTCAGTTACACAGTTGACAGGTTCAAGGACCACTTGAACCCACTCAAGGACCCATCCTCAAGGCCATTTGACCCTGGAGGCCCTCCGGTACCTTTTAAAGGACCTCTGGAACCTCCTCAAACAACAAACGGAAACTCTCCAAAGACTGTTTGAAGGAACCTCTTTAAAGACCTCTGGAAAGTCCAGTACCTAGTCAAAGACCCTGTGGACCTCCTCAGAGAATCCTGGAACTTTCTCAAGGACCTCTCTGACCTCCTGAAGGACTCTCTGACTGACTGGGTCACAGGTGTAAACAGAATGTAACTTCTGTTCCGAGCTCAAGGGGTGTTAACCTGCAGGTTCCAGTGCTGATGGTTCAGTTAAATTGTTGCACACTCGGTTTTAAATCAGCGCTGATTAAACATGAAATATGATTGACAGCCCCCCCCTCACACACTTGCCCAGATTGGTTGCTGTGGTTTCAGCAGGTGTGGTCGTTACAAAGAGACTAAGTGAGTTTTATTGGCTGAGCTCTGTCTGTCTGTCCGTCTGTCTTAACGAGCTCTCATTATTAGCTCGTTAAGGTGGGAGGAGTCATTAACGAGACAAACTGACCAGCCTCCGGACACACCCCAGCACACACACACACACACACACACACACACACACACACACACTCGGCAGCTGTGTGATGACCACCTCACATTAAAACTTTAATTTTTTCCTTTTATGGGTCTCGTTAATGTCTTTAGGGCGCCGCTAATGTCCTGCCACACACACACTCACGCACACATGCAGATATAATGTGGTTTTATGTTCGTGTCATTAGCTTTTACTCAGTAGCTGCAGCAGATCTGCTGCTGTCGACCTTTAGCACAAACTGACTGACAGAAGGTTTCTGATCAAACGTTCGAACTATCCAGAAAGTAAAAAGTGTGAGGAACATCGCTGAGCGAACAGCAGAGGCATCAGCGGGCTGTTAATACCAGAACACATCACAGCATCCACCGGATAGAGGTCAAAGGTCATGGACCAGGAGTCAGTGGAGGACACACTGCTGCCGCTTTGATCCACTTGGAGAACGTTGGATACTCTGACCTGGATGAACCTTCACAGACAGCTCTGATTGGTTATTGCTCTCTGCATCTGGTACACCAGCGCCCTCTGATGAGCCCCTTCTTTCACTGGACAGGCTGAGATAAAATGGCCGCAGTCAAGTGAATGGTTGTCCGGATCACCCGACCTTCACCGTTACATATGTGAGGAAAGTCTGCAGGTGATGAACTGATGTTCCAGCTGCTCTGGTTCTGTAGTAGAACCTCACTGATAATCAGTGGAGTGTTTATGCTGAGAGACTGGAGGAGCAGAGAGAAGCACTGCGATGCAAACACATCTGCAGTCATTCAGGGTGTTTCTCAAAACCAAGAATGCAAAGAACGGACTTGTGTTGTTGGGGAGAACGTTCTTGTAAGAATGAACTTGCAATGCCTCGAGCACACAAAACGCTGCTGACGCTTTGAGATGATGTCTTCTTGCTGGTATTGCGCAATACCCCAAGCACAGAGGCCGCCTGCATTTCCCTGATTATTATAACCGCCAGGCTTCATCCCCCAAAACAAAAAGCTCAGCATCAGGTTTATTGTAGGTTTTAACTTACCAAGATACATTTGCACAAATAAAAATTATTTAAAAAAAAACCAAGTAAAAAGCAAATACTGTGACCCCAACTCTACTGTACACTAACAATGTAATGTCTAATCTAATAATAATAATGATAATAATAAAAAATAATAAAGCAAAGACAGTCCCCTTTCATACTATTTCAGAAGTTTTACGTTTTAATTTTTCTTTACATCATCCAGATGTCTCTTAATTTAGGTTAAAACCTTCCAACATGACTCAGAATGTAATGACAGAATAACAGCGGTACGAACTTTAAAACTATCTGACAGCTGTGGGTCTTTACTCTGCCGTTGTTGCTGGACAACTTGCTGTTGGCTGCAGTGGTCTGCGTGTCTGAGGGCTCTGTGAGCTGATCTGGCCGGCCGGCTGGTTAGCTTCCCCCCGCGTCACAACTCCAAAAATGATTGAGCACATTTTAGATTTGCCGTCATTTTTAGTGAAACTGCCAATAGTCAACATCTACGCAGCTGATTTCTCACCACAAAACTTCTCAGAAGTGAATTTAGTGATGAAATAACTTATGAAAATAGTACAAAACATTCTGTTGTTGGCCTCTCTCTCAGCTTCTTGCCACCCCTAACCTGAATGCCGAAATGAATGCTGGGATATCTCTGCCGTCAAGTTCACACAAGTTACCAACCGATGCATCCTGGGTAAAACGAGCGTGTCAAGAACACTTCCGGGACTTTTAACAGTTCTTGCAAAAATGCAAACTTGTGTATTGGGACAGAACTTGGCCCACAAAAGATGACGTTTCACAAGAACACAAGTACAGACAAGAACCCAGATTGAGAAAGGCCCTCAGTCCAGTAGAGCGTTCAGATCCACAATGACCGAGATTCAGCAGAACCATGAAGACGAGCTTTATAAACCTGCTGAGCAGAGGTTCAGTCAGGAACCTACACAGTTTGTGCATCTGGTCTCGTCTTTACTTTCTTTTCCAGATGGCGAGTGTTACTGTCTGTTCTATATTAAAGAAACTCTCTGAACCAGATTAATGAGATTATCGTAGAGTTTGGAACACGAGCGAAATGAGATCAGCATCTGCTTTGTGGAATATATTCCATTTTAATTTACCTCTCTCCATCATTAAAGACTGATGCTGCGAGTCTGCAGTTTGGATATCAAACAGGTCACACACACTCACACACTGATCAGAGTCAACATTAGAGGGAATATATGATATTTCCCAGAATGCTTAAGGGCGGCCTCGTCCTCTAAACTCTGAGCTCTCTGATGGATCTGAACTGTTTCCAATCATCAATCACCTCACACACACACACACACACACACACACACACACACACACACACACACAGATGACCAGTGTGTGATTGAGGCAGTTTCTGTCCTATAGGGAAAAGTCTTAAAGGGGAATTACACTTTTTTCATCATTCATTTCATTAAAAAAGTGAAAAAACAAAACCAAATTTAGAAACTTTCCTTCAGCTGAGAGACGTGAAGTCAGAGATCGGATCTGGCCTTCGGATTAGCTCAAGACCAGTGCATAGAGAGCTTCATGGAATGGGTTTCCATGGCCCAGCAGCTGCATCAAGCCTTACATCACCAAGTGCAATGCAAAGTGTTGGATGCAGTGGTGTAAAGCATGCCGCCACTGGACACTATAGCAGTGGAAATGTGTTCTCTGCATAACGAATCACGCTTCTCTGTCTGGCAATCTGATGGACGAGTCTGAGTTTGGGGGTTGCCAGGAGAACGGTACTTGCCTGACTGCATTGTGCCAAGTGTAAAGTTTGGTAGAGGGGGGATTATGGTGTGGGGTGTTTCTCAGGGGTTGGGCTTGGCCCATTAGTTCCATTGAAAGGAACCGTTAATGCTTCAGCATGCCAAGACATTTTGGACAGTTTCATGCTCCCAACCTTTGTGGAAAGAGTTTGCGGATGGCTCCTTCCTGTTCCAACATGACTGCGCACCAGTGCAGAAAGCAGGTCCATAAAGACATGGATGAGTGAGTTTGGTGTGGAGAACTTGACTGGCCTGCACAGAGTGCCGACCCCAACCCGATAGAACACCTTTTGGATGAATTAGAGCAGACTGTGAGCCAGGCCTTCTGGTCCAACTTCTGTGCCTGACCTCACAAATGTGCATATAGAATAATGGTTAAAACTTCCCATGAACACACTCCTAAACCTTGTGGACAGCCTTCCCAGAAGAGTTGAAGCTGTTACAGCTGCAAAGGGCGGGCCAACTCCATATTAAACCCTACGGATCAAGAATGGCATGTCATTAACCTTCATGTGCATGTAAAGGCAGGCGACCCAAAACTTTTGGCAATATATTGTATGTTCCGTGAGATGAGACACGATAACTGACTGATTGACTGATAGTTTATCCCAACATAATAAACAACACAGATATGTTTTGGTCCAACAGGCTGATTTAAACTGAACTCACAGTTGAATTAACTTGTTTCTTTTGAAGTAAGTGGATTTTTTTACATTTTATTTTAATTGATCAGTTTTATTGGAGTTTATTAAGTTTATCGGCATCATTGTCTGAAACACTAATTTTTATCAGATTTAAATGTATTGTTTTGTTATCTGCTGCAGATTCTTAACAAATCATGTAAAAGAGTTTATTTAAACTATACATACTACAAATACAACATACTGCAGGCCTTCTAGGCCTTCTTCTGAACTGGGGTTGACTTTGGTTGACTGTGGCAGCAGATGACTGATGGAGACAGGCTTTATGCGGGAGACATGAAAGGAGGGGTGCACTGTCATGGTATGGGGAAGTTTTAGCCTGACTACAGAAGGGTTGAGAACCTCCTCAATGGGAAACGGGCCAATAAACCTGGGGGAGAGTTTGCGAGAGTCAGTTCTGAGAGGAAGGTCCTTGGCGGAAAGCCATACCTTATCTCCCCGGGCATAACTGGGGACAGGGGTGCGTCTGCAGTTGGCAAAGCACTGATACTGTGCTGACATCCTTAGCAGGGAAGCACGTGCCTGGTGCCAAGTCTGGTGGCACCGGTGGACGTGGGCCTGAACAGAGGGGGTGGACAGCTCCTTTTCCAAGGAGGGAAACAATGGAGGTTGATAGCCATTAACACAATGAAACAGTGACATACCTGTAGCGGCCGTGGATAGGGTGTTATGGGCGTATTCAAACCAGGGGAGTTGGGCCGCCCAGGTGGTGGGGTTAGTGGACACAATGCAGCGCAGCGTGGACTCCATCTTCTGGTTAGATCTCTCTGCTTGACTATTAGATTAGGGGCGAAAACCGGACGATAAACTGACGGTGGCTCCCAATGCCCTGCAGAAATCCTTCCAAATGGCAGACACAAACTGGGGACCCCGGTCAGCGATGATATCCACTGGCAACCCGTGGAGGAAGAACACTTCCCTCACTAGCACCTCAGATATCTCCCTGGCAGATGGTAACTTGGACAGAGCAAAAAGATGCACAAATTTACTGAAACGGACTACTACAGTGAGGATGACTGTCTTACCATCAGAGGGAGGCAGTCATCCTCACCAGTAACGAAATCCAAGGCTAGGTGTGACCAGGGCCGGTGAGGGATGGGCAAAGGGCATAGCAGGCCGGAGCTAGGCTGATTGGAGTTCTTGTTCTGGGCGCACACAGGACAGGCTGCAACAAAGGCCTTGGTGTCCCACTCCAGGGTGAGCCACCAGAATCTTCTGCAAAGGAGAGCCACTGAATGTGACACCCCTGGGTGGCCTGTGAGTTTGGAGGCATGGGCCCACTGCAGCACATCTGACCTGACAGAGGAAGGGACAAATAGGCAGTCGCAGGGTCCATTACCAGGATCTGGCTCGGTCTGCTGAGTGGGCTGTGGTGGGTTGTGATAGGCTGTGGTTGACGGTGGACAGCTGTGGTGGGTTGACTGTGGTAGGCTGTGGTGGGCCGTGGAAGGTTTGTGGTAGGTAGTGGTTGATTGTGGTGGATTGTGGTTGACTGTGGTAAGCTTCGAACCATCGAAATTATTTAAATCAAAGGTAAACAGAAGAGGAGCTGTGAATAAAAACCTCATAAAAATTAAAACCACAAGAGCAATAGTGCAAACGAATAGGAGAGTTAAATGTGGACTCTTAAACATCAGATCTCTCTCTTCTAAAGGTGTACTAGTAAATGAACTAATATCAGATTATGATATTGATTTATTTGGTCTTACTGAAACCTGGCTGGGTGATGGAGAATATGTTAGCCTAAATGAATCCACCCCTCCCAGTCATATTAATACTCACATTCCTCGAGGCACAGGCCGAGGAGGTGGAGTTGCAGCTATCTTCGACTCTAGCCCACTAATCAACTCTAAACCTAAACCAAACTATAACTCATTTGAAAGTCTTGTTCTTGGTCTTTCGCACCCAAGTTGGAAATCACTGCAACCAATTCTTTTTGTTATAGTGTACCGAGCACCTGGCCCGTACTCTGAATTCTTATCTGAATTTGCAGAGTTTTTGTCAACTTTAGTCCTTAAAACGGACAAAGTTATTATTGTAGGGGATTTTAATATTCATGTAGATGTTGAGAATGACAGCTTTAGTACTGCGTTTATCTCTCTGTAGATTCCATTGGCTTCTCTCAGAGTGTTCATGAACCGACTCACTGTTTTAACCACACCCTCGACCTTGTTTTGGTGTATGGTATTGAAATTGAACATTTAGTGGTGTTCCCACAGAATCCCTCTTTATCCGACCACTGTTTGATAACTTTTGAGTTTGTATTGCTGAACTACTCGCCACTGGGCAAAAATTTCTATACAAGATGTCTGTCTGATAGTGCCATAGCTAAATTTAAGGATGCGATTCCATCAGCTCTAAATACATTATCTAGTCACAAAGTAACGGACTCCTGTGCTAATTTCAGTCCCTCCCAAATCGATCATCTTGTTGATAGTGCTGCAGGCTCGCTGCGAATGACACTCGACTCTGTAGCCCCTCTAAAAAAGAAAATACTAAAACAAAGACGGTTAGCTCCATGGTATAATACTGAAACTCGCAAATTAAAGCAAATATCGCGGAAACTTGAGAGGAATTGGCGTTCCACCAAAGTGGAAAATTCTCGTTTAATTTGGCAAGATAGTCTTAAAACTTATAGGAAGGCCCTCCGTAATGCCAGAGCAGCGTACTACTCGTCATTAATAGAGGAAAATAGGAACAACCCCAGGTTTCTTTTCAGCACTGTAGCCAGGCTGACAGAGAGTCACAGCTCTATTGAGCCAAGTATTCCCATAGCTCTCAGTAGTTACGACTTCATGAGCTTCTTTAATGATAAAATTCTAGATATTAGAGACAAAATTCACCAAGACCTGCCCTCAACTGGCACCGACTTATCTCTTAACCCAGGAACCTTAGAAACAGCTGTAGAACCAGATACATGTTTAGACTGTTTTGCTTCCCTCAATCTTTACCAACTAACTTCAATAATTTCTTCATCTAAACCATCAACCTGCCTCTTAGACCCCATCCCGACTAGGCTGCTTAAAGATGTTTTACCCTTAGTCAGCACTTCTATACTAGATATGATCAATCTATCTCTATCAACAGGCTATGTACCACAGTACTTTAAAGTAGCTGTAATTAAACCTCTTCTGAAAAAGCCCAAACTTGATCCGGATGTTTTAGCCAACTATAGACCTATATCTAACCTTCCATTTCTCTCTAAGGTTCTGGAGAAAGCAGTTGCTAAACAGCTGTGTGACTTTCTACAGAGCAATAGTTTATTTGAGGATATTCAGTCAGGATTTAGAGCTCATCATAGCACAGAGACAGCACAGGTGAAAATTACTAACAACCTCCTTATTGCATCAGACAAAGGACTTGTCTCTGCACTGGTTTTATTAGATCTTAGTGCTGCATTTGATACCATTGACCATCAGATCCTATTGCAGAGACTGGAACATTTCATTGCCATTAAAGGAACCGCTCTAAGCTGGTTTAAGTCCTATTTATCAGATCGATTTCAGTTTGTACATCATAACGATGAGTCCTCCATGCACGCCAAAGTTAGTCATTGAGTTCCTCAAGGATCTGTCCTTGGACCAATTCTCTTCACTTTATTTAAGCTTCCTTTAGGCAATATTATCAGGAAACATTCCATAAGCTTTCATTGTTATGCAGATGATACTCAGTTATATCTATCGATCAAGCCAGATGAAACTCATCAGTTAGCTAAACTTCAAATGTGCCTTCAGGATGTTAAAACCTGGATGACCTGTAATTTGTAAACTGGAACCAGGTTCCAGTTTGGGTTCAGGAGGCAGACACCATCTCCACATTTAAGAGTAGGCTTAAGACTTTCCTCTTTGATAAAGCTTATAGTTAGGGCTGGCTCAGGTGAGTCCTGAACCATCCCTTAGTTATGCTGCTATAGGCCTAGACTGCCGGGGGATTTCCCATGATGCACTGAGCTCCTCTCTCCTCTACTTTCTCTCCCTCTGTATGCAACCTCATCCCATTATTGCATGTTACTAACACAACTTCTCCCCTTTCTGGTAGTCTTGTGCTTTCTCGTCTCTCTCCTCTCTCCTCCTATCACTTCCTGCAGGTGTTTCTGGCTCTGGAGCTGTGGAGTCTGGATCTGTGGTTGCGGGTCACCTGCTGCCCCCGTGTTCCTGCTCGACACCCTCTGCTGCAACGACTATTGTTGCTAGTCCTATTATTATTATTGTTATTATAATAATTGACATTATGATTGTTATCATTAACACTACTATAAATATCTGTACCATTTTTCATTTAGTCTATAGCAACATCACCTTTACTCTGTCTGTACCTCTGTGTGGATATTGTGTAGGCTGCCTCCCTCTCTCTCTCTCTCTCCCTCTCTCTCCCTCTCCCTCTCTCTCTCTCTCCCTCTCCCTCTCTTTCT
Organism: Micropterus salmoides; assembly: GCF_014851395.1. Classification (NCBI taxonomy): domain Eukaryota; kingdom Metazoa; phylum Chordata; class Actinopteri; order Centrarchiformes; family Centrarchidae; genus Micropterus; species Micropterus salmoides. The sequence goes on from NW_024041262.1 coordinate 28,591,977, forward strand.
CTCTCTCTCTCTCTCACCCCAACCGGTCGAGGCAGATGGCCGCCCACCCTGAACCATGGTTCTGCTCGAGGTTTCTGCCTCTTAAAGCAAGTTTTTCCTTGCCTCTGTCTCCTAGTGCTGCTCTTTGTCGGAATTATTGGGCTTCTGTAAATATCATCACAGAGTACGGTCTAGACCTGCTCTTTTATGAAAAGCGCTGTGAGATAACTGTTGTTGTGATTTGGCGCTATATAAATAAAATTGAATTGAATTAAATTGAATTAAGCTGTGGTGGGCTGTGGACAATCTACTGCAGTCACAAGATTTCTATGTACAATCTACTGCAGTCAGAAGATTTCTATGTAGAATCTCCTGCAGTCGGAATATTACGTACTACTTACTTTACTTTTTCTTCTTGATTACTCTGAAGAGTAATGTGTTGAAAAGATACTGTGACTTTTGATCTTTAAAGGAGCTACAGCCTCTCTGTCCGCTGACCTGAAGACAAACTCTCAGCTGATGAATGTTGAATAATAAAAGTCTTAATAATAACAATGTTAATCAGCTCATGACCCTTCAGAGTCATCTGGTGAGCCTTGGTGAGGGTCACAACCCTCAGGTTGGGACACACTGTGGTCATGCTCTGATGTTCACCTCCATGATTCATCATGATTAACTAAGGCTTTAAGAAGCTCATTAGAGCAGGATCACACACCTGGACGAGGTGTGACCTCACCGTGACCTCACTGTGACCACATCATAACGCCTGACCTAATTATCTGCTGCTCCAGATAATTAATGAGGTATGTTATACACAATGAAATCTGTTTGGGAAATGAGCTACTCACACACACACACACACACACACACATCCTATCTCCTGTACTATCTTGCAGTAATAACTCAAGTACTTCAATTGTGTACTTCAGTAGCGTACCTGAGTAAAGGTGTTTACCTGAAACATGTAGATCCAGACTGAACTCTGATTCTGGTTTTAACTAAAAGTCTCCATGTGAGCACAGCTGCTGTTTCTATTATTCTGTCCACCCTGGAGAAAACAAAGTGCCAGAAACATGACGAGTGTCTGAGTGTGTGTGTTTCCCCCGGCGATAGCAGCTAATCTTCTCTGATGACCGCTGGGAACGACATGATCGTCACATCATCTTTGACACACACACTCCTCAGTAATTAGTAGTCCTGTGTTCTTCCTGCCAAGCTGTTACTGTGCGCTCTCAGCTGCCAATCACAGTGATTCCCTCTGTAATTCAGCAGCCAATCAGCCGCAGAGAGAAACAATCCTGAGAGCCCTGCAGCTACAAACAGACAGAGAGAGAGATGAAGAAGAAAAAGGGGGAGAGAGGAGAGGGAGTCAGTGAAACAGATGAGGAGAGAGAGACGCTCGAGTAAAAAGACCAAACACAGAAACGTGAGATTCAGTTTGTAATTCAGATTCACGATGTGTGGTGACTTCACGCCTTCAGAGAGTGAAATATAATGCTCAGAGCAAACAAACAGTGCGTAGGAGCTGACAACATGGAGGTCCACAGATACCTTTTACTGGATCACACATTGCTGTTACAGAGAGACATGATGCACCAATAGACACCCAATGTCTTCGTTTGTATCCCACCTAGAACCCAGAACACCTCTGGGACCTACTCCCCCAGTTTACCCAACACCTGAGGAGTGCAGGACACTAACAGAGGAAGACTCTGGGGGGGGGGTTCATTTATTTCGCCGATGGTGCAGCACTGAAGTGTCTCGACGTTGCACGGAGTGGAGTAGATGTAGTTCCAGAGGACACGGTCGTCTGACGGCAGGTGAGAGAACATGTTGAACACATAGCTGATGGCTAAAACACGTTCATCAGCTTAGCTTCTGTGCCGGAGCAACTCTTTGCAGTTTACTGCAGGTAATACACTGACTGTGTATAAGTACTTCATCCAGCCCGACATCTAAACCCCAGAACCTTCCCTTCCCGTCAGCCAAAAGGAGGGAGGTCTGTAAGAACCCCCTTCAGTTCCTGAACGACTCCGTCTTCCTCCTGACTCATTATCTTTGGCCAGCAGAGAGTTTCTCTTCTCTTTATATGAAGTAAACAGGAAGGGAGGTTCGTTAATGAGCGACTAACAGCCCTCAGATCATTTACACACTAAAAACATACAATTAAACAATTAGAGTTAAAGTGTTCCTGTAAACACACTCAGCAGCTCGTTAGCACACTCTGATGCTAACAAGCTGATATTGGTGATTCCTCTATTGCTATGTAATTAAATCATTAGTGTGGCTTTCAGCCCGTTAGTCTCAAGGCCAAGTCCTCGTTAAGGCCTTTAAAGCTAACGAGCTCATACAGTAAACTAATTAAGTGTGAATCCACGACGCTAACGAGCTAGCATAAATACACACTGTAGCTCTGTTGAACTGCATGTTGTTGGTTTAACTGAGAGTTTGTGTGAAGGGAAGAGCATCAGCGCCTGCTACCAGAATAAAGAGCAGAGAAGAAGAACGAGCTGCAGACACACACACACACACACACACACAGTCGTACATCTTTTGGCTGATCTGAATATGACTTGTTTATTCAGAGACTTTAAACTTGCTCGTCCTGACCTTTGACCTCTGACCTGCTAAATGTCAGGCGGGTTGAGGCTGATCTGGATCCAGCTGTGGGGGAACAAAAGAGAAGCTGAGCTGCTGAGACGGTCGGCTCGCTGCAGCTTTGAACACAGTCAGAGTCCTGATGCTCACAAATGTCAGCGCACATGCAGCTCGAAAATATAAATAACACCAGAGACACAGAGAAATCATGTCCTCCACAGAAACCAGGTCCAGCAGAGAAATCATGTCCTCCACAGAAACCAGGTCCAGCAGAGAAACCAGGTCCACAAGAGACACCAGGTCCAGCAGAGAAACCAGGTCCAACAAAGAAACCAGGTTCACCAGAGAAACAAGGTCCGCCAGAGACAGAGATAAAACAGGTCCACCAGAGAAACCAGGTCCAACAGAGGCACCGGCTCCACCAGAGAAACCAGATCCGACAGACATAAACCAGGTCCACCAGAGACACCAGGTCCACCAGAGAAACCTGGTCCACCAGAGAAACAAGGTCCGCCAGAGACATAGATAAAACAGGTCCAACAGAGGCACCGGCTCCACCAGAGAAACCAGGTCTGACAGACATAAACCAGGTCCACCAGAGACACCAGGTCCACCTGAGACCCCAGGTCCAACAGAGAAACCATGTCCACCAGAGAAACTAGGTCCGACAGACATAAACCAGGTCTACCAGAGAAACCATGTCCACCAGAGAAACCAGGTCCACCAGAAACAGACATAAACCAAGTCCACCAGAGATACCAGGTCCGACAGAGACACCAGGTCACTGCGAGCTTCTGATTTACATCCTCAAACTCCATCAGAAGAAGAACGTGTGAAACAGATACTAGGCTGCTCACCGGCGGCCCCGTGGAGGCCGATTGCTCAGCCTATAGCGGCACCACAAACACGAAGGCTTCAGGTCTCAGGTCTCTGTTAATGAGCTGACCATCAGCCGTCATCACAGGTAATTAAACTCAAATGAATCGTCCATGTTGGCGTCAGCAGCACGCCGTCACTGCACTGCTGCCACGGAAACACAATCAATCATCATCAGCATCAGACTCGACATCACCATCATCACCATCATCACCATCATCACCATCATCATAATAACTGTTATTGTGTGTGTGTGTGTGTGTGTGTTACTGATGTTGACGGGACACACACACTGTGGGGACTCGCCGTCCTTATGGGGACAAGACCCACAAGGTGAACCATCAAGAGCTTTAAGGCGGGTTCAGGGGAAATGTAAATACGACTGTGTGTGTGTGTCTGTGTGTGTGTCGGACAGGGATTCAGCTTCTGAGGGCTGATCTGCATACACTGCTGTTAATTAGCTCTGTCAATCATCCTGCACTGTGTGTGTGTGTGTATGTGTGTGTGTTTAACATCTGTCACATTCACGGTTGATCCGCCTTCATTTCCTCAGGTCAGCTTGTGATTGGTCTGTTTCCAGCTGTCAATCAAATGGCTCCAGAATGTTCTCATTAAAACACCTTTATGAAGTTTCCTTCGGAGTTCACCTAGTTCACCGAGTCCAGGGAGACCTGTTCCCTTTAGTCCTCACTGTGGAGCAGGTAAGGGATGGAGAACCGAGGTGTCCAGGTCTTCGCTAAGTACTGTAGCCAGTATCAATCAATCAGAACTGATTTGTCAGAATCAGTTCCAGCAATCAAGTAATCAAACTGTGGCCACCTCTGTTTAATAAAACGACATGATGATCTGTCATGCACTTCGCTTGACAGATGATACTGAGCATGCTCAGATCCACACATGAGTTTGATCGAGTCGATAAGTCTTCACAGCTCCTTGCAACTAATCAGGGTTACTATTCTTTTCCAGAAATAATTTTCCAGGACTTTTCCAGGACTTTTCAGCACTAATCTAGCTGGTAGGACAGGCAGGGATAACTTCATACACTATCATGTCCCTCTCTTTTCTAATGATGTGCAGTCTGTGGCTACAACTAATCTATGAGATCATCTATTACATGTGTATGTGTACATTTGTAACCTGAACCACCACCTCAGGCTGAACCACCACTTCTACAACCTGAACTACCTCCTCAAACAGCACCACCACCAAACTTGAAACACCACTTCAACCTGACCCACCACCTCTACACCTCCTTAACCAGAATCACTTCCTCAACCAGAACCACCACCTCAGCCTGAACCACCTCCTCAAACAGAACCACCGCCTCAACTTGAACCACTACCTCTACACATCCTGAACCAGAATCACTTCCTCAACCAGAACCACCACCTCAACTTGAACCACTACCTCTACAACTTGAACAGCCTCCTTAACCAGAATCACTTTTACCAGATGGGTTCTTTTAGAACAAAATGACAACATATTGAGTGTTTAGTTAGAGGAGTTTTTGCATCCAGCTGCTGCAGCTGAAGGTCACAGGTTTAATCCCTAAACCAGCAGCAGTGCCCTGGAGCAAGGCAGCAGCAGAGTCCAGCTGTCTGCTGACACACACATAGAGTCTCCTCCTCACTAATTAAGATTAATTACCTGCTCGTCAATTTACATCCAGCTTCCCGAGGAGAGACATGACAGGTCAAGGACGACAGGGACGCTCTCTACATGAAGGATAAAAATGAATAAATTAGAAAGAAGTCATTATTTATATCACAGTTTACAAAGCAGACCATCAAAGAAAGAATAAATCTACATCAATGAGAGAGAACCAAGAAGAGAGACGGACCTTCTGTTATTTTTCCTCACTACATTTATTAGAAAACTACAGTAACAGACTACTTTAACTTCAAAGTAACATACTGCACACAAAAAAGACACAGAAATCTCAATAAGTACTTAAAGTCATATATTCTTAAAACAAGTGAGACAACAGAATCAACTGACTACTTACTTTTACTGAATGCAGGGTACTTATACTGTTAGTCTATAATACTTAATAATAATAATACTTTGAATTAAGTAAAAGATCTGAGTAATACTTGCACCACTGAGGCAACAACCATTAGTTAGTAAAGTAACTTAGTTACTTAGTCGGTCTGTCAGTCAGTTAGTCGTCAGTTAGTTACTTAGTCACGTAGTTACGTCGTCTGTCAGTCAGTCAGTTAGTCAGTCATTCAGTTAGTTACTTAGTCAGTCAGTGAGTTAGTTAGCTACTTAATCTGCCAGTCAGTTAGGTAGTCAGTCAGTCAGTCATTCAGTCAGTTACTTAATCTGCCAGCTAGTCAGTCAGTCAGTCATTTAATTAGTTAGTTAGTTAGTCAGTCGGTCAGTCAGTCAGTTACTTAATCTGCCAGCCAGTCAGTTACTTAATCTGCCAGCCAGTCAGTCACTTAATCTGCCAGCCAGCCAGCCAGCCAGCCAGCCAGCCAGTCAGTCAGTTACTTAGTTAGTTAGTCAGTTACTTAGTCGGCCAGTCAGTCAGTCAATTATTTAATCTGTCAGCTAGTTAGTCAGTCAGTTTGTTAGTCAGTTAGTTAGTTACTTAGTCAGTCAGTGAGTTAGTTAGCTACTTAATCTGCCAGTCAGTTAGGTAGTCAGTCAGTGAGTTAGTTAGCTACTTAATCTGCCAGTCAGTTAGGTAGTCAGTCAGTCAGTCAGTTACTTAATCTGCCAGCCAGCCAGCCAGTCAGTCAGTTACTTAATCTGCCAGTCAGGTAGTCAGTTACTTAGTTAGTTAGTTAGTCAGTCAGTCTGTCAGTTAGTTATTTAGTCAGTCCGTCAGTCAGTTAGTTACTTAGTCTGCCAGCCAGCCAGCCAGTCAGTCAGTTACTTAGTCTGTCAGTTAGTTAGTTACTTATTTCAGTCAGTCAGTTTGTCTGTTAGTCAGTTAGTCAGCCAAATACTTAGTAACTTAGTTACTTAGTCAGTTACTTAGTCGGTCATTTATTCAGTCAGTCAGTCAGTCAGTCAGTCAGTTAGTTAGTTAGTCAGTCAGTCAGTGAGTTAGTCAGTCTGTGAGTCAGTAAGTTAGTCAGTTACTTAGTCTGTCAGTTAGTAAGTTTGTCAGTCAGTCAGTTCGTAAGTTAGGTAGTTACTTAGTCAGTCAGTCAGTTAGTGCCTTAGTTAGTCAGTCAGTCAGTCGATCAGTCAGTTCGTCAGTCAGTCAGTCAGTCAGTAAGTTAGCCAGTCAATGAGTTAGTCAGTCATCAGTAAGTTAGTCAGTTACTTAGTCTGTCAGTTAGTAAGTTCGTCAGTCAGTCAGTTAGTTACTTAGTCGGTCAGTCATTCAGTTTGTTAGTCAGTAAGTTAGTTACTTAGTCTGTCAGCCAGTTAGTTAGTGAGTCAGGTAGTCAGTTAGTTACTTAGTCTGTCTATCAGTTAGTTTGTCAGTCCTTTACTTAGTCAGTCAGTCAGTCAGGTAGTTACTTTGTCTGTCAGTAAGTCAGTTTGTCTGTCAGTCAGTAAGTTACTTAGTCTGTCTATCAGTTAGTTTGTCAGTCCTTTACTTAGTCAGTCAGTCAGTCAGTCAGGTAGTTACTTTGTCTGTCAGTAAGTCAGTTTGTCTGTCAGTCAGTAAGTTACTTAGTCTGTCTATCAGTTAGTTTGTCAGTCCTTTACTTAGTCAGTCAGTCAGTCAGTCAGTCAGTCAGGTAGTTACTTTGTCTGTCAGTAAGTCAGTTTGTCTGTCAGTCAGTAAGTTACTTAGTCAGTCAGGTAGTTAGTCAGTCAATCCAACACATTATCACTCCTGACTCGTCAAATTGTTGCTGAGCAACTCTTAGCAACAACAAATATTCAACTTCTGGTAAGTTAGCAACAATAAATATGCAACTTCCGATTTTCAAAATAAAGCACTGGCGTTTCCAAACATTGCCATTTTGAAACGCTTTGTTATTAAAGTCGTGAAACGTTGCGGTTAGGTTTAGGCATAAAAAGTACTTGGTTAAGGAAAACATCATGAATTGTGTTAAAATAACTACGTATGTCAGTTAACAGGGTTACACGGCTACAACGTGTAGTCAGTTACTTAGTCTGTTTATTAGTTAGTCAGAGTTAATTGGTCAGTTAGAGTTAGAGTTAACTAGTTAATCAGAGTTAATTAATCAGTGTTAGTTAGAGTTAGTTAATCAGTGTTAGTTAGAGTTAGTTAGTCAGAGTTAATTGGTCAGTTAGAGTTAGACTTAGTCAGAGTTAATTAGTCAGTTAGAGTTAGACTTAGTTAGTTAATCAGAGTTAATTAATCAGTGTTAGTTAGAGTTAGTTAGTCAGAGTTAATTAATCAGTGTTAGTTAGAGTTAGTTAATCAGAGTTAATTGGTCAGTTAGAGTTAGACTTAGTCAGAGTTAATTGGTCAGTTAGAGTTAGAGTTAGCTAGTTAATCAGAGTTAATTAATCAGTGTTAGTTAGAGTTAGTTAGTCAGAGTTAATTAATCAGTGTTAGTTAGAGTTAGTTAGTCAGAGTTAATTGGTCAGTTAGAGTTAGACTTAGTCAGAGTTAATTAGTCAGTTAGAGTTAGACTTAGTTAGTTAATCAGAGTTAATTAGTTAAAGTTAATTATTTGGAGTTAATTAGAGTTAGTAAGTTAGTTGGTCTGTCCCAGTTTACAGTTGTTATGAGGACCTGTGGTCTGTTAACAAATGGACACATGAGCAGTTCACTCAGTCATGTCTGTCATCATGGCTATGTATTGGGGAAGTTTCTGGAATTGCATGAAGTTAAATCTAACAGAGAAAACGATAGCTTGGTGTCCAATCAGAGTGTGAATATTACTCACTGCTTATTGGGTGCAGGTGATGACTCATGCTCTGTTCTTCTCTTTCATGGCCTGTTCTATTCTGCAGCCATGTTTAATTCAGCTGTCCATAATGGAGCCAGCAGGCAACGTTAGTTATTTAAACACCTTTAAAAACAGCTGCCGTCGCCTCAGAATCCACTTAGTGGGTTAAATATTAAGCAGGGTGATCCTGGAACACTTCCTCCTTAAGTGGCCTCACTAGGTCCAATCATCTAAAGCTGCAGAGCTTCATACTGACTTCAGTCCATTAAGCAGCTGACGGAAAATCTGGTGAGTTTCAGCACAAAAACCCCCTTTAAGATATTAAGCAGAGAAATGGATCAAATAATCGTCTGAATAACCGAGCAGGGGAAATTCAGAGAAATCAAGTGCACCTAAAGTATTAAGCAGCTGAGGTCATGATGTTAAACAGTCAGCTGCGGGTTACTGCATAGATAAATACTGAATAAAGTGTGTACCTTGTACTGTGAGTGTGATATACAAATGTTTCAAAAGTAAAATATAAAGTACAAACAGTAAAATATAGCAAAGTCAATCCCGCCCATCCATTCTTTCACCCTTTGTAATGTTTAGTCTGAACAGCACAGCAACCTGCAGATGCTGAAAATCCTGTAGTCTGAACTACGTTCTAGGCGAACACTGGACGCCCAGATATAATACCGTCACATTACCGTCACACTGTGAGGAATCTTGGAGTTATCTTTGATCAGGACATGTTGTTTAAGTCTCACATTAAGCAAATTTCAAGGACCGCCTTTTTTCACCTACGTAATATTGCGAAAATCAGGAACATCCTGTCTAAAAATGATGCATAAAAACTAGTCCATGCATTTGTTACTTCTAGGCTGGATTACTGCAATTCCTTATTATCAGGCTGCTCGAAAAAGTCCGTTAAGACTCTTCAGCTGATCCAGAATGCTGCAGCACGTGTTCTGACAGGAACCAGGAAAAGAGATAACATTTCTCCTGTTTTAGCTTCTTTGCATTGGCTTCCAGTAAAATCCAGAATAGAATTTAAAATCATTCTTCTACCCTACAAAGCTCTTAGAGATCTTAGAGATCTTATCTTAAAGAGCTCATAGTACCTTACTACCCCACCAGAGCACTGCGCTCCCAGAATGCAGGGTTACTTGTGGTTCCTAGAGTCTCCAAAAGTAGACTAGGAGCCAGAGCGTTCAGCTATCAAGCTCCTCTCCTGTGGAACCAGGTTCCAGTTTGGGTTCAGGAGGCAGACACCATCTCCACATTTAAGAGTAGGCTTAAGACTTTCCTCTTTGATAAAGCTTATAGTTAGGGCTGGCTCAGGTAGTCCTGAACCATCCCTTAGTTATGCTGCTATAGGCCTAGACTGCCGGGGGATTTCCCATGATGCACTGAGCTCCTCTCTCCTCTACTTTCTCTCCCTCTGTATGCAACCTCATCCCATTATTGCATGTTACTAACACAATTTCTCCCCTTTCGGTAGTCTTGTGCTTTCTCGTCCCTCTCCTCTCTCCTCCTATCACTTCCTGCAGGTGTTTCTGGCTCTGGAGCTGTGGAGTCTGGATCTGTGGTTGCGGGTCACCTGCTGCCTCCGTGTTCCTGCTCGAAACCCTCTGCTGCCACAGCTATTGTTGCTGGTCCTATTGTTATTATTGTTATTATAATCATTAACATTACAATTGTTATCATTAACACTACTATAAATATCTGTACCATTTTTCATTTAGTCTATAGCAACATCACCTTTACTGTCTGTACCTCTGTGTGGATATTGTGTGGGCTGCCTCCCTTCTCTCTCTCTCTCCCCCCCTTCACCCCAACCGGTCGAGACAGATGGTCGCCCACCCTGAACCATGGTTCTGCTCGAGGTTTCTGCCTCTTAAAAGGAAGTTTTTCCTTGCCTCTGTCTCCTAGTGCTGCTCTTGGTGGGAACGGTTGGGCTTCTGTAAATACCATCATAGAGTACGGTCTAGACCTGCTCTTTATGAAAAGCGCTGTGAGATAACTGTTGCTGTGATTTGGCGCTATATAAATAAAATTGAATTGAATTATTCTAAGCACCTTAAAGAAATTTGAGAGACTAAACACTGTATTTAAAACGGCTATATCAAACTAAAAAACATGATCGAAGGTCTGCAGCTCAACACTGTCACAGGTTCAGACCTGAAACCTGCGACACACACGCACACACACACACACACACACAGAGCAGAGGGTTTATGGGTCGGACAGCATTCAGCCTGCAGCCAAAAAGAGATGAGAGGTTTCCTGTTTCAAACCACTCTGACACACATTAATAAACCATCACACACACACACACACACACACACACACACACACAGAGCCTCAGAATGTTTATGTGATTGGACAGATGAGTGTGTGTTGCAGAAAATAGACGACACATGTTCTGTAACACACAGTACTCAGAAAACAACGTTAAGCTGTGTGTGTGTGTGTGTGTGTGTGTGCTATGTGTGTGTAATGTGTGTGTATTATGCTAATTGCCCAGCCTCATTGGTTATTTAAATGTGAACAAATGGACTCAGATTCATTAAGACAGAGAGAGAAAATCCTCGTTAAACTTTGATGCTAACGGTGAATTTTTCAGCAGCAGGGAGCCAACAGAGCTAGTTAGACGTGCACGTGAGCGTACACGGGCTGGTGTGTGTGTGTTTTGTGTGCGCATGAATTATCCAGCCGTGACATGAAATATTAAATCAGACTTCAGCTCTGATCTGTATCACTGGTTCATCTGCTGGAACAGAGGAGTCACATACAGATAGTTACACATCCTACTGTCAGGAATCATCTAATAAATATCACATATACATTAAATACTGATGATCCTGATCCATCTGATCCTGATACTTATTGTTATCTGCTACACTAACAACTGATCAGGCTCAGCTATCACACAACGCTGTTATCAACTGGCTAAGTCAACCAGGGGCACTGGTTTTATTTTCTATTTTTATAAACGAGACAGGAAAGAGATGCATCCAGTAAGTTGCATCTTGCAACATCTTTATGCAGATGACACAGTCATCTCCACACGTGCCTCCTCCCTGGTTAAGAGATCCTGGTTGCATTTCAACCATTGCAGATCTCCCGCACAAGCTAAAACTAGGTTTAAAAGCCCAGAAAACCAAATTCATGACTTTCACTAGAGCTCACTCTCAGATTTTACAGAAGAATTAGCCACGCTAAAGGGGGCAGCCGCTGGAAGGGTAACATGTTATATGTGATTGACAATAAGTTAGCTTTCAATCACTCAAACACACACACACGGACATTAAAGGCTACCTCGTGCATCTGTATGAGACGCAGAAGGGCATGACATCATGACATCGGTATTTGTTGACCTGGGAATGAGACAGGCTCCTGTATAACTGAAACAAAATACATAAATACACAATTTAGTTGAAGTTTCCTTCAGATCTGACTCTGTTGGGCTTTCAGCCGCACGCCAAGGTGATCGCCATTACACACCGACTCCGGCCAAACACAGTCCATCACATCACACTAATAGACTGCCAACTGGTCAACACACACACACTCACACACACACACTCAGAGGGCGGTGACCTGCTATTACTGAGCTTTTCTGCTTCACTGCAGCCTGGTAATGATGGTCAGTTGTGTGTGTGTGTGTGTGTGTCCGGAAACTGGTAATGTGTTGGTTGGGTAACTGAGTGATTGACAGAGAGAGAGAGAGGGAAGGATAGAGCGGGGAGGGCGAGAGTAGGGGAGACAGACAGTGTGACAGGAGAGGAGGAATAGAAATGGAGAAATGGAAAATAAAAGGAAAGTGTGAGTGTGTTGACCCGTCTCTCCTCCCTCATCCAGAGTTCAAAATCAGACTGACACCCATAAAATGGCTGCAACTCACACACACACACACACACACACACACAGAGCAGGGTTTTAATTAGTGATGTAGTTTTAGTTGAGTGATCAGCTTGTAAAGCTAACAATGTTTGCTGGCCTCCGCAAAAACAGCTAATTTAATTCAGCGCACACTCGAGAAATACATGTCAACACACATACACACACACACACACACACACAGCTGGGAAATTAACCCAGGTTAAATCAATTTCATTTTGTGCTTATGGGATGAAACGTTGAGTCTGTGTGTCAACAAACAGCAGCAGGTTCACGTGTTTTGTTATCGACCGGGCTGCGATTAATCCAGACTGATTAGCTTTATTACGCCACAAGTGTTCGGGCTGCTGCAGCTGCTGAACTGTGGGTGATCTGTGACAACCTGCAGTCAGCTCAGCCAACCCAACATCTGAACATGTGATACACAATCTGTACCTCAAATTAAGAACCAGATGACCTGCAGTCCTGTGTGCGTCCACTTCCCAGAACAACAAAACAAAACGTCCACAAATCAGCTCAGAAACCAGAGAAACGCTGCACAACTTCCTGAGAACAACATCCATAAAATGCTTTCGTTCTTCCTCCAAACAACTTTTTATTCTTTATTTTGAAAAGATAGCATGAGGGGAATTGTTCTTAACCCTTAACCCTCTTCTCCTGTATTCACTTATTATCAATTACAGTAGTGGGTAGGCCCCCGGACCAGGAGGACTAGAACTCTGGAGAAACAAACAACATTCAGTAAACATTAAGTGAGTTTCAGGCCGACTGTGAAAGCATTCAGAGTGAAGAGTGAGAAGAAGAAGGCGACCACGACGACAACAATGTTTCTGACAGGACTTTCTGAATAAATCCCGTTGCTGAAGAAGAACTTTAGAAGAGTGAACTTTTCTCTTCAGTTCAGTCGTCCTGCTCTTTCATCACACCTTCTTCTTCTTCTGTCTCTTCATTCGCCTTCCTCTTCCTCTCATTCTTTAGTTCATCTCTAACTTTTCTTTTTCTTCTTCCTCTCCTCATCTGTCTTCATCTCTCTCTCTCCTGCTCTCCCGCTGTGTCTCTCCTCCACCTCCATCACTCCATATTAGCTCTCTCTCTCCTCTATTACCTCCCTCTCTCGTCCATTAGTAACACCTGAATCCTTCTATTAGATTGAGGAAGTTGGCCTCATAAATTCGCCCGGCGTTCCTTCGCCGCCGAGCGACGGCTCACTGTTTTTGATAATGAAAGGATCTGGGCTTAAATTCACATTACCTTTGTGATGTACTTCATGCTTGATCATATCAGGCTCTTTGATTTTATTAACGTCTCTGAATGGATTTCTGCCTCTCTCCCCCGTCCATCTCCGTCTGTCTGCCCCCGAACGTTTCCTCCAACGAGGGCTTTGTCCTCTGAGGCGCTGCTGAAGGTCGAGGTCGAGAGGCAACGGCCGCCTGCTTAACCCGGCCGCTGCTGACAGGCTGCAGAAAGGCATGATGGGAAACTGTTATCTTGGAGGATTGGACCCAAGAATCTGTTTCTCTGCTTTGTTCCTCATGTTTGTGTAAATAAATTAAGGGTTCTTCTGTTTGAACAACACTGAACATCTCATGTGAAGTCAGAAAGTTTGTACACAGGTCACTGCTGATTGGGTAACGCCTCTGACACGCCCACCACACAAGAGGAAACGTACCACAGAGCCCGTTACACACCTTTTTAAGGAAACACTGCGTTGTGCTCAGACTGAATGTGATCCTGCTGTTGAACTCAGTCCTGCCCACACTTCCTGTTTGGACAGGAAACAGAACCGAAAGCGATAAAAACATGGCTGCATGATGACATCATGAACATCACTTCACTTTGTGTGCCTTCTTGTTTCTGTGACTGAAAACACAAAGAAAGAAAGTTAGATTTTATTTGTCTTAATCAATGAACAGAGAGCTGCAATGTTGATGAGATATCAAACACTCTTATCTGTAAAACCCTCTCTCTCACTCACAGTCATGGAACCCGGCTCGCCCTCTCTCTGCTGCTCTGCTGCTTTCCAGCACACAGCCTGTCAAACTGTTTCTGTGGGTAGCGGACCGATCGCTGTGTGTGTGTTTGTATCAAAGCTGTAAAGTAATAAAAGCACTTAAAAGTCCAATCAGAGATCTAAACTCTAACTTCAGCCCCGCCCCCAACCTGTCAGTCAGGTGTTTTGATTGACATGTCAGCTTGTTGTTTTCTGATGCTTTTAAAGGTTTGTTTACATCAATGTTGTTTGTAAACAGAAAATGTTTAAAAATTAAACAAGTATGCGAGTGTCAGGTTAAAGCTCCGGACGTCCAGATGGTGATGTTCTACAACTATTTGAGGAGGTTCTAGGAATTATGAAGAGATTCAATGAGTCAAAGAGTGAGTTCTAAGAGTCAGTGATGAGGTTACTAGGCGTTAAGGAGATTATATGAGTCAGTCTGGAGGTTCTAGGAGTTAAGTGTGAGTTTCTAGGAGCTAATGAGGTTCTATGGGTCAGTGAGGAGGTTCTATGATGAAAAGAAGTTTGTAGTTCCTTCATGCTACACACACAGAACTTAGCAGATTATTAAATGTGTATTTAAATTGTAGGAGTTATTGAGGATTTTTAGGGGGTTCTTTGGAACTCAGTGGGGAGATTAAACTGGGTTCCACCCTCTTGTGTGACTGAAGAAGACAGAGAACAAGAAGCTTCACCTGGAAGTCAGATTGTTGCTTTTAATGGAGGATGATAGAGCTGCGGATCCTTTCCTCACCTGAGTAAAGGCTTTGAGTTCTTCCTCCACCTTTGCTCTTTACACACCAACCTGTACGAGTGTGTGTGTTCTGTCTGTGTGTGTGTGGTATTAGCTGGACTTTATAGAGCTCGTATCATGAAAATTGATTAGTCGTACAGAAAAGAAGGTTAATCGAGACCTTAAATAAGAACTATAACTCTCTCTCTCTCTCTCTCTCCAGCAGGGTGGAAGGTGTCACCCTCGGGTGCTTTATGGCGCCGCCGGCCTTAACGACGTCTAACAAAATGTCAGCAGCCGACCAATGATGCGCCGGCAGTGAAGAGAGAGAGATTTAGTCGAGTGGGAAGTCTTTAAGAGTCATTTTAGAGAAAGAGATAAAAGAGACGGGGGAGGGGGAGAGGAGGGAGATGGACTGAGATATGAAGAAGCAGGAGGAGGAGGAGGAGGAGGAGGAGGGGAGCACGGGGGCGAGGTTTAAATCAGCAGAGGTGTTAAAGAGCAGTTATTTTCTGCTGAGACGGCAGTTTCTCCATCATTCAGACGAATGGAAGGTAAAGAGAGAGTGTGTGTTCAGATAGAGGTCCACTCAGTTACACTCAGCGCATCAGACTGTCGTCTGAGTGGCCAGCTCAGGTCTGTTCAGCTCAGAACGGATCCGGAGGGGGAAAACTCAGCAGCCTGTTGCTGGACGTGAAACACGGTGTTTCTATGAGCCAGCAGCGAGTGTGTTCAAGATCAGTTTGTCTTTCACAGGACGTGAACTCAGGACTCCTGACAAACTGATCCAAAGACGCTGGTCCTGTTTAACGTGGACGTACTTTAGTGGTTGAGATGTTCTCTATGAATTAAGGCAATTACTAAAAGTGGGGTTTCAACACGCGCACACACACACCATCCATCATCAGTGTGTGTTCACATCAGCAGCAGCAGTGTGTCAGCCATCCCCTCTAATTGTTCATTGATCAGTGTGGTTATTAAACGTTGAAACTTTCCCTCTTTAAATGCTAATGTTCATCTCTCTCTCTCTCTCTCTCTCTCTGTACAATTATTTTCGAGGCGGTGAGTAAATCAATCAATAATTCCCTCGTCGCCGCTGCAGCAGAAAAGCCAATCAGGAGAAAACAGAGAATCATATTTATGAAGCAACAAACTGCTCACACAGCAAAACACTGTGTTTTATGAATGTGTGTGTGTTAAATGAATGTGTGTGTGTGTGGTGACAGATGTCAATAACTTCAGTGTTTTTACATAGAAAGCAAACAGAGACTTAATTATCGCTGCGAGCAGCAGAACGACTGCAGCGCCGCAAACTGAGAAATGAAATTTAAACTGTTAGTTTGAGCAGAAAAACTGAATTCATTTATGAAGGAAACAAAGACACGCTGGACATGTTCCTGATAGATATATAGAAATATATATATGTGTATATCCTTCCACATTTCTACTGGAACTTTAACTGAGTTTGTAAGAAAATCATTCTGTAATTGTACATGAAAAGTCACTTATTAGTCTTAAAATAATAAGATAATAAAATAATTAGAAATGCAAAATAAACAATAATAGAAACGATTAATTGAAGTTATGACAAAGGCTTGAATTTGCCTAAATACATGAAGACTTAATAAATGATAAAGTAATCCCCCCCCCCCCACACACACACACACACTTTCTCTCCCTCTGTGGTGAAAAAGGATGCATCACGGCCGGCTGAGCAAACACGAACAACAAACCACAGAAGAAGAAAACATGTATTGACGAGGAACGATCGATGGCGTGGCCTCCAAACTCTTTGTGGCCATAGTGACAGGCTGTCAACACTGACTGATCCAGAATCAGAAATATGTTGTTGATCCTCGAGGGGTCGAAAAGGTGAGATAAAGAAAGACACCGAGCACGAGCCCTTTAACAGGTGTGGCGGCGAGCTGAGCGAAGGACCAGTGAGTCCAGAAAAGAAAGTTCATTAAGCAAAATAAAATATAAAATATGGTCAAATGAATGGATAATTAATGATTTTATGTGTGAACACACAGTAACAGAGTTTAGAGCCACAAGGAATATATTCATAGATCCAGTAGATCTTGCTGAGCGACAGCAGCATCCACAGCCACGCTAACATCAGCAGTCAGCTGTAATTAAAGTGTGATCAGTCTCTGTTGCTGCAGGCTGCAGAGAGATTCCTCCCACACAGTCAACCTGCTGTCAGCTAACTGTCAACATTTCTGTCAAAGCCGTCAAAACTCTTCCTGTGATTACAGACACAAGGACTGAATGTCCTTGTTTATCAAATAAAATAAAAAATTAAAACCAAGAGCAATAGTGCAAACGAATAGGAGAGTTAAATGTGGACTCTTAAACATCAGATCTCTCTCTTCTAAAGGTGTACTAGTAAATGAACTAATATCAGATTATGATATTGATTTATTTGGTCTTACTGAAACCTGGCTGGGTGATGGAGAATATGTTAGCCTAAATGAATCCACCCCTCCCAGTCATATTAATACTCACATTCCTCGAGGCACAGGCCGAGGAGGTGGAGTTGCAGCTATCTTCCACTCTAGCCTACTAATCAGCTCTAAACCTAAACTAAACTATAACTCATTTGAAAGCCTTGTTCTTGGTCTTTCGCACCCAAGTTGGAAATCACTGCAACCAATTCTTTTTGTTATAGTGTACCGAGCACCTGGCCCGTATTCTGAATTCTTATCTAAAATTTGCAGAGTTTATGACAACTTTAGTCCTTAAAATGGACAAAGTTATTATTGTAGGGGATTTTAATATTCATGTGGACGTTGAGAATGACAGCTTCATTACTGCGTTTATCTTTCTGCTGAAAAAGCCCAACTTTGATCCAGATGTTTTAGCCAACTATAGACCTATATCTAACCTTCCATTTAATCTCTAAGGTCCTGGAGAAAGCAGTTGCTAAACAGCTGTGTGACTTTCTACAGAGCAATAGTTTATTTGAGGATTTTAGAGCTCATCATAGCACAGAGACAGCACTGGTGAAAATTACTAACGACCTCCTTATTGCATCAGACAAAGGACTTGTCTCTGTACTGGTTTTATTAGATCTTAGTGCTGCATTTGATACCATTGACCATCAGATCCTATTGCAGAGACTGGAACATTTCATTGGCATTAAAGGAACCACTCTAAGCTGGTTTAAGTCCTATTTATCAGATTGATTTCAGTTTGTACATGTTAACAATGAGTCCTCCATGCACGCCAAAGTTACTCATGGAGTTCCTCAAGGATCTGTCCTCGGACCAATCCGCTTCACTTTATATATGCTTCCTTTAGGCAATATTATGATGAAATATTCCATAAACTTTCATTGTTATGCAGATGATACTCAGTTATATCTATCGATCAAGCC
Source organism: Micropterus salmoides (assembly GCF_014851395.1). NCBI lineage: Eukaryota > Metazoa > Chordata > Actinopteri > Centrarchiformes > Centrarchidae > Micropterus > Micropterus salmoides. The sequence goes on from NW_024041262.1 coordinate 28,610,252, forward strand.
AGATGAAACTCATCAGTTAGCTAAACTTCAAATGTGCCTTCAGGATGTTAAAACCTGGATGACCTGTAATTTTCTAATGTTAAACTCAGATAAAACTGAAGTTATTGTTCTGGGGCCCAAGCACCTCCGTGACGCATTATCTAAAGATATAGTTTCCCTTGATGGCATCGCCCTGGCCTCCAGCACCACTGTGAGGAATCCTGGAGTTATCTTTGATCTGGACATGTCGTTTAAGTCTCACATTAAGCAAATTTCAAGGACCGTCTTTTTTCACCTACATAATAATGCGAAAATCAGGAACATCCTGTCTAAAAATGATGCAGAAAAACTAGTCCATGTTACTAACCCTTTCCGGTAGTCTTGTGCTTTCTCGTCCCTCTCCTCTCTCCTCCTATCACTTCCTGCAGGTGTTTCTGGCTCTGGAGCTGTGGAGTCTGGATCTGTGGTTGCGGGTCACCTGCTGCCCCCGTGTTCCTGCTCGACACCCTCTGCTACAAGAACTATTGTTACTAGTCCTATAGTTATTATTGTTATTATAATCATTAATATTACAATTGTTATCAAATTGAAATGAAATGTCCAAACTTATGCGTACAAGCGTTTCTTTTGGTCCAGCTTGACTAATCACGTTTTCAGTCCAACTCCTCACATGTGGACACCTGGCGAGACGCCTTAGAGTCACTTTTTAACGCCCTGGGTACCCTTTAGTACTGTTTTTCACAACCCGTTCTCGCTCCCCGACTCGCCACATATGGACGCATGGCCCAACAACAACAAGAAGAAGTAGTAATGTTAGTAGTAACAGTAGCAGCAGCAGTAGGAGGAGCAGTAGCAGAAGTAGTAACAGTAGTAGTAGTAGTAGTAGTAGCAATAGTAGTAGTAGAAGAAGTAACAGTAGCGGCAGCAGTAGTAGTAGTAGCAGTAGTAGTAGTAGAAGTAGTAACAGTAGCTGCAGCAGTAGTAGTAGTAGTAGTAGTTGTAGCAGTAGTAGTTGTAGCAGCAGTAGTTGTAGCATTAGTAGTTGTAGCAGTAGTAGTTGTAGCAGTAGTAGTTGTAGCAGTAGTAGTTGTAGCAGTAGTAGTAGTAGTAAAATTAGCGACAGCAGTAGTAGTAGCAGTAGTAGTTGTAGCAGTAGTTCTAGCAGTAGTAGTTGTAGTAGTAGTAGTAGTAGCAGTAGTAGTTGTAGCAGTAGTTGTAGCAGTAGTAGTTGTAGCAGTAGTAGTAGTAGTAATAGTAGCGACAGCAGTAGTAGTTGTAGTAGTAGCAGCAGTAGTTGTAGCAGTAGTAGTTGTAGTAGCAGTAGTAGCAGCAGTAGTTGTAGCAGTAGTAGTTGTAGTAGTAGTAGTTGTAGTAGTAGTAGTAGTAGCAGCAGTAGTTGTAGCAGTAGTAGTTGTAGTAGTAGTAGTTATAGCAGTAGTTGTAGCAGTAGTAGTTGTAGCAGTAGTTGTAGCAGTAGTAGAAGTAGTAGTAGTTATAGCAGTAGTTGTAGCAGTAGTAGTAGTAGCAGTAGTAGTTGTAGCAGTAGTTGTTGTAGCAGTAGTAGTAGTAGTAACAGTAGCGACAGCAGTAGTAGTAGCAGTAGTAGTTGTAGCAGTAGTTGTAGCAGTATTAGTTGCAGTAGTAGTAGTAGTAGCAGTAGTTGTAGCAGTAGTAGTAGTAGTAACAGTAGCGACAGCAGTAGTAGTAGCAGTAGTAGTTGTAGCAGTAGTTGTAGCAGTAGTAGTTGTAGTAGTAGTAGTAGCAGCAGTAGTAGTAGTGGTAGTAGTAGCAGCAGTAGTTGTAGGCGTAGTAGTTGTAGTAGTAGTAGTTGTAGTAGCAGTAGTAGTTGTAACAATAGTTGTAGCAAGAGTAGTTGTAGTAGTAGTAGTTGTAGCAGTAGCAGTAACAGTAGCGGCAGCAGTCGTAGCAGTAGTAGTAGTAGCAGTAGTAGTTGTAGCAGTAGTAGTAACAGTAGCGCCAGCAGTAGTAGTAGCAGTAGTAGTTGTAGCAGTAGTAGTTGTAGCAGTAGTAGTAACAGTAGCGCCAGCAGTAGTAGTAGCAGTAGTAGTTGTAGCAGTAGTAGTAGTAGTAACAGTAGCGACAGCAGTAGTAGTAGCAGTAGTAGTTGTAGCAGTAGTAGTTGTAGTAGTAGTAGTAGCAGCAGTAGTAGCAGCAGTAGTAGTTGTAGCAGTAGTTGTAGCAGTAGTAGTTGTAGCAGTAGTAGTAGTAGTAACAGTAGCGACAGCAGTAGTTGTAGCAGTAGTTGTAGAAGTAGTAGTTGTAGTAGTAGTAGTTGTAGCAGTAACAGTAACAGTAGCGGCAGCAGTCGTAGCAGTAGTAGTTGTAGCAGTAGTAGTTGTAGCAGTAGTAGTAACAGTAGCGCCAGCAGTAGTAGTAGCAGTAGTAGTTGTAGCAGTAGTAGTTGTAGCAGTAGTAGTAACAGTAGCGCCAGCAGTAGTAGTAGCAGTAGTAGTTGTAGCAGTAGTAGTAGTAGTAACAGTAGCGACAGCAGTAGTAGTAGCAGTAGTAGTTGTAGCAGTAGTAGTTGTAGTAGTAGTAGTAGCAGCAGTAGTAGTTGTAGCAGTAGTTGTAGCAGTAGTAGTTGTAGCAGTAGTAGTAGTAGCAGTAGTAGTAACTGTAGCGGCAGCAGTTGTAGCAGTAGTAGTTGTAGCAGTAGTAGTTTTAGCAGTAGTAGTTGTAGCAGTAGTAGTAGTAGTAACAGTAGCGACAGCAGTAGTAGTAGCAGTAGTAGTTGTAGCAGTAGTTGTAGTAGTAGCAGTAGTAGTTGTAGCAGCAGTTGTAGCAGTAGTAGTTGTAGTAGTAGTAGTTGTAGCAGTAGCAGTAGTAGTAACAGTAGCGGCAGCAGTAGTAGTAGTTGTAGCAGTAGTTGTAGCAGTAGTAGTTGTAGCAGTAGTAGTAACAGTAGCGGCAGCAGTCGTCGCAGTAGTAGTAGTAGCAGTAGTAGTTGTAGCAGTAGTTGTAGCAGTAGTAGTTGTAGCAGTAGCAGTAGTAGTAACAGTAGTAGTAACATTAGTAGTTGTAGCAGTAGTAGTTGTAGCAGTAGTAGTAACAGTAGCGGCAGCAGTCGTAGCAGTAGTAGTTGTAGCAGTAGTAGTTGTAGCAGTAGTAGTAACAGTAGTGGCAGCAGTCGTAGCAGTAGTAGTTGTAGCAGTAGTAGTCGTAGCAGTAGCAGTAACAGTAACGGCAGCAGTCGTAGCAGTAGTAGTAGTAGCAGTAGTAGCTGTAGCAGTAGTAGTTGTAGAAGTAGTAGTAACAGTAGCGGCAGCAGTAGTAGTAGCAGTAGTAGTTGTAGCAGTAGTAGTTGTAGCAGTAGCAGTAGTAGTAACAGTAGCGTCAGCAGTAGTAGTTGTAGCAGTAGTAGTTGTAGCAGTAGTTGTAGCAGTAGTAATTATAGCAGTAGTACTAGCAGTAGTAGTAGTAGCAGTAGTAGTTGTAGCAGTAGTTGTAGCAGTAGTAGTTGTAGCAGCAGTTGTAGCAGTAGTAGTTGTAGCAGTAGCAGTAGTAGTAACAGTAGCGTCAGCAGTAGTAGTTGTAGCAGTAGTTGTAGCAGTAGTAATTATAGCAGTAGTACTAGCAGTAGTAGTTGTAGCAGTAGTTGTAGCAGTAGTAATTATAGCAGTAGTACTAGCAGTAGTACTAGCAGTAGTAGTTGTAGCAGTAGTTGTAACAGTAGCAGTAGTAGTAACAGTAGCGGCAGCAGTAGTAGTTGTAGCAGTAGTAATTATAGCAGTAGTACTAGCAGTAGTAGTAGTAGCAGTAGTAGTTGTAGCAGTAGTAGTAGCAGTAGTAGTTGTAGCAGTAGTAATTATAGCAGTAGTACTAGCAGTAGTAGTAGTAGCAGTAGTAGTTGTAGCAGTAGTAGTAGCAGTAGTAGTTGTAGCAGTAGTAGTAGCAGTAGTAGTTGTAGCAGTAGTAGTCGTAGCAGTAGCAGTAACAGTAACGGCAGCAGTCGTAGCAGTAGTAGTAGTAGCAGTAGTAGCTGTAGCAGTAGTAGTTGTAGCAGTAGTAGTAACAGTAGCGGCAGCAGTAGTAGTAGCAGTAGTAGTTGTAGCAGTAGTTGTAGCAGTAGTAGTTGTAGCAGTAGCAGTAGTAGTAACAGTAGCGTCAGCAGTAGTAGTTGTAGCAGTAGTAGTTGTAGCAGTAGTTGTAGCAGTAGTAATTATAGCAGTAGTACTAGCAGTAGTAGTAGTAGCAGTAGTAGTTGTAGCAGTAGTAGTAGCAGTAGTAGTTGTAGCAGTAGTAGTAGCAGTAGTAGTTGTAGCAGTAGTAGTCGTAGCAGTAGCAGTAACAGTAACGGCAGCAGTCGTAGCAGTAGTAGTAGTAGCAGTAGTAGCTGTAGCAGTAGTAGTTGTAGCAGTAGTAGTAACAGTAGCGGCAGCAGTAGTAGTAGCAGTAGTAGTTGTAGCAGTAGTAGTTGTAGCAGTAGCAGTAGTAGTAACAGTAGCGTCAGCAGTAGTAGTTGTAGCAGTAGTAGTTGTAGCAGTAGTTGTAGCAGTAGTAATTATAGCAGTAGTACTAGCAGTAGTAGTAGTAGCAGTAGTAGTTGTAGCAGTAGTTGTAGCAGTAGTAGTTGTAGCAGTAGCAGTAGCAGTAGTAGTTGTAGCAGTAGTAGTCGTAGCAGTAGCAGTAACAGTAACGGCAGCAGTCGTAGCAGTAGTAGTAGTAGCAGTAGTAGCTGTAGCAGTAGTAGTTGTAGCAGTAGTAGTAACAGTAGCGGCAGCAGTAGTAGTTGTAGCAGTAGTTGTAGCAGTAGTAGTTGTAGCAGTAGCAGTAGTAGTAACAGTAGCGTCAGCAGTAGTAGTTGTAGCAGTAGTAGTTGTAGCAGTAGTTGTAGCAGTAGTAATTATAGCAGTAGTACTAGCAGTAGTAGTAGTAGCAGTAGTAGTTGTAGCAGTAGTTGTAGCAGTAGTAGTTGTAGCAGTAGCAGTAGTAGTAACAGTAGCGTCAGCAGTAGTAGTTGTAGCAGTAGTTGTAGCAGTAGTAATTATAGCAGTAGTACTAGCAGTAGTAGTAGTAGCAGTAGTAGTTGTAGCAGTAGTAGTAGCAGTAGTAGTTGTAGCAGTAGTTGTAGCAGTAGTAGTTGTAGCAGTAGTAGTAGCAGTAGTAGTTGTAGCAGTAGTAATTATACCAGTAGTACTAGCAGTAGTAGTTGTAGCAGTAGTTGTAGCAGTAGTAATTATAGCAGTAGTACTAGCAGTAGTACTAGCAGTAGTAGTTGTAGCAGTAGTTGTAGCAGTAGTTGTAACAGTAGCAGTAGTAGTTGTAGCAGTAGCAGTAGTAGTAACAGTAGCGTCAGCAGTAGTAGTTGTAGCAGTAGTTGTAGCAGTAGTAATTATAGCAGTAGTACTAGCAGTAGTAGTAGTAGCAGTAGTTGTAGCAGTAGTAGCAGTAGTAGTTGTAGCAGTAGTTGTAGCAGTAGTAGTTGTAGCAGTAGTAGTAGCAGTAGTAGTTGTAGCAGTAGTAATTATACCAGTAGTACTAGTAGTAGTTGTAGCAGTAGTTGTAGCAGTAGTAATTATAGCAGTAGTACTAGCAGTAGTACTAGCAGTAGTAGTTGTAGCAGTAGTTGTAGCAGTAGTTGTAACAGTAGCAGTAGTAGTAACAGTAGCGGCAGCAGTAGTATTTTTTTCCTTAAATCTTTATTGCAAAGACAGAAACAACGTGTACACGGGACATAAAGAAGTACACAGAACTTTGACTCGTGCTAAATCCCGTCCAGTTTGTGGCTCTCCGTCCACCCGAGCGCCTCCTTACTACACCTACGCCCCCCCCCCCGCAAGCTGAACCATGACACTTAGGGGATCCCCAGTGCGTTACAAACTGACGCCAGCGGGTTTCGCCATGTGTGCATATGTGACTCAGTGAGAACAGGTTGCATTTTCAAATCATCCGTCAGGACGTTCCTTCTGTCCGCTTCACTTCATTTGCATGAAAAAGTAGGACAGGTGGCTGGCAAGGGCCGGTCCACCCAGGACAGAAATCCAGAACGAAAGCAAATCCAGAACGCAGGCCACAACTCCAAAGCCCAAGGACGAGACAACACAGGTGAGACACATCAGGTCCTCAACAGGAAATCCAGCAGAACCAGGACTCCAAGGGCAGACAGCTTCAGAATAAAATAGGACATACACTCAACACCCTGACGCTCAGAGCTTCGGTCAGCTGTTTCAGTCAGCGAGCCACGTTTTCAGATGAAATTAGCGATTCATGAAAGTCTCTTTACAGTTTAAGGAATCTGAAGCGGGGGGGGGGGGGGGGGGGGGGGGGGGGGGGGGGGGGGGGGGGGGGGGGGGGGG
>NW_024041262.1:28617047-28632047 GCF_014851395.1 Micropterus salmoides
CCCTCCCCCCTCTCTTTTCACCTCATCCACTCTGGATCTCACCCCCCCCCCCCTCAGCATCACTTCCTCCCTCTCTGTCTTTTATCCAGTCATTTTTACATTTACATCTCCTCTCTCCCCCCCTCCCTCTCCAGGGAGGGACGGCAGATTGCTTTTCTCACCCTGCTGCTCTAAATGTCATTTTACTGAGAGCAGGAAGCGGACGAGAGACACTGAAGAAGAAGAGGAGTGGTAGAGAGACACAGACGCAGTGAGAGAGAGAGAGCATCTGCGGTAACTGCAAATCAGAAATTTGAAGCAGCTTCAGATTTTATTTCAGTGTTTCAGCTTTCTGAAGGAGTTGTTGTGTTTTTCTTTAAAATCACATAATTCCAGTTTGAATCTGAAGAAATAAAAAGGTTTCAGTCGCTTGTGTTGTGTGAAACACATGTGCCTCTAAATGATGAAATCACCTTCTTGCTTTGTTTCAGTCATTTTATTTTAACTGCTGCTGAACTAAAGGTCAAATCAACAACATTGCTGAATGTGTTTATTTTTGATTCTTTTGGATCTGACGGTGAAGCTCACAAAGTCGTGTACTGATACAGAAGCTCTGTAGCCAATCACAGGGCTCGTTAGGTTTCATTAACAAAGTTTAAACATGGAAAAAGAACTTTTCCTGCAGCATTCCTTCGATCTGTCAATGTTTCTGTCTTTTGTTGATTTATTTCTATACTGATCTTTTTCTGACTCGCTCGGTCACATTTACTGGTCCATTAACTTGAATAAATCAGCAGCTTCACAACCTTTGAAAATATTCCTGAAGTCCTACGTGTGTCGCGCCGTCAGGCTGGAAATGAGAAAAGATTCACAATCAATTAAAAAACAATTGTGATCAGTCCGAGTTTCATTGAAATAATAGAAATACAAATAAAAAACGGTCACAACAACAAAACAGTTTTAAAGAAAAAAGGAGAAAAATGTATTTTCTATTTTTGTTTTCACACGTGTATTTTTCTTATGATTTCTATATCATATATTGTATTCACTCATAAACAATTGTATATTATTATTATTGTTTTAATGCGGACGTCCTGTCTGCCTGAGTGAATGTGCTGCTGCAGTGTTATTGTTTTATAACATCTGTTTATATCATATTTCTATATTTCTCCATTTATTTATGTCAACTGTATGTTTGTCTACGTGATGCACCTCAACACTAAAGCAGAGTCCTCCTGGCTGTAAAACCTACTTGGCTACAAAGATCTTTCTGATTCTGTTCCTGAACACCAGGGGGAGCTCTGGGCCTTTTCTGCAGCTCACACACACACACACACACACACACACACACACACACTCTCACGCTTTAGAGAAAAAAAAAGTCTCTCCTCCATTTCTTCTTCTCTCACATCTCCACTCTGTTACCATCAAGCCCCCCCCCTTACTCCCCCTTACACCCCCCCCCCCTCCTCAGAGACCCGGTACATTCAGACAGCTGCAGTCTCTTTGTTTGCCGTTTGCTGTGGTTTGTAGCAGAACATACCTCCACACTGCTGCACACGCATCACTATTATTATCACTAAAACAGAACTTTCATTAATGTTTTCATTTAAAGTAAAAAAATAAAACCCAACATACATTAAACGTTGTGTTTTAGTTTTACATTTTTCTTTTCTTTTTATGTACTTTTACTTTCTATTTAATTGTATTTAATAAGTGTAGCTTCACACTGTAAATACATTTTCACAAGACAGAGATAAGAAAAATGAAGTGTGAGAATACATTAATACAAAATCCATCGTAAAGCCTACAAATAGTCTAAAATAAAGAGTAAGGACACAAATAATCCCAAATAAAGTGAGCAGATACAGTAGCTGCATTAAATACATGATAGACTTAAATTTATTTTAGTTTAAGATAATTTTATTTATGTTTACAGATTTTTACATTTATTTGACACTTTTGTCTAAAACGACCCCTATTTTTTTCCCAAGCATCAGAAACTGCTACTAAACACCAAAATAAAGTTTTAATATGGTCCCTTACAAAATAAAAGCATTACTGACTGGATCATACACTTTAACTTCAGAGGTCATTTCATTTCAGTTTTAGTCATCCTGAATATAAATAATAGGGGTCAATATTACTCTAAATGTTCTCCTTTAGTTCTCTTAATAAATACATATATATAATAAATATCACAATAAATAAATAAAGATTATCAGCAACACTGTTTTTCACTTATATATAACAGACCTGTAAAATAAAATCTGAAGGAGAGAGAATAAAAAGACGAACCTTGATCCAAACCTGAAGCTTCAAAGACAAAAATATATCTTCTTATTTGTATAAATGACAACAGCCTGTCAAACAGGTTGAACACAACAGAGTTAATAAATCTTTCTGGCTCCAGCAGCATGCACCGAATATGATTAATAGCCTTTGTCCACTAATTTTCATAGTATTTATACTTCTTTATAAAAGAAAACATAGAAGACAGCCCGTAGAACTCAAATCTTGCAGTACATCTACACGTCTGGATGTTTCTCTCTGCCAGTGATTCCTTCTGCCCGCATGTCCACTATGGGGTTCAGAGCCTTCAGCTGTTGTGCACCTCTCCTTTGGAACTCCCTCCCCCTATCCATCCGTACGACTGAGTCCCTATCCTCCTTTAAAACTTCGCTCAAAACCCACTTATTTCGAAAGGCCTACTCCACATAACTCCACCTTCCACCGGCTTCATGATGAACTGCTTTCTCTTATTTCTTTTTTAAATAAAAAAAAATTCTCTATTCTCTTTTATCTTAATCTTTACATTGTGTCTTGTTTAGATTTTTTGTATTGCCTCCTTGAAATGTATTCTAACTGTTTTAATCTGTAAGGTGTCCTTGAGTGCTATGAAAGGCACCCACAAATAAAATGTATTATTATTATAATCTAGGTTCCTTTTTTCTAGCTGCGCTGTGTCCTGAATGAATCCAGATGCTGCAGTCTAACACTGATCAGTTCCCTTTCTTAATAAAGAAATCATATTTAAGATTCAGTATATTTTTTGGGCTAGTGTTACCATGATAATGCAAGTGTGTCAGAAAGCGTTTAATAAAAGATAATTCTGGTATTTGTCCCATCGGAGAAAAGAAGCTCCAGTTCCCGTGGCTTTGTGTCTCTGAAGGGTTAAACACGTTCAGAAGTTTTATTCATAATAAAAACAGATTCCTTCTCTTCCATCAGTGGACAGAACATTCCAGATGTGCAGGGTGAGTTACGCATGTTTATTAACATCAATAACTTAATTAGCTGATCTCACCTGCAGACGGAGTTTCAGTGGCTGTAGCCGGAGTGCTGAATTCAAGACCTCCGGTCCATCCACACTTCGACCCTCCTGCATGAAGTCTCTGTAGAGAAGGCAGCACTGTACGCGGTCGAGAGCCAATGATTACTGAGCTGTTGATGCGTTTGTTTTTATTTATATAGAGAGGCAGACGCTGTCGTAGCAGCTTCCTTCATCAGACTCCTCAATAATCCTAGTGTTAGCTTTATTGCTACTTACTTAGCTAGCTAGCTGCTACAAACGAAACATCGGCACACAAAATTAGTCTTTTTAATGGTGACAAAAGACGACACCTGTATTTTGGGCTTTCCTTTCCACCTCCTCTTTTCTCTTTGCACCTGAAGACTTGGATCTTTCACTGTGAAGAAATAACGTGTCGCTGGCTCGTCTTACATACCGAAACCTCCACTGTCGGAGCGCACGGCAGAAAACCAAGGAACAGGAGCACAAAGAGGATTTCTTTCTCTTTCTTTGTTCAGTTATTACCTCATGCCAGAAAATAAGATAAAGCCCAGCGGTAAATTTATTTTATTTAGTTTTTCATTTGAGGGCAGCCAACGCCCACCACCGGGGGCGCCCTAGGTAACCTCAGTGCTCTATAATAACCTGGTCCCCGCCTTACTTTGGAACCATGGCTGGATTTCTTTTATAGTATTTTATTCAGTGTGGGTCCACTCAGTGAGAAGACAGACCATTCTGAAAGAGTCAGTTTCAGTTTCAGTCGGACCTTCGATGAAAATATTTTGAGGACAGTCATGATTCTCTTTATATAGAAAACTCTAACCTTTATTAACTTAATCTGTATGTTTCTTACGTGTGTATGTGTAGAACACAGTTTTCTTGAACAGCCTACCTCGGCTACAAAACCTTTGCTCTCTCTAATCCCATACCTCGACCACAGAACCCTTATTCTCTCTAATCCCATACCTCCACCCCTTACCTCGACTGCAGAAAATTTTCTTTCTCTAATCCCGTCCCTCGACAGAACCCTTGCTTTCCCTACCTCGACTACAGAACCCTTCCTTTCTCAAATCCCTACCAAGATCAAGAGGTGAATTTGTGCATTATATTATAGCAAGCCAGGCAGCCTTCCATGTTTGAGAACGGCACTGTTTTTTAATCGCCCACTAGAGGGCTGCTGCGCCACAATAACCAGCCTAGTTCAAATGAACGACTCAAAAAAAGATTAGTTCATTTTAATGAACGAGATTTGAAGATTCGAGTCTGTCAAAAGAGTAGAACTTGCCATCACTACTACAGAACCCTTGATTTCTCTAATCCCTACCTCGGCTACAAAACCCTTGCTCTCTCTAATCCCATACCTCGACCACAGAACCCTTATTCTCTCTAATCCCATACCTCCACCCCTTACCTCGACTGCAGAAAATTTTCTTTCTCTAATCCCGTCCCTCGACAGAACCCTTGCTTTCCCTACCTCGACTACAGAACCCTTCCTTTCTCAAATCCCTACCAAGATCAAGAGGTGAATTTGTGCATTATATTATAGCAAGCCAGGCAGCCTTCCATGTTTGAGAACGGCACTGTTTTTTAATCGCCCACTAGAGGGCTGCTGCGCCACAATAACCAGCCTAGTTCAAATGAACGACTCAAAAAAAGATTAGTTCATTTTAATGAACGAGATTTGAAGATTCGAGTCTGTCAAAAGAGTAGAACTTGCCATCACTACTACAGAACCCTTGATTTCTCTAATCCCTACCTCGGCTACAAAACCCTTGCTCTCTCTAATCCCATACCTCGACCACAGAACCCTTATTCTCTCTAATCCCATACCTCCACCTCTTACCTCGACTGCAGAAAATTTTCTTTCTCTAATCCGTCCCTCGACAGAACCCTTGCTTTCCCTACCTCGACTACAGAACCCTTCCTTTCTCAAATCCCTACCAAGATCAAGAGGTGAATTTGTGCATTATATTATAGCAAGCCAGGCAGCCTTCCATGTTTGAGAACGGCACTGTTTTTTAATCGCCCACTAGAGGGCTGCTGCGCCACAATAACCAGCCTAGTTCAAATGAACGACTCAAAAAAAGATTAGTTCATTTTAATGAACGAGATTTGAAGATTCGAGTCTGTCAAAAGAGTAGAACTTGCCATCACTACTACAGAACCCTTGATTTCTCTAATCCCTACCTCGACCACAGAACCCTTGCTTTCTCTAATCCTGTACCTCGAACACAGAACCCTTGCTTTCTCTAATCCTGTACCTCAACCACAGAACCCTTGGATTCTCTAAACCCCTACCATGACCACAGTACCCTTGTTTTCTTGTCAACTTCCTGCGAATTGATGAACCATTGTTCCCTTCTTCCCTACACAGTTCACAGTGCACTTTGAAGTGAACATGTTGTGCTCCCTGCGGTTTGGAATCTCACTTAAAATGGCCGAATACCCTATGCAGTCCACTTAGCAGGGAACTACAGGGCGATCAGAACGCACCCTTGGTTTCTCTAATCCCGTACCTCGGCCACAGAACCCTTGGTTTCTCTAATCCCGTACCTCGGCCACAGAACCCTTGGTTTCTCTAATCCCGTACCTCGACTACAGAACCCTTGCTTTCTCTAATCCCTACCTCGACCACAGAACCCTTGCTTTCTCTAATCCCGTACCTCGAACACAGAACCCTTGCTTTCTCTAATCCCTACCAAGATCAAGAGGTGAATTTGTGCATTATATTATAGCAAGCCAGGCAGCCTTCCATGTTTGAGAACGGCACTGTTTTTTAATCGCCCACTAGAGGGCTGCTGCGCCACAATAACCAGCCTAGTTCAAATGAACGACTCAAAAAAAGATTAGTTCATTTTAATGAACGAGATTTGAAGATTCGAGTCTGTCAAAAGAGTAGAACTTACCATCACTACTACAGAACCCTTGCTTTCTCTAATCCCTACCTCGACCACAGCACCCTTGCTTTCTCTAATCCCTACCTCGACCACAGAACCCTTGCTTTCTCTAATCCTGTACCTCGACCACAGAACCCTTGCTTTCTCTAATCCTGTACCTCGACCACAGAACCCTTGCTTTCTCTAATCCTGTACCTCGACCACAGAACCCTTGCTTTCTCTAATCCCTACCTCGACCACAGAACCCTTGCTTTCTCTAATCCTGTACCTCGACCACAGAACCCTTGCTTTCTCTAATCCTGTACCTCGAACACAGAACCCTTGTTTTCTCTAATCCTGTACCTCGACCACAGAACCCTTGCTTTCTCTAATCCCTACCTCGACCACAGAACCCTTGGATTCTCTAAACCCCTACCATGACCACAGTACCCTTGTTTTCTTGTCAACTTCCTGCGAATTGATGAACCATTGTTCCCTTCTTCCCTACACAGTTCACAGTGCACTTTGAAGTGAACATGTTGTGCTCCCTGCGGTTTGGAATCTCACTTAAAATGGCCGAATACCCTATGCAGTCCACTTAGCAGGGAACTACAGGGCGATCAGAACGCACCCTTGGTTTCTCTAATCCCGTACCTCGGCCACAGAACCCTTGGTTTCTCTAATCCCGTACCTCGAACACAGAACCCTTGGTTTCTCTAATCCCGTACCTCGACCACAGAACCCTTGGTTTCTCTAATCCCGTACCTCGACCACAGAACCCTTGGTTTCTCTAATCCCGTACCTTGACCACAGAACCCTTGGTTTCTCTAATCCCGTACCTCGACCACAGAACCCTTGGCTTCTCTAATCCCGTACCTCGACCACAGAACCCTTGGCTTCTCTAATCCCGTACCTCGACCACAGAACCCTTGGCTTCTGGTTGACGTGTCCTTTAAAGATGTGACTGCAGATTGATCCTAACCTCATGTTCCTGTAAGGAAAAAGGGCGAGAGACTTCTACTGTTAGTGATTAGAGAGAGCGAGACGGAGAGAGAGAGAGAGAGAGAGGACATAATAAACTTTAATCTGTTTAATGTTTTTACTCCTGGTGTCAGTTTACATTGTTTGCGTGTGTGCGTGTGTGCATGTTGTATGTGTGTGGTGTTTGTGTGTAGTTGTGTGTGTGTGCGAGGTTGCGCATGTGTGTGGTTGTCACTGCTGGGTGATAATTGGTTAAAACACTCTCTCGCCCTCCAACTGGTTAAATTAGCACGTCTCTGCGACTGTTTCCTGTTGCCGGGCGGCGATGATGATGATGACGATGATGTGTTGTTACCATGGTATTTACTGAAGCAGAACAGCCCAAAGACAGTCGAGGTCACAAAGGTCAACCAGCACTGACAGCCCCCGTCCCCCCAGCTACAGTTCCTGCTTTAGTTTGTTGAACTTCATTAGAGAGCACAGACGACGATCCGTAGCAGCACTTACTGTCTGAGCTCTTATTGGACGCTCACCTTATGCGCTAATTGGGCCTGTCCAATCAGCAATCAGAGGGTTTTATAGCAAAACAACTTTTCTTGGTATCTCTAAAACTTGGTCCATGAAACAGAGAGGAGGTGGAGACAGTCCGTCTGTGTGATAACATGACGTTAACAGATGGATCTGCCTGTACAGCTGACAGGAAGCAGGTCGGTCAGGTGATCTTCAGGTGGAACACACAGCTTTGTGTGCTTTATCTTCTTTGACTTCTTGTTTCTTCATGTTCCTCTTCGTCCTCCTTTACCTTTGTTTGTGTTCTTCAGATGTCTGTTTTGTGTTCATCTCTCATTGTCTTTATCTTGTCCTCCTTTTTGTTTCCTGCACTTCTTCACTCCCTCCTTCCTTGATGGATTTGTCTTTTCTGTGTCTTGTTAGCGTCCCTGCAGCATCAGCATCAGCTCGGAGACGGTTGCTCGCTGTTGTTTCTGTGTGTGATAATCAAGTGTTGTATTAACGCAGAGTGTTGCTCTAATGACACTAATGCATTCAGTCACTGCTTCCTGCTTCTCAGCCAATCACTGAAGCCCTCCTCTCATCATGAAAGCACAGCAAGGTCAGACGCAGCCAATGAGGAACCAGCTGGCGAGCGGAGAAGGTCAATGAGTCATTTAGCAGCTCTGATGTGAAGAGGCTGCGTTCAAGATGAGAGTCGGTTAATGAAGCCGAAGAGCCGAGAGTCTCCGGCAGATGAATAATTCAAACTTCGGTTTCTCTTTAACAGTTTGTAAAAAGCAGAAATAATTTTTTAAAAGACTGACATCTGTGGTTCGCTGACTTCTTTGGTCACCTGTCCCACGGGCTGAAAGGGAAAGAGTTTAATTCAGGATATTTTCCACACGAGGTTAAAAACATACAGGAGGTGAAGAAGAGGTGGGCTGCATCATGGCCGACCTGGGCAGTCAGGTGAGTGTCGGTACGAGCTGCGTGAGGAAAGCAGGTGCGTCTGCAGGGACGTCGTCCTTCCAGCAGTCTTTGAGGTGGGGGGGGGGGAACCACAGCGTTGGGTTGCTGCAGACTGATGAAGCAGGAAGTTACTGCCTCCCAGAGAACACGACGTGTGTGTGTGTGTGTGTGTGTGTGTGTGTGTGTGTGTGTGTGTGCTTAAGTGTTTTCAACATAGGCCTATACTTTACTTGGGTGGGCCGGACAGGTATAGTTGCACCTGCCAAAGTATATTTGGCAAACCACTTTAGCATTTTGCAGACAAAGGGTGAGGGAGAGGTCGTCTGGTATTACGTTAACGGACACGCAGGAAATGTTACATCACGGAGCGACAGTGAACGCACCACTGCAGATGTCATTCACTAACGCTAAGCTTCAGTTTCGATCCACATGCGAGCGGGTGTGTTGTGGTTCTATCTCTCGGATCCGTGACACAGAATCATGGACTTTTGTGTCAGGATTTTGGTCTCTGTTTCAAAACCATTACAGCCCTACTACTAAGTAGTCTGCCTACTATTTAAAGTGAGGAAAAAAATTTATATAGACTTGTATAAATTATCTAGTTTGTTATCACGATTTATTTAAATGTTTTTTTTGACAACCTCAAAACATATAAAGCTTTGGGCACCCCCTATGATCTCTGCCCCCCCCTCTGTGTTAGAGTGTATGTTACTGTGTGTGTGTGTGTGTGTGTGTCATATATCTGAGCTAATGGCAGCTCACTGACATAAATTCCCCTCTAACAGGCGTTTTAACGCAGTGAGGCAGCAGCTGCAATATGAAGCTGTAATAGACCGAACACACACACACACACACACACACACACAGGAACACTCTGACAGAGACTCTCAGGATCAGACTGATGGCTCTCTGAATTGGCGAGGACGTCGTCTAAATGACATTTGGTCTCTCAGAGGCTCCTCAGCAGCTTCCTGTTCACTGCTGAAGCATTTCCTGTTCCTGCAGCAGAGGAGCAGCTGGAACGTTCACTGATCGTTTGACCAGACAGAGTTACACTCTGACTCGTTGTCTTCCACAATACCAGCATCTGGATTCTCCTGGTGACCCAGACCGAAGTTGAGACAGAACCACAATGCTGAGAGCTGGCAAGACAGGAAACGTGACTTTGCACACACACACAGACACACCTGTGGTGACTGAATGGAGCACTATATAATTTGAATAGCTTCTATTTTTACTTGATACACCTCTATTCAATTTTATTTTCTTCTTTTCCCCTCTGAGGATCAATAAAGACAATCGTGTCTTTTTTTTAAGTGAGCCATCATCAAACATTGGAAGCGTCTCCCAAACAAACAGCTGAAGGCGTGTTCACTGCTGCAGCACGAGTTTTCAGCCAGTCTCTGGTTTCTCTCACACTCCTGTACACACAAGCATGTGTGTGCTTGCAGGCATGAAGCCAAACATGAACACACTCAGTGATCTGAAGTCCTCCGGTTGGAAAGAAACACAGCTGTTAATCCGCCCGGCAACATAAAGTCCTGGATCCTGTTAACACACAGAGGATAAACAGTGTGTGAAGGGGATAATCTGTGTGCTCTCTAATCCGCAGGTGCAGGATTACAGGATCGGCTGAGCGGATGTGGTCAGTCAGTGTTTGTTCACTGCCGAGGAGCCTCTGAGCAAAGCTCACAGCTCCTAACGATCCACCTGCTGTTCACAGGGAACCCAAGTGTGAACCCAAGAGTGGCGAGCTTTTACTTCAGAACCCTCCACCGCTCCAGGACCAGGGTCCATTTCCAAACAGCCATCTGAGGATTCATGAGTCCTACAGGGGTTTTAACAGTCTGCTGTTTGTAGTGATCAGTGACCAAATGAACAGGAGAAGAACTGACCTCATGTCTGAGACCATGGCCCCAGAACCTGTGAAGTTCTTCATAAACCTGAGCTGCAGCTATCAGCAGCGTTCTGCTTCCCTGCACCTTTTTACTTTCAGCGGTTATACTCTGCTAAGAACAGCCTGGAACAGAACAGACTTGTTCCCGTGCAGTCAGCACCTTCCTCTGGTTCTACTGGACGACGTCCATCAGCGGTGCTCAGTCAGGAGCCCTCGACCTCTGCTTCCTCTGTATGGTGAGGCCCCCTTTCCCCCAGACAAAGTCAGGTTCTCACAGCGGGGTTCAGTCCACCGTGTCTGTACCCTGACTCCAGAAGGGGGCACCAGTCTCTAATCCCACTGAGGCTGTCCCTCTGTGCTCTCATTTCAAAGGTCTCGAATTCACATTTTCTTGGTCAACTCAAAAGGACCAGTTTTTCCATCAAAGGACCTGCAAAGGTCAGTACGACCATTGATGCTTTGAATATTAGTATTATTGCTAGGCCTACCTTTTTCATCACACATGCCCAGGTGAACTATAGACCGTATATAAGAAGTGGGCATAGCCGCCATAAATCCACCCATTGGTTTGTGGACTGCCATTTTGAAGCCTTGAGTTTGGCATTTTAGTCGTCGCCATCCCTTTTTTTGTGACCATATTTGGATGAATGGGTGGAGCTAGCTAGCTTGGTTAGCAAGGTGCATCTGTAATTCATGTTAGTTGTGATATTAGCTGGGATGCTAATTTTAGCTAGCGACAAACTTTTTTCAAAACCTTTCTGCAGCTGGTGGAGTCGCCCCCTGCTGGCTGCTAGAGAGAATTAAGATTTAAGGTGTCTCAGCATCGGCTTCACTTTTCAGACCCGGAGGTTCCTGCTAGAAGTGAACACACTCTCTGTTGCTAGCGTCCAGCTAACGTCTGTGCAGCAGCTACAGGACCATCTGCTGCTCACTCTCTCTCTCCAACACACTCATACTCGCTCGCCCACTATTCACACATGCCTTGTGAGTGTTTGAATTTCCTTAAATTATCCAGTGTGTGTGTGTGTGTGTGAGTGTGTGTTGCTAAATGAAGGAGGGTAAAGAGCAGTAGAAGAAGCTGAAGGACTCGGGTAAAGATCTCTCTCTCTCTGTTCCTTCTCAGTGTCTCTCGTCCTCACACCTCTCTCTCTCAAATAAAACTCTGGAAGTCATCTAAATGTCATTTTTTACTTCTTTCATTTGGTTTCTTTTTAAAGTATTTTTCTTTATTCTCTGGTCTGTTTGAACTTTTTATTGCCTGCTGAATAAAAAAGTTTCAGGTTTTAATATTCTGAATATTTTATATTCTGTGTGTCGGTGTGTATGCTGACATTTATTCAAGAGCAGAAGAATCCATCCATTAGATCTGATCTTTATTACCATCAGCCAGTCTAGCACTAATTAATGAGTTTTACTCATCAGTGAAATAAACAGGTGCTTCTCGTTATTTCATCAATATTTCAGCAGGAAAATCCTGTTGAATAAAATTATGTACAAATGCTGAGAAATGAAATGACACAAACTCAGATCAGTTTGTCCTGAAATCAGCCGACAAACACGTTTAGTTCAAATCTCTGATGGCAAATCTTTGATCTGATGAGACAAAGATGTGAAGCACGTTATTGTGTGTTTCTGTGTTTTATTATGTTATAATGTGTGTTATTATGTGTGTTATTGTGTGTTATTGTGCATTACTGTGTTTTATTGTGTGTTATTGTGCATTACTTTGTTTTATTGTGTTTAATTGTGTTATTGTGTGTTGGTGTTTTATTGTCTATTGTGTAAAATGATTGTGTTACACAATTTGTAAATTTGTCTTTGAGAAGTGGTAAATTAATATTTAAAAAGGCGTAGAATAAGTTTCTTCATTCACACCTGAACACACCTCCACCTTTTTACCTGTTTACTGTGTGTGTGTGTGTGTGTGTGTGTGTGTGTGTTGGCACCAAGACAGATGAAAATGAGGATGTTGCTGCATAATCTGAAGGTGTCGTCCTCTGTGTATGTGTGTCTGTGTTTCCCTCCCACATCTCCGACAGGTAAATTGGTGAGACTTCACCTTTCTCCCGCCCTCCCCCTCCCCCTCCCCACTCCCGCTCCTCTCACTCACATTGCGCTCTGATTGGCTGAGGTCTGTTTGGACTGGCACGTCTCCAGAGTGACAGATTGATGAGACGGACGGACGCTTACGCCTGTATTAAACACCTCCACACATGTGCGGACACACACACACACACACACACACACACACACACACCAAGATCTGCACACACAAACACATACAGGAATAGTAAAACGTTTCATAACTTATTACATGTTCAGGTTTGAATCCAGACAGACAAACTGGACTGAACCAATTTAACAACCCAAATTATTATAATTATTATAATTATTATTATTACTACTACTACTACAACAAAGGTATTTGTTTTGGAAAGTCATGATTCCTCAGCTGCTGCCCCACTCTGTATCTTGAGATAATGTTTAAACGTGTACATTATTAATTATTATGTACAGTCGTCTCAGTCCACAAACCAGCAGATGTCCACATCGCAATTCACAAACCAGCAGACTTTGTCATCATCTCAGTCCACAAACCAGCAGACATCGTCATCTCACCCTACAAAAAAACAGATGCTATCACCTCAGTTCACAAACCAGCACACATCGTCACCTCCGTCCACAAACCAGCACACATCGTCACCTCCGTCCACAAACCAGCACACATCGTCACCTCAGTCCACAAACCAGCAGACATCGTCATCATCTCAGTCCACAAACCAGCAGAAATCGTCATCATCTCAGTCCACAAACCAGCAGAAATCGTCATCATCTCAGTCCACAAACCAGCAGACATCGTCATCTCAGCCTACAAAAAAACAGATGCTATCACCTCAGTCCACAAACCAGCAGACGTCTTCATCATCTCAGTTCAAAACCAGCAGACGTCGTCACCTCAGTGTACAAACCAGCAGACGTCGTCACCTCAGTGTACAAACCAGCAGACGTCGTCATCTCAGTGTACAAACCAGCAGACGTCGTCACCTCAGTCCACAAACCAGCAGACATCGTCATCTCAGCCTACAAACCAGCAGACATCGTCATCTCAGCCTACAAAAAAACAGATGCTATCACCTCAGCCCACAAACCAGCAGACGTCGTCACCTCAGTCCACAAACCAGCAGACGTCTTCATCATCTCAGTTCAAAACCAGCAGACGTCGTCACCTCAGTGTACAAACCAGCAGACGTTGTCACCTCAGTGTACAAACCAGCAGACGTCTTCATCATCTCAGTTCAAAACCAGCAGACGTCGTCACCTCAGTGTACAAACCAGGAGACGTCGTCACCTCAGTCCACAAACCAGCAGACGTCTTCATCATCTCAGTTCAAAACCAGCAGACGTCGTCACCTCAGTGTACAAACCAGCAGACGTCGTCACCTCAGTGTACAAACCAGCAGACGTCGTCATCTCAGTGTACAAACCAGCAGACGTCGTCACCTCAGTCCACAAACCAGCAGACATCGTCATCTCAGCCTACAAACCAGCAGACATCGTCATCTCAGCCTACAAAAAAACAGATGCTATCACCTCAGCCCACAAACCAGCAGACGTCGTCACCTCAGTCCACAAACCAGCAGACGTCTTCATCATCTCAGTTCAAAACCAGCAGACGTCGTCACCTCAGTGTACAAACCAGCAGACGTTGTCACCTCAGTGTACAAACCAGCAGACGTCTTCATCATCTCAGTTCAAAACCAGCAGACGTCGTCACCTCAGTGTACAAACCAGCAGACGTCGTCACCTCAGTCCACAAACCAGCAGACGTCTTCATCATCTCAGTTCAAAACCAGCAGACGTCGTCACCTCAGTGTACAAACCAGCAGACGTCGTCACCTCAGTGTACAAACCAGCAGACGTCGTCACCTCAGTGTACAAACCAGCAGACGTCGTCATCTCAGCCTACAAAAAAACAGATGCTATCACCTCAGTGTACAAACCAGCAGACGTCGTCACCTCAGTCCACAAACCAGCAGACGTCTTCATCATCTCAGTTCAAAACCAGCAGACGTCTTCATCATCTCAGTTCAAAACCAGCAGACGTCTTCATCATCTCAGTCTATCAGTCTATATTTAAATTACCTTAATTACCTTCAAAAAACTTCCAGGCTAGGAGTTCAGATTCCAGAAGAAACAACAAGAACAAGAAGAAGAAACATGGTTCAGAGATAGGCCCGGGATATCTTTAGCCTAGCTTAGCACAAAATTAGAACCAGGGGCAAACCTAGCTAGCTAGCTTAGCCTAGCTTCATCAAAAGAGACATAAGTGTGTGTGACAGGCGGACAGGCAGACACAACTAACCACAAACACACTGAGACTGAATACTGGAGACAGAACGGACTCACCTCCTGTTCATTGGCTCCTGGTCACATGGACCTAAAGAAGGTCCGCAGACTACAACATCAAGACCACAGTGCGTTCAGGTGAAATATAAACAATAAACTTAGCTGAT
>NW_024041262.1:28637047-28642189 GCF_014851395.1 Micropterus salmoides
TAAAGAAGACCTTGGTGACCTGGAGGAACTGTGGAATCAGTAAAAGTGGAACTTGGTGTTAGAAAAAAGCGGTTCTGCTGCATATTTACGATTAAGAGATGTCTAGAACAGACAATAAAATACGAGATCCAAGTTACTGTGTGAAGAAATCAACATCTTATCAAGTCAGCTGACGAGGAATGAAGGGCGACAGCAGAGCAAGCTGCTTTGTTCATCTGTTGAAAACAAATCTAAAGAAAACAGAATCAGAAGCCTCCTGCTGCTGTTGCTGCTGCTCCTCCTCCTGCTGCTGCTGCTCCTCCTCCTGCTGCTGCTGCTGCTGCTGCTCCTCCTGCTGCTGCTGCTGCTGCTGCTGCTGCTGCTGCTGCTCCTCCTCCTCCTCCTGCTGCTGCTGCTGCTCCTCCTCCTGCTGCTGCTGCTGCTGCTCCTCCTGCTGCTGCTGCTGCTGCTGCTGCTCCTCCTGCTGCTGCTGCTGCTGCTGCTGCTCCTCCTGCTTCCTCCTCCTGCTGCTGCTGCTGTTGCTGCTCCTCCTGCTGCTGCTGCTCCTCCTGCTGCTGCTGCTGCTGCTGCTGCTCCTCCTGCTGCTGCTGCTGCTGCTCCTCCTGCTGCTGCTGCTGCTCCTCCTCCTGCTGCTGTTGCTGCTCCTCCTGCTGCTGCTGCTCCTCCTCCTCCTGCTGCTGCTCCTCCTCCTGCTGCTCCTCCTGCTCCTCTCCCCCTCCTCCTGCTGCTGCTTCTCCTCCTCGTACTCCTCCGCCTCCTCCTACTTCTCCTGCTGCTCCTCCTCCAGCTCCTCCGCCTCTTCATTCTGATTTCCTGCTGCAGCTCTAATTCTCTGAATATTAAACACCTCCTCCCCCGCTCCCCAGTGACCATTGTCTTAAATGCCCCCCCTCCATCCCACAACCTCTGCTGCTCCTGCTGTTGCCATAGTGACAACAATCCTCTAGTGATTAGTGTTAGTAATCACCATGGCAACACCATCAGTACCAGTGTAATCATGTGTCAGGAGGTGAAGAGGAGGAGGTTCTCCTCTTTGTCTGCGATGAGGTCCCAGTGGTTCTCCTCTTTGTCTGCTATCCGGTCCCGGTGGTTCTCCTCTTTGTCTGCGATCCGGTCCCGGTGGTTCTCCTCTTTGTCTGCGATGAGGTCCCGGTGGTTCTCCTCTTTGTCTGCGATGAGGTCCCGGTGGTTCTCCTCTTTGTCTGCGATCCGGTCCCTGTGGTTCTCCTCTTTGTCTCCGATCAGGTCCCGGTGGTTCTCCTCTTTGTCTCCGATCAGGTCCTGGTGGTTCTCCTCTTTGTCTGCGATGTGGTCCCGGTGGTTTTCTTCTTTATCTGCGACGTTGTCCCGGTGGTTCTCCTCTTTGTCTCCGATCAGGTCCCGGTGGTTCTCCTCTTTGTCTCCGATCAGGTCCCGGTGGTTCTCCTCTTTGTCTGGGATGTGGTCCCGGTGGTTCTCCTCTTTGTCTCCGATCAGGTCCGGTGGTTCTCCTCTTTGTCTGCGATGTGGTCCCGGTGGTTTTCTTCTTTATCTGCGACGTTGTCCCGGTGGTTCTCCTCTTTGTCTCCGATCAGGTCCCGGTGGTTCTTCTCTTTGTCTCCGATCCGGTCCCGGTGGTTCTCCTCTTTGTCTCCGATCAGGTCCCGGTGGTTCTCCTCTTTGTCTCCGATCAGGTCCTGGTGGTTCTCCTCTTTGTCTGCGACGTTGTCCCGGTGGTTCTCCTCTTTGTCTCCGATCAGGTCCCGGTGGTTCTCCTCTTTGTCTGGGATGTGGTCCCGGTGGTTCTCCTCTTTGTCTCCGATCAGGTCCCGGTGGTTCTCCTCTTTGTCTGCGATGTGGTCCCGGTGGTTTTCTTCTTTATCTGCGACGTTGTCCCGGTGGTTCTCCTCTTTGTCTCCGATCAGGTCCCGGTGGTTCTCCTCTTTGTCTGGGATGTGGTCCCGGTGGTTCTCCTCTTTGTCTCCAATCAGGTCCTGGTGGTTCTCCTCTTTGTCTCCGATCAGGTCCCGGTGGTTCCCCTCTTTGTCTGCGATGTGGTCCCGGTGGTTCCCCTCTTTGTCTCCGATGTGGTGGTTTTTCAGTTGGGGGGTCTTCAGGCCTGGCTTTTTCTGCATCTTTCCCAGGGTAGGATCCTGGTTGTTTCTCCTCACTTTGTAAGAAATGTCCTCCCTTCTCAGGTCTGGATTGTACTTTGTGCTAGACCCTGTTGAGATGGCTACGGTCGGCAGAACCAGGGGAGGGCGTACGGCGCTGCCCTGTCTGGCAGCATCATCATCAGTACCTTCAGGCCTAGGTTCTTGCAGACCGTCTGTTAATCTGAGCTGGAGAGGGAGCGTCATACTTCGGCACTTTAGCTTTAAGTACGGTGTTCATTTGTTAGTCAGCCAGTAAGTTTATCCAACGAAGGTTAAAATCAAGGGCAACTGGACTTGGCTGAAGATACTGGAAGATGTTTCGTCCCTCATCCAAAGGACTTCTTCAGTTCTGACTGACTGGCAGGGTCAGACCGCTGGTTCGTTAGTGTTCCTGAACCAGCGGTATCGATGACCCTGGCAAACGACCCCACTGAGGTTAAATAGCTGAGTATCTTCAGTATCTTCAACCAAGTCCAGTTGCCCTTGATTTTAACCTTCGTTGGATAACTATGACCTGGATGACTGAAAATCTTCATAGACAAGTTTGTTTGTTCAGTTCGATATTACTGTGTTTTAAACTTATTTTATTTTGACTTAAAAACTATAAACAAATGAATGAAAATGTCCTGTTTGCGTTTTCTGTACTCTTCTGTGCTACTGTAGTACTACAAACTAACAACAACAATTTTAGAACTTCATCATTTAGTTTCATTTTAATCTGAGGTTAATTGTCTTTTTGGCTCACCTTCTTCTTCTGTGACAGTTTGTGAAGAGGTCACTTTGAAAATAGCTTTTAGCTTATTAGCTAATTCAGGAAACCTTTTCAGCGGCTGGTTAACAAGGATCTGAGTTATCCCCCTGTGATTTACACTCGCACACTCTCGCCTCCATAATTATGACCAGTAGCTTCTTCTTCTGCTCCACATATTCGGGTCTGCAGGCGGGTCGTCATGGTGGTGAGTTATGTGGCCAGTTAAATGCCAGGTGGATGACATAATGGCAGGGGCGGCTAAACAATACCTGAGGTAAAAACATAATTACTGCTGATGAATCTGGTCGATTAATTTGTCATCATTAACAGGTGTGAAGCCCACCTGACAGATGGAGCTCAGGTCTTACTAACTGTTAGCATGTTGGGGCTGCAGTGTTTGAGTCTTAAGGAAAGATTGTCATCATGTTTAAATATTTGTTTAAGTTACTTCTGCGTTTGCACATCCTCCACCACACCAACGCACACAACTTCACCTGTTCCTGTATTACATAAAAGCATCATTATACTTCCTGTAGTGGCCCTGAACATGTTCTGGTAGAGGTAGAGGCGCCGTACTCCCCGCACAGGTCGCCAGTTTCCTCAGCATGTTTTAAATCAGTATTTTCTGTCTTCTGGTCTGCCTCCTGTGTTGGTCTGCTGATCAACATGAAGCTGAATAGAACAGGAGTCAGTGGGCGTCTGGAGAAACATCCACAAGTAGGAAGTTGGATTTTTTTATTTTGGGTAACTTTTAAAGCACAAATTCTCAAACTCAGTGACAAACTCTGTGACACTAGGGCTGAAACGATTCATCGATTAACGCAAATTCCTTGCATCGATGCTTTTAATCGTTTAATCCATATAACTATACAGCACGCTGTTTCACAGGGACAGTTATTACTGTTGCACATCGCGCTTACACGATGTGATTATGATGGCGCTATTTGCAAAGTGGAGGAAGAGAGAGAAAATAGCGAGGGACAAAGAAGAAAGTGTCCAAAGTCTGGGATTATTTCTAAAGAAAACAAGAACTCTGTAATGTTACCGTCCGTCCACCGTAAAACGAAACTGATGTCGCCTCGGCAACAGCACGACGGCGCCCTTATCAGAAAGCAGCCGGAGTTCTGCCAGCGGACCACAGACAAGTAACAGCAACTTTAGCATTTGACTGAAATCCTTGTTGAGTTGAAGGGTCGCCAAAGGAAGCCGCAGACCTCAGCTGAAAATGTGCACACGTGTGTTTGTTGTTCTCCGTCTGGGCCGGAACCGATTATCGGCCCAAATGTTCTGTATGTTTTACAATCTGTAGGTCACCGACCGGATCAAAGGCTCCCGAGTTCGTAGATATCAAACATGTTTGACATCAAAATCAGGGAACCTCGGATCAGAAACCCTCAACGGCCAATGAGGGTGCACTGATGTTGTTAGGCTGCACCTGCCCGCCAAGAATTGCATTTACCTCGCGGGAGCGCGCAGTGAAGACAGAAACAATAATGACAAAAGGCAAAGTACAGTTTGAAAACTATATTCTTTGTGGGTTCATCAAGTCTATATTTTATCATTCTTTGATACGACTGCACTGAAATCTGCAGGTTTCCTCGATTAGTCTCTTGATTAATACTTCGGAGGGGGAAGTATTTGGTGTTCTTGATCGATGTGGTTTTTAAGTTTTTCAGACTCAAATCAGGTTTTTAAATGTGGAAAAATGACCCTCGGCCTTCAGAGTTACTGTGTCACAGCTTCGTCTCAGGTGTGCTGTCCTGGGTGTCGAGTGTTTGGCTCAACGCATTATTCTGCAGCGACTCTGTCTCTGCACAGGAAGCTCTAAACAACAACATTCAAATATTCCCTGTTCGTATTTCACTGAACAGGAAGTCCAATCAGAAGTGTGTCACTGAGCTTTGAAGAAGCTCTTAAAAGCAGGAAACGACAAATTTACGCTTTTATCATGTTTAAAGAAACAAGTCCCAGACGATGGTGACGTCTAAATCACCACTGAAATATTCACTCAGACAGACGGATGGAAATCTATTTTCTAAATGTTAATCTGTGGAAAAAACAGTCAGTGTTCATATTTATTTCATTAAAGACATCAAGTCAGAACCAAAGTGATGTTCAATGAAATAAATATGAACACGGCGAAGGGTGAGTTTTCACTCTGTCGTCCATTTAAACCATCAGACGACCGATGTTCACAACACACACACACACACACACACACAGACACACAGACAGACACATTACACACAGACAGAC
>NW_024041262.1:28642689-28658759 GCF_014851395.1 Micropterus salmoides
CAGCATAAACACTCCACTGATTATCAGTGAGGTTCTACTACAGAACCAGAGCAGCTGGAACATCAGTTCATCACCTGCAGACTTTCCTCACATGTAACGGTGAAGGTCGGGTGATCCGGACAACCATTCACTTGACTGCGGCCATTTTATCTCAGCCTGTCCAGTGAAAGAAGGGGCTCATCAGAGGGCGCTGGTGTACCAGATGCAGAGAGCAATAACCAATCAGAGCTGTCTGTGAAGGTTCATCCAGGTCAGAGTATCCAACGTTCTCCAAGTGGATCAAAGCGGCAGCAGTGTGTCCTCCACTGACTCCTGGTCCATGACCTTTGACCTCTATCCGGTGGATGCTGTGATGTGTTTGGTATTAACAGCCCGCTGATGCCTCTGCTGTTCGCTCAGCGATGTTCCTCACACTTTTTACTTTCTGGATAGTTCGAACGTTTGATCAGAAACCTTCTGTCAGTCAGTTTGTGCTAAAGGTCGACAGCAGCAGATCTGCTGCAGCTACTGAGTAAAAGCTAATGACACGAACATAAAACCACATTATATCTGCATGTGTGCGTGAGTGTGTGTGTGGCAGGACATTAGCGGCGCCCTAAAGACATTAACGAGACCCATAAAAGGAAAAAATTAAAGTTTTAATGTGAGGTGGTCATCACACAGCTGCCGAGTGTGTGTGTGTGTGTGTGTGTGTGTGTGTGTGTGTGTGTGTGTGTGTGTGTGTGTAGCTGGGGTGTGTCCGGAGGCTGGTCAGTTTGTCTCGTTAATGACTCCTCCCACCTTAACGAGCTAATAATGAGAGCTCGTTAAGACAGACGGACAGACAGACAGAGCTCAGCCAATAAAACTCACTTAGTCTCTTTGTAACGACCACACCTGCTGAAACCACAGCAACCAATCTGGGCAAGTGTGTGAGGGGGGGGCTGTCAATCATATTTCATGTTTAATCAGCGCTGATTTAAAACCGAGTGTGCAACAATTTAACTGAACCATCAGCACTGGAACCTGCAGGTTAACACCCCTTGAGCTCGGAACAGAAGTTACATTCTGTTTACACCTGTGACCCAGTCAGTCAGAGAGTCCTTCAGGAGGTCAGAGAGGTCCTTGAGAAAGTTCCAGGATTCTCTGAGGAGGTCCACAGGGTCTTTGACTAGGTACTGGACTTTCCAGAGGTCTTTAAAGAGGTTCCTTCAAACAGTCTTTGGAGAGTTTCCGTTTGTTGTTTGAGGAGGTTCCAGAGGTCCTTTAAAAGGTACCGGAGGGCCTCCAGGGTCAAATGGCCTTGAGGATGGGTCCTTGAGTGGGTTCAAGTGGTCCTTGAACCTGTCAACTGTGTAACTGACAGTAAAGAACAAAGCGTCTCTGAAGTTCTGAACACAAAAAAAAATTTAAATACAAAAACAGTTTTTGAAAAATATAAAATAAATCTTGTAATTAAAATGAATCCTTATCTATAAAGTAAATAAAGGTAGTTCGGCTGGAGGTGAGCTCTACTAAATGTGATATAATAAGATGTGAGGGGAACGTAGGGAACAGAGGAACTCTCTGATGGTTCTGATCAAAGAGGAAGACATGAATTAAAGATGATGTGGAGGTGTGTTAACGACCGCGTCAGCGTTAAAGATTAAACATTTACCATCATTATTATTATTATTAGATCATGTGATCAGAAATGTAACCCGACACTCATTAACCACAGTTACCATGGTAACCACCAACACCATTGAAAGTAATGGGAAAGAAAATGACCACAAAGAAAAGGAAGATGAAGAAGAAGAGATGTAGCAGGAGGCTGTGAAGCAGCTGAATAATTAATAAAGAAGTCCAACGAGAGACAAAGTTTTTTTCTACAGCACCAGTTCAGAAGTCACTTTCCATACAGAGCAGTACTGGACCGAGACCCGACAGTTCCCAACACAAACATCTTTATTTCTGCAGCACAACCCACTCAACAAACCGGATCCAGAGCAGACCGCTGGACCAGGAGGACGGGTGGGTTTCAGTCTCAGACTAACAAGGGAACCGGGACCTTTTGCTGGTTTAGCGTTGTTCCAGGCTGTTTTAGTCTTGTTTAAGGTTGTTTTAGTCTTGGTCCTGGCTGGTTTAGTCTTGTATCAGCCTATTTCAGTCTTGTTTTAGGTTGTTTAAGTCTTGGTCCAGGCTGTTTTAGTCTTGGTCCTGGCTAGTTTTGTCTTGTATCAGCCTATTTCAGTCTTGTTTTAGGTTGTTTAAGTCTTGGTCCAGGCTGTTTTAGTCTTGGTCCTGGCTAGTTTTGTCTTGTATCAGCCTATTTTAGTCTTGTTTTAGGTTGTTTAAGTCTGTTTCAGGCTGTTTAGTCTTGTTTAAGGTTGTTTTAGTCTCGTTAAAGTTGTTTTAGTCTCGTTAAAGTTGTTTTAGTCTTATTTCAGGTTGTTTTATCCTTGTTTTAGGCTAGTTTAGCGTTGTTTCAGGCTGTTTTAGTCTTGTTTAAGGTTGTTTTAGTCTCGTTAAAGTTGTTTTAGTCTTGTTTCAGGTTGTTTTATCCTTGTTTTAGGCTAGTTTAGCGTTGTTTCAGGCTGTTTTAGTCTTGGTCCTGGCTGGTTTAGTCTTGGTCCCTGCCTGGTTCTGACCCAGTGAAGGTGTGGTGGTTGTGTTTTTGTGGACCAGGTGACTCCCGGCCCTTACCTGGCATGTTGTCTGTGTGTGGGGGGAACAGGCAGCTGAGCTGCTGGGAAACCTCGTTAAAGACGCCAAGTGTTGCTAACGAGCTCCTGATTAAACCTTCACACACAGAAATCCTCCCAACTGTGATCTGAAGAGACGGCACCTTCATCCCTCGCTCGCTCTTCTGACAGAACCACTGATTTAATTGATTTAATCACCCACCTGAGAGAGGGGGGCGGGGGGGAGAGAGGGAGTTAACCCTCTGTGAAGTTAACAAGGAGGAGGAGAACCATTGATGGTTCCTCCTTCGTCTCCAGAGGATCAAAGAGGACAGAGACAGGAGTTGTTAGCTGGTTATGTTAGCATCCGGCTGCTGTCGTCCTAATGGACTTTCTGTGTTCCAGACCGACACACGGCTCTAAGCCGCCGAGGGAAACCGACTCGGACCGGGCCGCTGGGTGTTTCGTTTAGCAGCTAAGTGATTTGAGATGTAAACGCTGGCCGGACAGAAACATGTCATCTACAGGGAGGGAAGCTATCAGACAGATCAATAAACACACGGATCCTTTTCTCTGAGGAGATCTTCGCTGCTGCAGCCCGGACGAGGTCAAAGGTCACACCAGCAGCTAACTTTCTTATTTAAATTACAAGTTGCTAGAAACCTGAATCTTCAGTATGTAAAGGGCAGAGCGTGCTGAATGGAGAGTCCTGATAACTCACTGTTTCCACTCTCAGATCTGATCATCAGTTATATTAGATCCACTTTTATTAACTGATCGTGCTGATTGATCGGCTCAGGGCGTCACATTCACCTGTAAAAGGTTTCAGATGACTATTGATGTTCATTATTGAAGCCTTGTTAGCTCATTAACATTTATTTCCCAGCATCATTTTTTCTGATGTTTAGAGATTTTGTTCTTTAACAAATGAAAAGTCAAACTTTCTTCCTCCAGTTAGTTTTCAGTTGACTTTACATTGTCTGGTGCGATAATATATATAATAATAAACTATAAAGCTGAACACTAGGTTAATATTAATGTTTCATCTCTGCGGCTTGTTTCCTTTCATTAAATCCTACATGGTAGTTTGTCTCTCATTTGTTAATGCTAACTGCTAACTTGTCAATAATCATTCACTTATAACGAGTTCAACGTTTCTGAAGTTTGCTGTAGCGCGTCTTTTTATAATGCCCCGCCCCATCCAGGCTGTGATTGGCCGGTTCACAAAAAGTGACTTTGACGAGCGACACACGGCTGCATGAAAGGCACCGAGCTTCCTCTGCTCTGTCTCCGCCCACAGAGATCAGCCAGCTGGTGAGAAGGGGAACAGGTGAGCGTCACATAGAGCCCTGAGAACCTGACCTACTCCAAAGAGTAAAATGTGCCAGTACCGCGTACCGGTGAGTACCGGTGAGTACCAGTGAGTACCAGCCCCCTTCAGATGGTCAGACATTCCTGCTGCTCACAGCTTGGTTTTTCTCTCTGTGTTTATTTAAAACTCGTGTTTACTCGTCCTTCCAGGCTGCAGGCCTGTTTCATGGATATCATGAGATCATGTGACTGGAGACGGCCTGTCATGTTCTGGTTTTTGTTCACGTGCTGTTTCTGCCCTGCAGCTGCATCTGATCTGTGATTGGACCTCAGTGTCCACATTCTTCACCACCGGAACCTGAACCTGGACCTGGACCATCTTCACCACCTGGACCTGGGCCGCCTGCACCTGAACATCATGAAGTTACTAAAGTCGGTCAGTGTTGAGCTGGAATCACAGAGAGGGAATAAGGTCAGTGGGCCAGGTGTGTGTATGTCAGGCTAACCATCTGGGCATGCTCCGTAGAGACTAGGATCCAGCTTCTCATTTATCACCTGGACACACAAACACTTTGGACTTTATTAGTGAAACCCTCTTCTTCTTCTTCTTCTTCTTCTTCTTCTTCTACTTCTGCGTCAGTGGTGTTCAGATATTTTACTGAAGTAAATCAAGTAATATTGTACAAATACTCTGTTACAAGTACAAGTCCTGCACTCGAGTTCAGGACTTGTCAGTGAGAGTTAGGTCCTGTTAGGTCCTGGAGGGAGGAGGAGATAAAGTGTGTTATTGATCTGATCACAGGGAGGGGGGGTATTGATCCTGACTGCTCAGTGCAGCTTCATCAGGCAGGTGGAAACTTCCACCTCCTTATTATCAGGTGACCCTGTGACCTCACACACTACCTGTACGTACAGGTGCGTCGATGGAATATATTTACCTGATGCAGATTCTCCAGCGAGCGTCCTGATGAAGGGAGCCCAAACGTTTCCTCATTAACGGCCGACCTCTGGCCTCCTCATCTCCAGAGCCAATCAGAGCCATTCATTTACACCTGCACACCTGCAGCAGCAGAGGAGAACAGGATCAATAGCTCCACTGAGTGCTCCACGTGAAGCGGTCCGTAGAGACTCAGAGACGAGCTGCAGGAGCCTTTACTGATACGTGATCGACACTCATTAATGTCACCTGTTCGTCTGTTTGAGACTCAGCTCACTGACTTAGTTTGGAAAAGTTTAAGGTGGGTCTGCCGTTACACGTCAGGTCAGCTCGTCAGAGAGGACAAGCAGCCTTCAGCTACGTAACTCACTAATGTACCTTTTCTAAACCAAGCTGTTTCATAATGTAAACCATGTGTTTTCTTTTGAAAGTCCAACCAGATATTGCATATTTATAGTTAACCTGACCACATTTACATTTATTCATTTAGCTGATGCTTTTATCCAAAGCCACTTACAATTGCTATATATGTCAGAGGTCGCACGCCTCTGGAGCAACGAGGGGTTAAGTGTCTTGCGCAGCGACACAAGTGCGGTTGTGGCTCAGGAGGGAGAGCGGGTTGGCCGTTAATCGGAAGGTCGGCGGTTCAATCCCGGCTCCCCCGGGCTGCATGTTGAAGTGTCCTTGGGTAAGATACTGAACCCCAAATTGCCCCTGGTTAGTTTCTCTCTCATAGCTCAACACAGAAGGGCCAACTCCTCAAGACTCTGCAGTCTACTTACATCTGAAGGACAGAGGACACTCGTTTGAGGACCACCAGGTGCACATTTTAGACAGAGAAGATGGATGGTTTGAAAGAGGTGTCAAGGAAGCATCTACACCAGGGTGGAGAAGCCGTCATTGAACAGGGGAGGGGGTCTACGCCACCACTTATCCCCCACTTACAATGCTGTCCTTTCATCACTTCCCAGGAAACTCAACAAACGTAACCTATTGGCCTCAGGTGAAGATACCAACGATGGTCGTTCAGTCTTGGCCTTGAGTAGTCCTAACGACCGAAATGTCTTTACAACAGCCAGGAACACTAACGAACCAGCGGTATCAACGATCCTGGCAAACGACCCCACAGAGGTTAAATAGCTGAGTTTCCCTACCAGTCAGTCAGAACTGAAGAAGTCTCTCGGATAAGGGACGAAACATCTTCTAGTATCTTCAGTGAAGTCCTGTTGCCCTTGACTTTAACCTTCTTTGGATCCCTCCACCATCTCTCTATCATCCCATCCAGACCTTCTTGTGGTTGAACATGAAGGAAATCATCTACTGATGGAGAGAACGGCAGGAACCAATGGAGGACGTCTGGCTGCTGCATTCCCGTCAGCTGCAGGAAAGAATCAAGGTCAGCTGCTTTAAACATGCAGGGTTAGAGTGCTTTAAATATGCAGGGTTAGAGTGCTTTAAACATGCAGGGTTAGAGTGCTTTAAACATGCAGGGTTAGGGTGCTTTAAACATGCAGGGTTAGAGTGCTTTAAATATGCAGGGTTAGAGTGCTTTAAACATGCAGGGTTAGGGTGCTGTAAACATGCAGGGTTAGAGTGCTTTAAACATGCAGGGTTAGAGTGCTTTAAACATGCAGGGTTAGAGTGCTTTAAACATGCAGGGTTAGGGTGCTTTAAACATGCAGGGTTAGAGTGCTTTAAATATGCAGGGTTAGAGTGCTTTAAACATGCAGGGTTAGAGTGCTTTAAACATGCAGGGTTAGAGTGCTTTAAACATGCAGGGTTAGAGTGCTTTAAATATGCAGGGTTAGAGTGCTTTAAACATGCAGGGTTAGAGTGCTTTAAATATGCAGGGTTAGAGTGCTTTAAACATGCAGGGTTAGAGTGCTTTAAACATGCAGGGTTAGAGTGCTTTAAATATGCAGGGTTAGAGTGCTTTAAACATGCAGGGTTAGAGTGCTTTAAATATGCAGGGTTAGGGTGCTGTAAACATGCAGGGTTAGAGTGCTTTAAACATGCAGGGTTAGAGTGCTTTAAACATGCAGGGTTAGAGTGCTTTAAACATGCAGGGTTAGGGTGCTTTAAACATGCAGGGTTAGAGTGCTTTAAATATGCAGGGTTAGAGTGCTTTAAATATGCAGGGTTAGAGTGCTTTAAACATGCAGGGTTAGAGTGCTTTAAACATGCAGGGTTAGAGTGCTTTAAATATGCAGGGTTAGAGTGCTTTAAACATGCAGGGTTAGAGTGCTTTAAACATGCAGGGTTAGAGTGCTTTAAATATGCAGGGTTAGAGTGCTTTAAATATGCAGGGTTAGAGTGCTTTAAACATGCAGGGTTAGAGTGCTTTAAACATGCAGGGTTAGAGTGCTTTAAATATGCAGGGTTAGAGTGCTTTAAACATGCAGGGTTAGAGTGCTTTAAACATGCAGGGTTAGAGTGCTTTAAACATGCAGGGTTAGAGTGCTTTAAACATGCAGGGTTAGAGTGCTTTAAATATGCAGGGTTAGAGTGCTTTAAACATGCAGGGTTAGAGTGCTTTAAACATGCAGGGTTAGAGTGCTTTAAATATGCAGGGTTAGAGTGCTTTAAACATGCAGGGTTAGGGTGCTTTAAACATGCAGGGTTAGAGTGCTTTAAATATGCAGGGTTAGAGTGCTTTAAACATGCAGGGTTAGAGTGCTTTAAACATGCAGGGTTAGAGTGCTTTAAACATGCAGGGTTAGAGTGCTTTAAACATGCAGGGTTAGAGTGCTTTAAATATGCAGGGTTAGAGTGCTTTAAATATGCAGGGTTAGAGTGCTTTAAATATGCAGGGTTAGAGTGCTTTAAACATGCAGGGTTAGAGTTAGGCCCGCCAAGTCCTGGAGGGGCTGTAATGATTCAACTACAATACTACAGTTAAAAACATCTACCTTTGCAGTTTTCACTCATTCCAACAATTTCATAACAAAAAACATCCCAAAACATCCAAACTTTCATCATGTGATTCATGCAAAATCACAAAAAAAGGTCCTGGAGGGACAAAAAGAACAATAAGAATGAGAAAGAGTGTGTGCGTGTTACTGTGTGTTACAGTGTGTGAGTGTGTGCATGTGTCTGTGTGTGTGTGTGTTACAGTGTGTGCATGTGTCTGTGTGTGTGATACTGTGTGTTACAGTGTGTGTGTGTGTGTGTGTGTGTGTGTGTGTGTGTGTCTGTGTGTGTGATACTGTGTGTTACAGTGTGTGTGTGTGTTACAGTGTGTGTGTGTGTCTGTGTGTGTGTGTGTGTGTGTGTGTCTGTGTGTGTGTTACAGTGTGTGCATGTGTCTGTGTGTGTGATACTGTGTGTTACAGTGTGTGTGTGTGTGTCTGTGTGTGTGTGTGTGTGTCTGTGTGTGTGTTACAGTGTGCATGTTACTGTGTGTGTGTGTGTGTGTGTTACAGTGTGCGTGTTACTGTGTGTGTGTGTGTGTGTGTGTGTTACAGTGTGTGCATGTGTCTGTGTGTGTGTGTTACAGTGTGTGTGTGTCTGTGTGTGTGTGTGTGTGTGTGTGTGTGTCTGTGTGTGTGTTACAGTGTGTGCATGTGTCTGTGTGTGTGATACTGTGTGTTACAGTGTGTGTGTGTGTCTGTGTGTGTGTGTGTGTGTGTCTGTGTGTGTTACAGTGTGCATGTTACTGTGTGTGTGTGTGTGTTACAGTGTGCGTGTTACTGTGTGTGTGTGTGTGTGTGTGTGTGTGTTACAGTGTGTGCATGTGTCTGTGTGTGTGTGTGTTACAGTGTGTGCATGTCTCTCTGTGTGTGTGTGTGTGTGTGTGTGTGTGTGTGTCTCCTGCAGAGTCCCACAGCTCTCCTCCAGTCCTCTCTGATAAACAGACTCTGGATCTGGTCCAGCCTCCTGAAGCTCTTTGTTCTGTGTTCTGACAGTTTGGACTCAAACTGATCTCGGTCCCTCGGCTCAGACGACTTCCAGGATTCTCCAGGATCCTGCAGATTATTCCAGGACCTCTCTGATATCTTTTCAAGGCAAGTGGCTGCAGCAGACGCAGCCAGAAACCAACGAAACCAGAAAATCTCCAGCGACCGAAGAACAACCCACACGACCAACACTGAAGCGTCCAATCAGAGAGCTCCATTCTCTGTTGCCATGCTGATTATTCCAGTTCCATTCACACCTTGTTTATTTATTGATTGTTTGTTTCTATCTTTTTCTTGTTTCTGTGACTTTTTAGTTTTTAAAAAACTTTTCAGGTTTTTGTACTTTTTACTTTAGTATTTTATTGTAAAATTTATTTTAAGAGTTTAGCAGTTTAATCTTCCTTTTTCTACGTTTTTTTAGTTTGGTCATATTTTAAAATAACTTTACTGTAACGTGTTTTATTTTTGTGACTTTAATGGAGCTTCTTGTAAAATGCTTTAGCTTCGGTGTATTTTTCAGTCTTTGTGTGTAATTTGTGTAACACACACAGTAACACACACGGTAACAAACACACACACAGTAACACACGCACACACAGTAACACACATACAGGAACACACATACAGGAACACACACAGGAACACACACACAGGAACACACGCACACACAGTAACACACATACAGGAACACACACACAGTAACACACAGGACCACACACACACAGGAACACACACACAGAAATACACATTGGAACACACACAGGAACACACGCACACACAGTAACACACATACAGGAACACACACACAGTAACACACAGGACCACACACACACAGGAACACACACACAGAAATACACATTGGAACACACACAGGAACACACACACACACAGTAACACACATACAGGAACACACATACAGGAACACACACAGTAACAAACACAGGAACATACATACAGGAACACACACAGTAACAAACACAGGAACACACACAGTAACAAACACAGGAACATACATACAGTAACACACAGGAACACACACACAATAACACACACACAGTGACACACACAGGAACACACACACACACAGTAACACACACACAGTAACAAACAGGAACACACACACAGGACCATACACACACAGTAACACACACACAGAAACACACACACAATAACACACACACAGTGACACACAGGAACACACACACAATAACACACACAGTAACACACAGGAACACACACACAATAACACACACACAGTGACACACACACAGTAACAAACAGGAACACACACACAGGACCATACACACACAGTAACACACACACAGAAACACACACACAATAACACACACACAGTGACACACAGGAACATACATACAGGAACACACACAGTAACACACAGGAACACACACACAATAACACACACACAGTGACACACACAGGAACACACACACACACACAGTAACACACACACACAGTAACAAACAGGAACACACACACAGGACCATACACACACAGTAACACACACACAGAAACACACACACAATAACACACACACAGTAACATACACACAGGAACATACACAGGAACACACACAGGAACACACACACAGGAACACACATACACACAGTAACACACACAGTAACACACGCAGGAACACACACACACACACACAGTAACACACACACAGTAACATACACACAGTAACATACACAGTAACATACACACAGGAACACACACACACAGTAACACACACACAGTAACATACACAGTAACATACACACAGGAACACACACAGGAACACACACAGTAACACATACACACAGTAACACATACACACAGTAACATACACACACAGGAACACACACAGGAACATACACACAGGAATACACACACAGGAACACAGACAGGTACACACACAGGAACACACACACAGGAACACAGACAGGAACACACACAGGACCATACACACACAGTAACACACACACAGAAACACACACACAGTAACACACACAGGAACACACACAGGAACACACACAGTAACACATACACACAGTAACACATACACACAGTAACATACACACACAGGAACACACACAGGAACATACACACAGGAATACACACACAGGAACACAGACAGGTACACACACAGGACCATACACACACAGTAACACAC
Organism: Micropterus salmoides; assembly: GCF_014851395.1. Lineage (NCBI taxonomy): Eukaryota > Metazoa > Chordata > Actinopteri > Centrarchiformes > Centrarchidae > Micropterus > Micropterus salmoides. The sequence goes on from NW_024041262.1 coordinate 28,653,649, forward strand.
ACACAGAAACACACACACAGTAACACACGCAGGAACACACACAGGAACACACACAGTAACACATACACACAGGAACACACACACACACACACAGTAACACACACACAGTAACATACACACAGTAACATACACAGTAACATACACACAGGAACACACACACACAGTAACACACACAGTAACATACACAGTAACATACACACAGGAACACACACAGGAACACACACAGTAACACATACACACAGTAACATACACACACAGGAACACACACAGGAACATACACACAGGAATACACACACAGGAACACAGACAGGTACACACACAGGACCATACACACACAGTAACACACACACAGAAACACACACACAGTAACACACGCAGGAACACACACAGGAACACACACAGTAACACATACACACAGTAACACACACACAGAAACACACACAGTAACACACACAGGAACACACACAGGAACATACACACAGGAACTCACACACAAGAACATACACACAGGAACACATACACACAGGAACACATACACACAGTAACACATACACACAGTAACACACACACACAGTAACATACACACAGTAACATACACACACAGGAACACACACAGGAACATACACACAGGAATACACACACAGGAACACACACACAGTAACACACGCAGGAACACACACAGTAACACACACAGGAACACACACACAGTAACATACACACAGTAACATACACAGTTACATACACACAGGAACATACACAGGAACACACACAGTAACACACACACACAGTAACATACACACAGGAACATACACACAGGAACACACACACAGTAACATACACCCACAGGAACACACACAGGAACACACACAGGAACACACACAGTAACACACACACACAGTAACATACACACAGTAACATACACACAGGAACACACACACAGGAACACAGACAGGAACACACACACAGGAACACACACACAGGAACACAGACAGGAACACACACACAGGAACACAGACAGGAACACACACACAGGAACACACACAGGAACACACACACAGGAACACACACAGTAACACACACACACAGTAACATACACACAGTAACATACACACAGGAACACACACACAGGAACACAGACAGGAACACACACACAGGAACACAGACAGGAACACACACACAGGAACACACACAGGAACACACACACAGGAACACAGACAGGAACACACACACAGGAACACAGACAGGAACACACACACAGGAACACACACACAGGAACACACACAGGAACACACAGTAACACACACATACAGTACACACACACAGGAACACACACACAGGAACACAGACAGGAACACACACACAGGAACACAGACAGGAACACACACACAGGAACACACACAGGAACACACACACAGGAACACACACAGTAACACACACACACAGTAACACACAGGAACACACACACAGGAACACACACACAGGAACACACACTGGAACATACAGACAGGAACACACACAGTAACACACACAGACAGTAACATACACAGTAACATACACACAGGAATACACACAGGAACACACAGTGGCAACAGATTTACATACAGTCCCTCGGTGGGACGTCCGAGGATGACATCACATGACCCGGAGAAAGAGAGAGACAGTTGTTTCCTCTGGGACTCGACCGGTGTCTCTTTGTGTCGCTGCAGCAGTTTGATTTCACCCTGAAAGTCAAAGTGACAAACCTTCTTCTTCTTCTTCTTCTCTGTCAGTTGACATAGCTCGACCCGGATGTGTGTGTGCGTGTGTGTGCGTGTGTTCAGGTCATGACGTCCTGTAAAACTCTCCAAGTTAAAAGTCCAGTTTTACGTGTCTTATTCTGAAAGTGTCAGGAAAGAAAAATGTGATCAGTAAATATATATAACTCTGTACCTGTGCCCCTGGGGATGCTGGGGACATGTCCCCACCACTTTGGGAAAGCATTTGTCAAAAAAAAATAGCAGCGAGAAATGTTACCTAACAAGTGGAAATGTTTTGAGAAATGTTTATTTGCACAATAAGAAAACCTGCGATGCAGTTTAAATATAGAAGAAACAAATTCCAAAAAGGTAACTTGTGCTAAAAAACAAGCTGCAGATAGTATTCTGTTATATTTTTATACTTGCACCTGAATTTTGCTTCTCTTTACATAAATAAAAACATCTCCACCAAACCTCGGTGCAGAAAATGTCTCTAGAACGCAGGAAATTAAAATCTTCCATCCACTTCCACTTACTGTTAAAATATCTTCTCATTGTTCTGGTGAACCCGACATCGTATATAGTCATCACTCTGGTGATTTTTGACATTTGGTGTTTCTGAAACTCTTCATCCTGTGAGTCTTTAAATCAAACATGTTTTTCTCCACAGGTTGAATTTAAATAAGAGCAAAGGCCTGGGGGGGGGCACCTATCCAGCCTTTCACAATAAACACCTTCATTAAGTCTCAGCCTACAAGAAAAACATTAAACATCTGAGCAATGATCACAAGTTAGCAAACAAGCTGATGTGTCCTCTAACTGAATGAGTGAAAATGATTCATCCGGAGATGTGTGATGAATAATATCTGCAGGACGCGAATGACACAATGATGAAAGAGATAACACGTGAACCACAACAGGCTGTCTGCCGACAACATCAGCTGCGTTGTATCTGATTATGATATTAAAATATTCATTTAGAAAAGGCCAAGCGAGAATCCCTCTGACAGAGAGAGGGAGAACATCATGAGATTCTCAAACAGGAAGTCTGATTCTGAACTCTGTTTCTCTGAAACTTTGAAGGCATCATGTTTCTATCAACACAACAAGGACTTCAGGAAAAGGTTCACTGCACCTGAGAAGACGAGTTCAAAGGAAACAGGAGGTCTGGTCTTAGTTTGACCTTTGACCTTCTGACAGTTTGAGTTCATGAGGAAATGCTGGTCACAGTGAATATTATCAGACTGATCGATGGTCAGATCTCAGAACCCGTCTTTACAGATAGAACCTGCTCTTCTGTCCTGTTCCTGCAGTACTGGGTTTATTTGTGGAACCACAGCTTCTCCACCTGGACAATCAGAGTACTGCACCTGAGACTTTATTATTCCTGTATAGTAATACAGGAATAATACATATATAATAAGCATATGAGTAATATATGTATATAAAATGTCCTCCCTGATCTCTGAACTCTCCCAACGGTCAGGCTGCTGACCTCCTCCCCTCACCTGGCGCTCCTCACCTCATTATTCCTCCCACCTCCACCTCTTTTGTGCCACATTGTCTTTTGCCTCTGCTTCTAGGATTTCCTCCCTGATACCTCATCCACCTGTATCACCTGGATTACCTGGACCGGATCGCCGATAAAAGTTATGATTGATCTCCTGGTTCTGGCCCTCGCCTGTTTATGGAATAATGTGTAGACAGTTACTGGAAAGTTTCTTTTACTATTATATTTCTGTATTTTTATTTAACTGTTGCATCGTTGTTGTTTATTTTGTCCAGCACTCAGCTGACTCTTAACACAAACTCTGGTCTTAACTTATTCAGGTTCAGTGTGCGGGCTTTAACCAGCCAATCACTTTACTCCTGTTAACTTTAACTTCACACACAAAGAATCCCATCTGGACGGACCAAGGGCGATGACCAAAGATGTTGAGGACTTCAGAATGCATCTGCAGCAAAGTACAAAAACCCGTGTGGCTTTAAAATCCAAAAAGCCCAAAAGAAGCGTCAGAGCACATGTACTCACTCCCAAACTGAGCATCAAAACACCATAGGGTCAACTGGACATCCCAAACAAAGACTCTTCTTCCTCACCTCACTCCCAACAAAGACTCTTCTTCCTCACCTCACTCCCAACAAAGACTCCTCTTCCTCACCTCACTCCCAACAAAGACTCTTCTTCCTCACCTCACTCCCAACAAAGACTCTTCTTCCTCACCTCACTCAAAACAAAGACTCCTCTTCCTCACCTCACTCCCAACAAAGACTCTTCTTCCTCACCTCACTCCCAACAAAGATACTTCGTCCTCACCTCAAGCCCAACAAAGACTCTTCTTCCTCACCTCACTCCCAACAAAGACTCCTCTTCCTCATCTCACTCCCAACAAAGACTCTTCTTCCTCACCTCACTCCCAACAAAGACTCTTCTTCCTCACCTCACTCCCAACAAAGACTCCTCTTCCTCACCTCACTCCCAACAAAGACTCTTCTTCCTCACCTCACTCCCAACAAAGATACTTCGTCCTCACCTCAAGCCCAACAAAGACTCTTCTTCCTCACCTCACTCCCAACAAAGATCTTCGTCCTCACCTCAAGCCCAACAAAGACTCTTCTTCCTCACCTCACTCCCAACAAAGATACTTCGTCCTCACCTCACTCCCAACAAAGACTCCTCTTCCTCACCTCACTCCCAACAAAGACTCTTCTTCCTCACCTCACTCCCAACAAAGACTCTTCTTCCTCACCTCACTCCCAACAAAGACTCTTCTTCCTCACCTCACTCCCAACAAAGATACTTCGTCCTCACCTCAAGCCCAACAAAGACTCTTCTTCCTCACCTCACTCCCAACAAAGATACTTCGTCCTCACCTCAAGCCCAACAAAGACTCTTCTTCCTCACCTCACTCCCAACAAAGACTCTCTTCCTCACCTCACTCCCAACAAAGACTCTTCTTCCTCACCTCACTCCCAACAAAGACTCTTCTTCCTCACCTCAAGCCAACAAAGACTCTCTTCCTCACCTCACTCCCAACAAAGACTCTTCTTCCTCACCTCACTCCCAACAAAGACTCCTCTTCCTCACCTCACTCCCAACAAAGACTCTTCTTCCTCACCTCACTCCCAACAAAGACTCTTCTTCCTCACCTCACTCCCAACAAAGACTCTTCTTCCTCACCTCATTCCCAACAAAGACTCTTCTTCCTCACCTCAAGCCCAACAAAGACTCTTCTTCCTCACCTCACTCCCAACAAAGACTCTTCTTCCTCACCTCACTCCCAACAAAGACTCCTCTTCCTCACCTCACTCCCAACAAAGACTCTTCTTCCTCACCTCACTCCCAACAAAGACTCTTCTTCCTCACCTCACTCC
>NW_024041262.1:28659259-28696948 GCF_014851395.1 Micropterus salmoides
ACACACAGGAACACACAGGAACACACAGGAACACATACACACACATACACACACAGGAACACACAGGAACTCACAGGAACACACAGGAACACACACACACACACACAGGAACACACAGGAACGCACAGGACACACAGGAACGCACAGGAACACACATACACACACATACACACACAGGAAACACAGGAACGCACAGGTACCACAGGAAACACAGGAACACACACACACATACACACACAGGAACACACAGGAACACACAGGAACACACACACACACACACAGGAACACACAGGAACACACAGGAACACACAGGAACACACACACACACACACAGGAACACACAGGAACACACACACACACACACAGGAACACACAGGAACTCACAGGAACACACAGGAACACACACACACACACAGGAACACACAGGAACACACACACTCTCAGGTTCACTCCCTCCATTAATTGGTTCCCTCAGCAGCCGCTCAGATGAAATATTAACTTTAACAGCCTTTATACACTTTTATTGATTTCTGTCTGACTGACAGCTGACAGGCTGAGGGTGTGTGTGTGTGTTACTGTGTGTGTGGTTGTATGTGTGTGTGTGTGTGTGTTGTGTGGTTGTGTGTGTGTGTGTGTGTGTGTGTGTGTGTGTGTGTGTGTGTGTGTGTGTGTGTGTGTGTGTGTGTGTGTGTGTGTGTGTGTGTGTGTGTGTGTGTGTGTGTGTGTGTGTGTGTGTGTGTGTGTGTGTGTGTGTGTGTGTGTGTGTGTGTGTGTGTGTGTGTGTGTGTGTGGTTGTGTGTGCGTGTCTGTGTGACCTCCTCTGAGCCAGTAAAGTCTAAAACATTTCTCTTATTGTCGATCATCAGAGTGATCAGGAGTTATAAAACATTGAGTCCAGTTTTCCTAAATGCATCACTGGGTCAAAGGTTAGAGCCGACATCACTTCTTAACTGGCCAATAGGACGTGTGTGTGTGGGGGGGTAACGTCACTTTGATTGACAGCTCTGACAGCTCTATGATTGATTACCCTCCAACCAACCAGAGCCTGACATGCAGACCACCACTCTGCGTGTGTGTCAGCAGACTCTGTCAGCTGTGAAGGCTCTATTACAGTGTGAGGTCATCAGCTGGGGGCGGGGTCAGAGGTCAGACGGCCCGCCCACACAGAGCTACAGAAAGGAGACTTACAGGAAGTACTCAGATTCTTTACTGCAGTAGAAGTACTAACACCAGAGGGGGAGAGAGAAGGGAGAGAGAGGAGGAGGAGAGGGGGACAAGAGGATGAGAGGGGGAGAGTCGGAGACAGAGGGGGGGAAAGAGGAGGAGGAGAGGAGGAGGAAAGTGGGGGAGAGAGGAAAAGGAGTGGGGGAGAGAGGTTTTGGTTTTCAAGATCCTTTCATTGAACATTGAAACCAGAATAACAAATCAACTCATTGTCACCTCATCGCATTATCAAGAAACAAGCATATGACTTCTTAAGAAAACACAAAACAACCAGCCAAACACAGAAAAACATAATGATCAGCCCCTGACCCCCTTCAGCCACAGGCAGGTAAAGGACTCCTGCCCGGACCCAGTGCTTACCAGACCAGAAAAAGTCCAAGATGACTCTCTGCACATCCTCTACCAGGCCTCCAGGTGGTGCCAACGCAAAGAGTCTGTGCCAAAGAGCCGAGGCGACCAAGTTATTAACAACCAGTACTCTTCTCCTATATGACAACTGGGGCAGCAACCATTTCCGTCTAGACAACCGAGCACACACCTTCTCCTTAACTCTCCCTCCCAATTCTTGAATTGAAAGCCCTCAGTGCCCCAAAAAACTCCCAACACTTTCAACCCCTCTTTTCCCCACTCAAGACCACCAGGCAAACTGGGAACCACCTGATCCCTCCACTGCCCCAACAGCAAAGCGTCGCTTTTTGCCCAGTTCACCCGTGCAGATGAGGCTTTTTCGTACAGGGACAGAGTATCCAGCAAACCCTGAAAATCTCCTTGGCTGGAGACTTAAATGTTAATATCATCTGCATAAGCAGACACAATAACAGGACGATCGGTTACAGAGCCGGGGTAGTGAGAGACCACTGAGCCGACCCCTCAACCTGTACAGCAAGGGTTCCATAGCTAGGCTAATAAGCTGACCTGATATAGGACAACCCTGTCTTATCCCTCGCTGTACAGGGATTGGCCGGCTCAGCCCAGCCCCCATCTTCACCATACATTGAGCACCATTGTACAATAACCCAACCCAAGCCAGAAACCCATCACCAATGCCAAAAGCCCTAAGTGCAGAAAACAAATAAGAGTGATCCACCCTGTCAAAAGCTTTCTCCTGGTCCAAGGAGACAAAACCAATATCCACTTTGTAGGATTTACACACATCCATCACATCTCTAATAAGAAAAATATTGTCCATAATTGTCCTGTCAGGTACACAGTGTGTTTGATCCATCTTTAAGTCTATTCGATAAGGCTCTGGAAAGCACCTTATAGTCTGTACAGAGGAGGGCCACTGGCCTCCAGTTCTTTAGTAAGGCCAGGTCCCCCTTTTTGGGCAGCAAAGAAAGTACTGCTCGCTGACAGGAGACCGGAAAAGATCCTATCCTAAAGCACTCTAACAAAACATCATGTAGATCCTGTCCAAGCGTGTTCCAGAAGTGCTTATAGAAGTCAGTGGAGAGACCATCAATACCTGGTGCCCGTCCGGATGCCATCTGGTTAACAGCAACTGTCAATTCCTCCAGTGTTAACTCAAAATCCAGAGATGCCTTCTCCTCCAGACTGAGCTGAGGAAGCTCTTCCAGAAGTTCCTCGCAGCAGTCCATACTAAATTGTTCTGACGCAAAGAGATCAGTGTAGAAATCCCCTGCATGGTTCCTAATCTCACCTGGGCAGGTGGTCACTTTTCCTCCTGGAAGCTCCAGGCAGGTCATCTGCTTCCTCTGCACCACAGATCTTTCCAGGTTAAAGAAGAAAGAGCTCGGTGCAACCACGTCCTTTAGCTGGAGGAAGCAAGACCTGACCAGAGCTCCCTTCACTCTCTCCTGCAGTAAGGAGCTCAACTCCAGCCTCTTTTCTCACAGCAGGTGACTCACAGCTGGATCTGAGTTTCGTTGTAGCCCCTGTTCAATGTTTTTAATGCTGGCGTCAAGCTCCTGAACTGCCGCCTTGATCTTAGCAGTGGAGTGGGATGTAGACTGTTGCCTTACCAACCTCCCACCACAGCTTCAATGAAATAAAATCCATTTTTTTGCGTTTCCACTGCTGCCAAAAGCACTCAAAGCCTTGGAATAAAGCACTATCTTGAAGGAGTTTATTGTTCACCTGGCGAAATGATCAAGTCTATGCTGACAAAGTGATGATCAGTGAACCCAACTGGACATATGTTACTGTGCACTAATCTGGAGTTAAGACTTTTGGAAACGTAGATCCTGTCCAGTCTAGCTGCACTCACCCTGTTGTTGCTGACTCTCACCCATATGTATTATCTGCACTGCGGGTGTTTGACCCTCCAGGTGTGTGATGACACTGTTAAGGCTTCGAGTTGACTGTGGGTGTGGTTCCTCACTTGTTCTGTCCATAGCAAAGTCCATAGTGCAGTTAAAATCCCCACCAATGATTAATTGTTCTTGATCATAATTGCTTAACTCGTCTATTAGCAATTTGAAAAACCCAACTCTTTCTGCTCCTTGATTTGGGGCGTATATGTTAGCAAAGCAGAACACAGAACTCTCTATTTCTGCCCTGACAATCAGCAGCCGACCCTCCAGCACTTCAGTAGAAGATAAAATGGTTGCATGAGCAGCTGTTCAGAGAACAGCTACCCCTGCACTAAAGTTAGTGCCATGGCTCAGGACACATGGGCCCACCATAAACCCCAATCGGTCCCATCTGTTAGGATGGTGTGTGTTTCTTGTAAAAACAACACATCCATCCTTTTTTGAGTAGAAACCTCAGCGATTAAAGCCCTTTTATGCCCGTCTCTCCCACCATTGATATTCAAAGACCCAACTTTTAGACTACGCATGGAAGGGTTGAAGAGGAAAAACAGGCAAGATGATACGAGAAGAGAGCAGTAAAAATAGGAGAAACCCGTGTGATACATGGTCATGTTAGTTTCTAGTCTTTTTTGCAGTTTTTCCTTTATTTGCTTTTCTCAGAGTTGTTATATGCTTTTTAAGGCGGAAGCGTTTCTTCTCGTCTAAGAAGTCAAAGCCTACCAGCTTTGTTAGTACAGCAACTGATCTGATGAACTTGTCAGTGTCTCTGAAGTAGTCTTTTATTCTTACAGACTTTTTGAATGTTTCATCCAGAAATTGATTTATTTCCTCTAAAGAATAGAGATCAGCACTTCTGTTAGAAGTTTCGCCAATAGATGCTGTATCTGACTCAGACTCATCCTCCATGTCTTCTCTCTCACATGATACCTGACTGTTGACTCCACCCTGTCCTACACTGTGTTCTTCCTTGTGCTCCAGGCCTGTAACACTTGTAGAAGCTGCTTCCTGAACATTTTCTTCATGCTGTGATTGTTCTATTGTGTCTGCAGACTGAGAACTACTCAGGTTCTCTGCAGCCACAGAAGTCTGTTGTATCTCAGTTGGGCTATCTAAGTCATTATTCTCAGAATCAGACCCAGTGGCAACGTCTGCTACGCCCGCATCACTACGGTCCAACGCCACACTCCCGACTGCGGGCCGGGCAGGACCAGCAGCAGCCACGTTTGTGTCCCACATCTCCACACTCGAAAAACACTTCAGCTGTCCTGAGCTAGCATACACCATGTAAGAGCCATCACCGTGCTTCACTCTGAACGACACCTCCAGCGTTTGTGTAGGTGAATCTAAAAACATGAACACCTGCCGCCTCAGAGACTGCACATGCTTCAGTTTTTGATCCCTGCATCCCAAACTAACTGTTTTAAAACTACTAGCAAATTTACCAAACCTACGGAGCTGATAAATACGCTGCTCTCTATCAGTTGATGCACCAGAGGCTCATCCTTCAAAAATACCACCACTGCTTTATTCATTCTTGATGCAAAAGAAAGGCTGTCATGCCCTACCTGCTCACCGACGGCCAGCAGAACCTCCTCTACAGTAACGTTACTGTCCGGCGGGACTATCCTCACTCCCTGCCGGATAGACGGACTTTGTTAATGTGTAACTGCAAACATCTTTTGTCCTTTATCTTTAAAAAAATGTTTTTATTAGATTTTTATTTTAAATATTCAGTTTAAAAGTTACCTGACAGCCCAAACTTGAATTGTTTAGAATATTTCATTTTATATTAAGGATATATTATAAATATATAATATAAATATGCAAATGCGTGCACCTAAAACAAGGGGGAAATGGTTACATGGAGACTGTTTATGAACCTGACATGAATAAATAAAATAAGACTTATTTTGCATTTTGCAGCAGCTTCAGAAACAGTGAAAAAATGAAACATAATTTGGAAAGATAGGACAAAAATGAAAATAAACAATAAAATTAAGATAAAAATTTAAAAGCTATTTACAGAATAGGCCTATAGAAATTTTTAGTAAGAACAGTATAAGTGATCTGCTTTTTACTGACACCTACTACACTGAGCTCCTTAGGACACAGGCCAAAATAAATATCAGCCGCTCTCTTAGTATAAGCATGCAACTTCCTCTCCTAGTCCCAGGAGAAGACTTAATAATGTGATCTGTACCTGTGGTCTAGTCTTCTTCCCAATTATCTCTGCCCTCCTCCTGCATTATCTGAACAAAGCGCATGGCATATGGCAGGAGACTTTATCAGCTGACCTGAGACTAATGTTTCTAATAGAGATGTCCAGAAGCGCCTTCTCATAAACATCTGGCTGAATCAGACCTCTGTCTTTCTGACCCACGCTATTGGCCTATTCTGTTGGTATAATGTTCAATTCAATTCAATTCAATTTTATTTATATAGCGCCAAATCACAACAACAGTTATCTCACAGCGCTTTTCATAAAGAGCAGGTCTAGACCGTACTCTGTGATGATATTTACAGAAGCCCAACAATTCCCACCAAGAGCAGCACTAGGAGACAGAGGCAAGGAAAAACTTCCTTTAAGAGGCAGAAACCTCGAGCAGAACCATGACTCAGGGTGGGCGACCATCTGCCTCCACCGGTTGGGGTGAGAGAGAGAGAGGGAGAGAGAGAGAGAGAGAGAGAGAGAGAGAGAGGAAGAGAGAGAGGGGAGAGAGAGAGAGAGAGAGGGGAGGGAGAGAGGGGGGGGGGAGAGAGGGGAGGGAGGCAGCCTACACAATATCCACACAGAGGTACAGACAGTGAAGGTGATGTTGCTATAGACTAAATGAAAAATGGTACAGATATTTATAGTAGTGTTAATGATAACCATCGTAATGTTAATGATTATAATAACAATAATAACAATAAGACTAGTAACAATAGTCGTTGTAGCAGAGGGTGTCGATAATATGACATAAACACGTTTTAATAAATACTGCAACACACAGAAAAGTCACCACATTAGCGGCGGGACAAATGAAACACTTGTGGTCACTGTACGAACCCAACAGGAACTCCTGACATATCAACACCAATTTTTTTTTTTTCACTGGAAAACTCTGACAGGGCAAATTTCAGGGTGTGTTAAAGCGCTAAATAACTTGGCATTTATACTTGTGCGTCCGTGTGTTAGTCATTCTGCAATTACACCCCCAAACGCTAGTTGGCAGTAGCGCTACAGCGTCCACTGTGTTGACTTTTGCCGGCCTGAGCAGGCTAACTTCCAGTTTAGCCCTCCGCTAATGTGAATGGGGGTAAAATTGTAAACGTGCGGCTGGTGTAGCGTTTTCAAATCTTAACGACCGAGTGGATCACATTCTGTTCGCGACGGTCAAATATATTGATTCACTGTGTTACAGCCGCCGTTTTGGCCGCTAGTAAATGTTACTTCAAAGCGCGGGGTACTGCCGGTCAGCTCGGAGGCAATGCGAGGCTACCCAGCTGACCAATCACAGAGCATATGGTTACATTTTTGAGGAGGTGCACGTCAGGCGACGGCGTAGCCACTGCGTAGCCCCGTAGCCTACGCCGTCGATTTGACGCAGAAGTATAAATTGCACTTTACTGTGACACATGAAACGAGAGAGACAACTTGTAATTCGAAAAAAAGTCTTGCTTCAGAAATTTACTTGCCGTGCTCGAAAACAGTTTTACGAAGACGGCCGCGGGAAACGATAACGATATTTGGCAGCTCCATCAAGGGTTGCGTGCTGAAGGTGCTGTCACAGCTTGGACTGCAAATGCAGTCAGGGCTCTGAGAAAATCGCCTTGTTACTTTCGTGCCATGTTACTTACACCCCGGTTTACCCCTTATCGAAACTTGGTCTCGAGACCGGTCTTAAGACCACTTTTTGATGGTCTTGGTCTCGTCTCGGACTCGACCGTATTTGCACTCGGTCTTGTCTCGGTCTCGGACATTTTGGACTGGGGATTTTATTTCAAGACCGTAACTTTGGGAATATCAATAAATTGCTTTTGCATCGTCTGGTTTATTTGTTAACATCCTAACTTTGACTGGATGTAAAACGTATTGCTTCAAATGCAACCGAATAACCCCAATTAAAAATGTGTTGTTCCCGTTAACGACTGTCACTCCTAACCGCGATGGTCAGCATAGAACAGTTGAATAAAGATGCTTCTGCTGATTTCAGCTCTTAGTGTCTGTATGTGGGAGTTTTAATGGGAACGTGGATCTTTCAGATCAGTGTGAGACGTACCTGTGACCTCGTTCCACATTTTATTGTGTCATGTAATGTGGGGAATAGGGATGAAACGATTACCGGTTAACGGTAAAATTCCCGACGGTTATTATTACCGTACACATTTTAATTACCATGGTAACCGGTATGGTTAACCACGCTATTATAATCTCACAGCAAACACTGTCCAGCGTCTCACAGAAGCAGGCGCGCATAGACAGTTTGGGTCAATCACAACACGGTGGAGATTTTTCAGTCTCTCTGAAATCCGGTCGTATTTTAGTTTTTAGGGAAACTTGACTGAAGAAAATGACCTCATAGAGAACGCAGGGTGAGCTAACTTTTAGCTTTGGTTTGTGTCTCTGACCTGCTCACAGCGTGTAAACTGAAGCTCTCAGTGTTGCTGCTCTTGTAAAAACGCTACGCGTTGTTCTGCTGCTGTGTGCGTCGTGTGTCGGCAGAGTGTGTTCGTCCGCTGCACGTGAGAACACGGTTACGCTGTTTAGTCAACCAACCAGCATCTCTAGTAATGCTACAGGCTCATTGCAGTTACTATCACTGTTTCTAAAGACTGATTTGTTTTCATTAATTGTCCACGGGGTCATTTATATAATATAAAATCCTGATAGTGCACACTGATGATTTTCATATGTTTACAAAAGGTATTTGCTGTTATTTTATTTTTTATGCAAACAAAATGGCAATTGTATTTGTAGTTTTCAATGTAAAACTTGTGTCTCAGTACATTTTAATCTTTTTTGGCACATGTTTACAATACCGTGATAATACTGATAACCATGATAATTTTAGACACTATAATCGTTTCATCCCTAGTGGGGAACTGGTCTTGGTCTTGACTCAGTCTCAGCCCCTAAAAGTCTTGGTCTTGACTACAACACTAGTCTGTTTGTCTTCAGCAAACTGCGCAAACTTGTGCATCATCTTTAGACGAGACTTCCTTCTGGGTCGACAGCCATGCAGACCAGTTTGATGCAGGTCTGTTGTGTTCAGTTTACTCCGTGTGTTTTTGCATTTTGGTCCGATCCTGTCTGTTGTGTCTTGTTGTTCTCGTATCTTGTCTACTTTGTCCACTCTGTGTTATTAGTTCGGTCCATGTTTTCTGTTTTTGGGTTTTGTTCCTGGTCTTGTGTTTCCTCTGTTTAGCATCGTTTATTCCATGGTTCATTTGCATATTCAATTTATTCAATTCAATTTTCAATTCAATTTTATTTATATAGCGCCAAATCACAACAACAGTTATCTCACAGCGCTTTTCATAAAGAGCAGGTCTAGACCGTACTCTGTGATGATATTTACAGAAGCCCAACAGTTCCCACCAAGAGCAGCACTAGGAGACAGAGGCAAGGAAAAATTTTAGCTCACTTAATACCTGTTCTGTCTCGTATCTTGCTTTAGTCCTGCATTTCAGTTCTGGGTCTTAGTTACTGTCTTTGTATTTACTCCTGGTTCTGTGTTTGAATTATTTTGGCCTCGTCTGCTCTGTGTTCTGTTTAATCCTAGTTTCAGTCTCTCTTCGCTGTTGGTTGTAGTTTATTTGTGCTCTGGTTTAGCTTGTTATTTATATTATTCTGATCGGCTTATTTTGGTCTGTGTTTAGTCACCTGTGTTGGCTCTGTTCCCCAAGTAATCCTCTGCCTGCCTGTGTTCTGATTGCCTCACCCTTTATTCATCGTTCTCCATTTCAGAGCTGTTCATACTGTTATATTGTCATATTGTAGATACTGTATACCAAACCCAAATACCTCAAGTCATTAGTCTTGCACAAAATACTTATTTATTCCAGCATCCTTTGCACTATGCTTCATCGCACTGTGTACATGTATGCATGTATATGTACCTGTATATCACATCCACCTCCGACATGTATATTGTTTTTGTTCGTAGTGTGTATATTTGTGTTGTCTACACTGAAGTCTGTGTCTGACTTTATTTTATTTTTATTACTGTGATTTTATATTTTTGGTATGAGTAAGCACATCGTGAGCAATGTACAATCCAGAGTAGAATTCCTCGTATGTGTACACAGACCTGGCAGTAAAGCTGATTCTGATTCTGTGTTGTTCCCTCCCAGCCCGTTAACCCTGAATATATCAGTCTCTGTCCGGTCATCGTAGCTTGCTGCTGCTGCTGCTGCTGCTGCTGCTGCTGCTGCTGCTGCTCTGTCTCAGTCTCTTGATGTGTGATGTATTCTGCCTGCTTATTTCCTGTGGATTTTGAGGGTTTGGATTTCTGTTGGACTTCCTGTTTGGATTGTTTAGGATTTTTGGAGACTCTGGCCTCAGCCGCTCTGCTTGTAAGTGTGCTTGCTTTTGTTTAACTAAATCTTTGAACTTCACCATTTGGGTCCACCAACCTTTTCAACCACACCAATCGTGACAGGACATTAAGCAAATTTCAAGGACCGCCTTTTTTTACCTACGTAATATTGCAACAATCAGGAATGTCTAAAAATGATGCAGAAAAACTAGTCCATGCATTTGTTACCAGCCTAGAAGAGCTCATAGTACCTTACTACCCCACCAGAGCACTGCGCTCCCAGAATGCAGGGTTACTTGTGGTTCCTAGAGTCTCCAAAAGTAGACTAGGAGCCAGAGCGTTCAGCTATCAAGCTCCTCTCCTGTGGAACCAGGTTCCAGTTTGGGTTCAGGAGGCAGACACCATCTCCACATTTAAGAATAGGCTTAAGACTTTCCTCTTTGATAAAGCTTATAGTTAGGGCTGGCTCAGGTGAGTCCTGAACCATCCCTTAGTTATGCTGCTATAGGCCTA
The DNA here is from genome assembly GCF_014851395.1 of Micropterus salmoides. Classification (NCBI taxonomy): domain Eukaryota; kingdom Metazoa; phylum Chordata; class Actinopteri; order Centrarchiformes; family Centrarchidae; genus Micropterus; species Micropterus salmoides. The sequence continues at coordinate 28,669,791 of NW_024041262.1, forward strand.
GACTGCCGGGGGAGTTCCCATGATGCTCCTCTCCCTCTGTATGCAGCCTCATCCCATTAATGCATGTTACTAACTCCTTCCCTCTCCTGTCCGGTCTTGTGCCTCTGTGTTCCTGTTATATTATGGTTTATTCTCAGCAGGAGTGTTAAAAACCAACACAGATGAAACATTATAATCTTTGTCCTCAGTCACACGGTGGTGAACAGTGAAATGTCCAGTAGAAACACAGTAGAGTCAGTTTTATCAGCGACACTGTGCTGCCGCCTGCTGGTCACCTGCAGAGGCTGCAGCGTCAGCGTCCTCACCTTGTCTGCTCCCTGCAGGAGTTACTGTGAGTCTGACACTGACGGAAAGTAAATGAGTACTTTTACTCCACTATTGTACTTTTCTGCTACTTTGTACTTCTCATCGGTGGAAGATGTTCTCAGATCTTTTCCTTCAGTAAAAGTACTAATAAACAGAAAATACTCTGTTACAAGTAAAAGTCCAGCATTAAAACATTTGATGTTCAAAGTATTAGCAGTAATTTAAAATGTGATTAACAGCCTGCTCTGTTCCAGTTAAATCACGAGTTCTATTTTTATCTGTGACATACATCCAAATCTCGTGAGAGTATGTGCTCGCTCTGATTGGATTGATCCGCTATGACGTCACACTATTTGAAATGTGTGAAACCGTGAAATGGGGGTGTCAAGTGTGCATAAATAAGACTTCCGGTTCAAGGAAAGGGCCTTCAAAATGAAAACAAACTTATTTCTAATTAAATTCTTGATTTTATTAGTTCTTTATTTGAATTGCTGCTTTGTGTGAAGCACTTTATAACTGGATATTATTAATAATTCTATTAATTATTATATAATTTAGAAAATGCATTAATTTGGTTAAAATGAAGCAGTCATTTTAGGTAAATTTGTCTGGATATAAACACCTGCTGACGAAACTCACTAACCTGTCTCTGTTTTACCTGTAATGTCTTCCATTGATGATGCTTGGTGCTCAAACACGGTCCCAAATGTCAGATGAAACTATATTATCATCTTACATTCATTTATTCTGTTTACATTCAGAGAATGCACTGCAGAATGTTCTGTAACTGTATATTTATATGTTACCATATTTTAATATACATTTAACTGTATGTTGTAAGTTCTGTGTGTAGCATGAAGGAACTACAAACTTTCTTTAGGTTATACATGTATGTATGTAGCATTTTCATATGTTGTGTTTATGTATGGCTGCTACCCACAGACTGTATATAAAAAGCCGCTACCTTGGCCAGGTCTCTCTTGTAATAGAGATTTTTGATCTCAATGAGACTTCCTGGTAAAATAAAATAAATAAATAAAATTGTTTTAGTTGTAAATGTTAAATGAAAAGCGTTATGTAAAGAACTAAATGTGGACCATACTGTATAAATCAATAAACTGATAAATAAAATAAATGTTATAATGTGAAATCAAAGCAGAAACGATGGTGCTTTTAATGTGAAGGGCCCGGGCTGTGTGAAACCGGAAGTGTTGATGTAGTTGCTGTAAACCTGAAGTTGCCGGTCAACAGAAGGTCGGTCAACAACAACAACAACAACAACAGTTAGCGGGCAGCAGTTAACAGAAAGTCGCCGGTTAACGCTCAAACTCGTGGATTAATTCACCGTGAGCGGGAAACAGACAACTTCCGGTCTCAGTTTGAACAGTTTAACTCCTCTCCGCTAATGCTAACAGGCTAACGGGCTAACGGGCTAACAGGCTAGGTCTGCCGGCGGTTAGCTTCCAGGCTAACTGGACTCAAGTGGTCCCGGTCCCAGGAGCCGTCAGCTCCGTTAGCTGTTAGCATGCAGTGCGCTAACCTGCTGAAGAAGAGAAGTTTGGAAACGGAAGTGGAGCCGTGGAGCTGCATACCGGTGAGCGCGCGCGTGTGTGAATGAGTGTGATGAAGGTGATGAGTGTGAGTGAGTGTGATGAAGGTGATGAGGGTGATGAAGGTGAGTGAGTGTGATGAAGGTGAGTGAGTGTGATGAAGGTGATGAGGGTGATGAAGGTGAGTGAGTGTGATGAAGGTGATGAGTGTGATGAAGGTGATGAGTGTGAGTGAGTGTGATGAAGGTGATGAGGGTGATGAAGGTGAGTGAGTGTGATGAAGGTGATGAGTGTGATGAAGGTGAGTGAGTGTGATGAAGGTGATGAGGGTGATGAAGGTGAGTGAGTGTGATGAAGGTGATGAGTGTGATGAAGATGATGAGTGTGAGTGAGTGTGATGGAGGTGATGAGGGTGATGAAGGTGATGAGTGTGATGAAGATGATGAGTGTGAGTGAGTGTGATGGAGGTGATGAGGGTGATGAAGGTGAGTGAGTGTGATGGAGGTGATGAAGGTGAGTGAGTGTGATGAAGGTGATGAGTGTGATGAAGATGATGAGTGTGAGTGAGTGTGATGAAGGTGATGAAGGTGATGAGGGTGATGAAGGTGAGTGAGTGTGATGAAGGTGAGTGAGTGTGATGAAGGTGATGAGGGTGATGAAGGTGAGTGAGTGTGATGAAGGTGATGAGTGTGATGAAGATGATGAGTGTGAGTGAGTGTGATGAAGGTGATGAGGGTGATGAAGGTGAGTGAGTGTGATGAAGGTGATGAGTGTGATGAAGGTGAGTGAGTGTGATGAAGGTGATGAGGGTGATGAAGGTGAGTGAGTGTGATGAAGGTGATGAGTGTGATGAAGATGATGAGTGTGAGTGAGTGTGATGGAGGTGATGAGGGTGATGAAGGTGATGAGTGTGATGAAGATGATGAGTGTGAGTGAGTGTGATGGAGGTGATGAGGGTGATGAAGGTGAGTGAGTGTGATGGAGGTGATGAAGGTGAGTGAGTGTGATGAAGGTGATGAGTGTGATGAAGATGATGAGTGTGAGTGAGTGTGATGAAGGTGATGAGGGTGATGAAGGTGAGTGAGTGTGATGAAGGTGATGAGTGTGAGTGAGTGTGATGAGTGTGATGAAGGTGATGAAGGTAATGAGTGTGAGTGAGTGTGATGAGGGTGATGAGTGTGATGAAGGTGATGAGTGTGATGGAGGTGATGAAGGTGAGTGAGTGTGATGAAGGTGATGAGTGTGATGAAGATGATGAGTGTGAGTGAGTGTGATGAAGGTGATGAGGGTGATGAAGGTGATGAGTGTGATGAAGGTGATGAGTGTGATGAAGATGATGAGTGTGAGTGAGTGTGATGGAGGTGATGAGGGTGATGAAGGTGAGTGAGTGTGATGAAGGTGATGAGTGTGATGAAGGTGAGTGAGTGTGATGAAGGTGATGAGGGTGATGAAGGTGAGTGAGTGTGATGAAGGTGATGAGTGTGATGAAGATGATGAGTGTGAGTGAGTGTGATGGAGGTGATGAGAGTGATGAAGGTGATGAGTGTGATGAAGATGATGAGTGTGAGTGAGTGTGATGGAGGTGATGAGGGTGATGAAGGTGAGTGAGTGTGATGGAGGTGATGAAGGTGAGTGAGTGTGATGAAGGTGATGAGTGTGATGAAGATGATGAGTGTGAGTGAGTGTGATGAAGGTGATGAAGGTGATGAGGGTGATGAAGGTGAGTGAGTGTGATGAAGGTGAGTGAGTGTGATGAAGGTGATGAGGGTGATGAAGGTGAGTGAGTGTGATGAAGGTGATGAGTGTGATGAAGATGATGAGTGTGAGTGAGTGTGATGGAGGTGATGAGGGTGATGAAGGTGAGTGAGTGTGATGAAGGTGATGAGTGTGATGAAGGTGAGTGAGTGTGATGAAGGTGATGAGGGTGATGAAGGTGAGTGAGTGTGATGAAGGTGATGAGTGTGATGAAGATGATGAGTGTGAGTGAGTGTGATGGAGGTGATGAGAGTGATGAAGGTGATGAGTGTGATGAAGATGATGAGTGTGAGTGAGTGTGATGGAGGTGATGAGGGTGATGAAGGTGAGTGAGTGTGATGGAGGTGATGAAGGTGAGTGAGTGTGATGAAGGTGATGAGTGTGATGAAGATGATGAGTGTGAGTGAGTGTGATGAAGGTGATGAGGGTGATGAAGGTGAGTGAGTGTGATGAAGGTGATGAGTGTGAGTGAGTGTGATGAGTGTGATGAAGGTGATGAAGGTAATGAGTGTGAGTGAGTGTGATGAGGGTGATGAGTGTGATGAAGGTGATGAGTGTGATGGAGGTGATGAAGGTGAGTGAGTGTGATGAAGGTGATGAGTGTGATGAAGATGATGAGTGTGAGTGAGTGTGATGAAGGTGATGAGGGTGATGAAGGTGATGAGTGTGATGAAGGTGATGAGTGTGATGAAGATGATGAGTGTGAGTGAGTGTGATGGAGGTGATGAGGGTGATGAAGGTGAGTGAGTGTGATGAAGGTGATGAGTGTGATGAAGGTGAGTGAGTGTGATGAAGGTGATGAGGGTGATGAAGGTGAGTGAGTGTGATGAAGGTGATGAGTGTGATGAAGATGATGAGTGTGAGTGAGTGTGATGGAGGTGATGAGAGTGATGAAGGTGATGAGTGTGATGAAGATGATGAGTGTGAGTGAGTGTGATGGAGGTGATGAGGGTGATGAAGGTGAGTGAGTGTGATGGAGGTGATGAAGGTGAGTGAGTGTGATGAAGGTGATGAGTGTGATGAAGATGATGAGTGTGAGTGAGTGTGATGAAGGTGATGAAGGTGATGAGGGTGATGAAGGTGAGTGAGTGTGATGAAGGTGAGTGAGTGTGATGAAGGTGATGAGGGTGATGAAGGTGAGTGAGTGTGATGAAGGTGATGAGTGTGATGAAGATGATGAGTGTGAGTGAGTGTGATGGAGGTGATGAGGGTGATGAAGGTGAGTGAGTGTGATGAAGGTGATGAGTGTGATGAAGGTGAGTGAGTGTGATGAAGGTGATGAGGGTGATGAAGGTGAGTGAGTGTGATGAAGGTGATGAGTGTGATGAAGATGATGAGTGGAGTGAGTGTGATGGAGGTGATGAGAGTGATGAAGGTGATGAGTGTGATGAAGATGAGTGTGAGTGAGTGTGATGGAGGTGATGAGGGTGATGAAGGTGAGTGAGTGTGATGAAGGTAATGAGTGTGAGTGAGTGTGATGAAGGTGATGAGTGTGATGAAGATGATGAGTGTGAGTGAGTGTGATGAAGGTGATGAGGGTGATGAAGGTGAGTGAGTGTGATGAAGGTGATGAGTGTGAGTGAGTGTGATGAGTGTGATGAAGGTGATGAAGGTAATGAGTGTGAGTGAGTGTGATGAGGGTGATGAGTGTGATGAAGGTGATGAGTGTGATGAAGGTGATGAGTGTGAGTGAGTGTGATGAAGGTGATGAGTGTGATGAAGATGATGAGTGTGAGTGAGTGTGATGAAGGTGATGAGGGTGATGAAGGTGAGTGAGTGTGATGAAGGTGATGAGGGTGATGAGGGTGAGTGAGTGTGATGAAGGTGATGAAGGTAATGAGTGTGAGTGAGTGTGATGAAGGTGAGTGAGTGTGATGAGGGTGATGAAGGTGAGTGAGTGTGATGAAGGTGATGAGTGTGATGAAGATGATGAGTGTGAGTGAGTGTGATGGAGGTGATGAGGGTGATGAAGGTGATGAGGGTGATGAAGGTGAGTGAGTGTGATGAAGGTGATGAGTGTGATGAAGGTGAGTGAGTGTGATGAAGGTGATGAGGGTGATGAAGGTGAGTGAGTGTGATGAAGGTGATGAGTGTGATGAAGATGATGAGTGTGAGTGAGTGTGATGGAGGTGATGAGGGTGATGAAGGTGATGAGTGTGAGTGAGTGTGATGGAGGTGATGAGGGTGATGAAGGTGACGGGGGTCCTTCACTCTGATCAGCTGTTTATTACAGCACCTGAAACCCGGTGGATTAGGTACTACCCCTCCACCTGAAGGAGAACCCAGTGGAAATGTCAGAACATTAAACAGAGTATAATGTGAAGGTTTAAACACTTCATGTGCAGATATTTAAACTGTTTATTCGTTGAGATCCAACAATTTAACCGTTTTCACAAATACAGCCGTGTTCGTACATTTCACCTCTGTGGTTAAGGTGCGATTCATTTTAGTGTGTTCATCGTAAGTTCAGTATACAGTATAGACTGCTAATGAATAAATAAAGCTTCCCACTGGGGTTAGGGCCACAAAATCAGTTCAGGTTGGACAGAACAGCCGTGTAGTTTCTATGGGCTGCTGTCAGGACGCCAGACTTCCTGGAGACAGCGAGCAGATTTAAGCTCAATCATTAATGAGCAAAAAAATTTACTGTCTTCAGTAAATTTAATAGCAGTAATGTTGTTTTTCTTCTGGCGGTGGCAGGTGTACTTTCCACCTTTGATCCGAGTGTCACCATAAAAGATAATCTTATCACAGATAAAAGCCCAACAATAAAAGTAAATAAATAACGAATAATAAAACATGCGTTTCATTGATCCTCCCTGCAGCGCACAAACAGAACCAGCTGGGTGGCCGTTAATGTGGTGGGGGACAGGCGTGTTGGACAGGCGTGTTTGGGGACAGGCGTGGTCGGGGGACAGGCTTGGTCGGGGACAGGCTTGGTCGGGGACAGGCTTGGTCGGGGACAGGCGTGGTTGGGGGACAGGCGTGGTTGGGGGACAGGCATGTTGGACAGGCGTGGTCGGGGGACAGGCGTGGTTGGGGGACAGGCATGTTGGACAGGCGTGGTTGGGGGACAGGCGTGGTCGGGGACAGGCGTGGTTGGGGGACAGGCATGTTGGACAGGCGTGGTCGGGGGACAGGCGTGGTTGGGGGACAGGCATGTTGGACAGGCGTGGTTGGGGGACAGGCGTGGTCGGGGACAGGCGTGGTTGGGGGACAGGCATGTTGGACAGGCGTGGTTGGGGGACAGGCGTGGTCGGGGACAGGCGTGGTTGGGGGACAGGCATGTTGGACAGGCGTGGTTGGGGGACAGGCGTGGTTGGGGGACAGGCATGTTGGACAGGCGTGGTTGGGGGACAGGCGTGGTTGGGGGACAGGCATGTTGGACAGGCGTGGTTGGGGGACAGGCGTGTTTGGGGACAGGTGTGGTTGGGGGACAGGCATGTTGGACAGGCGTGGTCGGGGACAGGTGTGGTTGGGGAACAGGCTTGTTTGGGGACAGGTGTGGTTGGGGGACAGGCATGTTGGACAGGCGTGGTCGGGGACAGGTGTGGTTGGGGAACAGGCTTGTTTGGGGACAGGTGTGGTTGGGGGACAGGCATGTTGGACAGGCGTGGTTGGGGGACAGGCGTGGTTGGTGGACAGGCATGTTGGACAGGCGTGGTTGGGGGACAGGGATGAAGGAGAGACAGCCCTCTGGTCACTATGATGATGATGATGTTTGTTTTCAGAAGCGTCTGTGTTTGGAGGCGGAGCTCCGGTCGGACGAGTGTCCAATGGAAACATCCCACAGTGTCCCTGTGTCCGATCATCAACCAGAGCAACAGGTGAGGGTCCCGGTCCCGATGTCGGTCCCGTCGCCGGTCCTTTCAGACCTCGACACAGTCGCTCCGAGTTTCAGGTGTGTGGGTGTAAAGCTGTTGCCTTGGTAACCTGTTAACGTGTGTTGGTGCAGGTTGCTGCGGTCCGACCCAGAGCGGCTCTGCTCTGCTGTCCCAGGTGTCTGGCAGGAGAGCCGGTGAGTGGGGGGGGGTGACCACGGCAACTACCTGCTGTAGTAATGTTGAGCGTCATGTAGACCCTGACCCAGCCTGACCTCATCCTCCTGTTCTTCCTGCAGGGTCACATCAACCACATCATGGGCCTGTGATCCAGCACCCCCACAGGAGGAGGACGGGGGGGAGGGGCCCCCGGCAGCTTCTCATTTCCATCCAATGAAGTCCAATCAGGTGCTTGCGTGTCCGATCATTACATCCGTCAGCGTCTCGATTCACTCCCAACGTTTGTGCTTCCCGACCTTTCAGCCGCGCCTCACGGCCTTCCTCAGCTGTTTGTACAGTTGCCATGGAGATGGTTTAGTTGCCATCACATGACCTCAACATGGACTTCGTTGGTGCGTTAAAGGACCCCGCGACGTCTGAGCTTTCTTCTTCAGCTGAAGCTTAAATCACCGGCCACTATATACTGATCTCCCAGCAACCCGTTCACCGCGTCAATGTTAGCTCCGCCCCTCACAACTTCCTACCTGCCGTCTGATTGGTTCACACCCCGTCCCACCTGAAGGCAGCGGTGCAGTCAGTTTAATAACAGAACTACTAATCAGTGACTCAGCTGTGACCTCGTGAGGCGTTCACTTGGGCTGGGAAATATAACAGTGATATTTATCGCAATCTAATTTTTTCAGTAACAAGTTTTTAATAAAAGGTTTGATTCATTTGAATCACGAACGAATCAGCACTTAATTTTTCTACTAAGAAATGAATTTTGTTGAAAAGGGACTGAAAAAGATTTGAGTGTATTTGTTGTGGACGTTCTGCCTCGGATCTGTGGATCTACCGTCTGTTGGGAGCAGGAAGAAAAGTTTAAACCACGTTAACGTTCGCTGCCTTTAAACTGAAGGATCCCACGTTGATCCTGTATTTATTGATAAATGTGAAGTTTTTTATTGTGATTTCCTTTCTGGCCTACGCTCTTTAACAGCAGATGGCTCCATCGGCGCTCGCCACGCTTGTCGGGTTCCTGAATGTTTCCTCCCCTAAAAACTCTAAAGGGCTTTTATGATGAAAGGAATGAAAAGGGAAATAAATTCGTCTTCCGGTTTGTAGTTTTATATTTTTATGAGGCAGATTTTATATTTTGAAGCAGTTTTTAATTAATCTGACTGGATGTAAACTTCTTAAGAATCTATTTTTGATGACATCATTTCCTGCTTTGGTGCTGGCCAATCAGAGCGCAGCATTTGTACGCAGACTGATTTCAAAATAAAAGCTTTGACTGATGAACTTTGTGTTTGAAACTTTATTGAGCTTCTTCAGTCGGAACAAAAGTCAGAAGGTGAAATCAAATTAAAGAGGAACTCCTGAAGCCCCGCCCTCCTCAGCTGTCAATCACAGCCAGGTGAGGTCTGGCTCTCTTGGCTGTCGGAGCATCACCTGTTCAGGTAAAGCAGAAGAAAGCACACCTGGAATCAGAGAGACAGCACGTGTTGGTCACAGCGTTAAAGACAGCGTGTAGCGAGAACACGGGAACCTACAGCGCTCAGATGCAGGCTCCGCCTCCAGCTGGCAGGACCAATCCCTGCGGTTCTTCATGGTGGAAATGATGCCGCTGGCCGTCTTCCTGGTTTCTGTCAACAAACAGAGGTGTGAACTTACCTGCTCAGGTGTGTCTGTGGTCAGGGTGACCGAGTCAGGTGTCGGGAGTTCAGGGCGAGTTCAGGGCCGACAAAACATAGCGAAACAGGTGGTGCCCCGAACCCAGGTAACTGAACCGACACCCGACTCCCCAACCGGACCCGATCACCAGGTTACACCTGAGCAGGTCCCGTCGTGGCCTCAGGCTGCTCGGACAGCAGACGTCATACACAGCTGTAGTACTTCAGGTAGTACTCAGTATTTACCTGCATGTAGTACGACAGATCGACAGGTGGAGGAAACTGCTTCTTTAGCGTCTCCGTCTGACAGACCGAATAGCGACCCTCTGAGGACCCGGATCAGGAGAACAACGGGACACACGCTCTAAACTCTTTCAGTAATCTCAGACTCTGATTAAGTGAACAGTCCTCAGATCCAGGAGCAGAGCTTCTGTTGGAAAGCAGCGTGGTTGTCAGTCTGGGTCCTTGCTCTTTGACCACGGGGCCTTGAGGGGCCCGAGGTGTTGGGAAAGGATACAGGTTGGTGATGTCGTGGGGCCCTCTGAGCTCCAGAGGCTGGGGGGGGGGACACAGGGACAGTTATTGATGGTTACAGGTGAGCTGCTGATACCTGATGGGCGGACTGATCACAGACCTGTTCCGCTGCGCTGGACAGGATCACGTTCTGAAAGACAAACACAGAGACTTCAGGCTCCGCCCCCAACATCACCACAGCTACAGGAAGTCTGCTGGGACAAAAAGGACCAACCTTCCCTTTACAGGTCTCCATCAGAGACACGGCGTTAGCGATGGTGTAGCGCCGCATCGTGGCGTCTCTGATGGCCGCAGAGTACGAGACCTCAAACGCCACGCCCCTGTCTATCGCCTGAACACACACACACACAGGAGAGGCTAATGTACCACAGTCACGCACTCGAACACGTCGTACGTACTCGTAGGATGACGGCTCTCACCCCGTTAACCGGCGCCCTCTTGAAGAAGAAGGGAAGCTTCTCCGTCACCGAGACGCAGATGATGTCAGCGTCATACACCATACAGGCAGTCTGCACGCACAGTACACACAGAGTACAAACACAATACACTGTAAGACGTTTTCAGGTCCTTCAGTAGAAGTATCTAAAACAAATACTCTGTTTAAGTCCTGCATTTAAAATGTACTTATTATCAGTAAAAGTACACATACGTGTATTTATAATATACTGGATTATTGTTTATTTAGTGTGTAAAATGTGTAGCTTGGATACATGTATGTAGTATGAAGTAGTATAATGTGGCAGTACTCAAGTAAAGAAACAGTATCTGAAGCTTGTACTTGAGTAAATGTGATGTTTGGTGTGAACTCACGTGGAAGAGTTTCTCTGTGGTCGGCTGGACGGCGAGGAGGTCGAAGGCCTGAAGCTCCGGAGTGTTCCTCTGAACGCACACGCAGAAAGACAGAGAGAGACAGAGACACACAGAGAGACAGAGACATGCAGAGAGACAGACACACAGAGACACGCAGAGAGACAGAGACAGAGATACGCAGAGAGACAGAGAGAGAGAGACAGGGGACACACAGAGAGACAGAGACACGCAGAGAGACAGACACACACAGAGAGACACGCAGAGAGACAGAGAGAGAGACACACAGAGACAGAGAGACAGAGACAGAGAGACAGAGATACGCAGAGAGAGACAGGGGACACAGACACACAGTCAGTCAGCAGAAAATGTATTTTAACATGTCTGTTCACGTGTACTTTGTATGTTACACACCCTTGTGTTACTGTGTCTCTCTCTGTGTGTCTGTCTCTCTCTGTTACTGTCTCTCTGTGTTACTGTGTCTCTCTGTGTCTGTGTCTCTCTCCTGTGTGTTACTATGTCTCTCTCTGTCTCTGTGTCTCTCTTTGTGTCTCTGTGTCTCTCTCTCCTCTCTCTGTGTCTGTGTGTGTCTCTGTCTCTCTGTGTTACTGTGTCTCTCTGTGTTTCTCTGTGTTGCTGTGTCTCTCTGTGTGTCTCTCTCTCTGTTACTGTCTCTCTGTGTCTCTCTCTCTGTGTTATTGTGTGTCTCTCTCTCTGTGTTACTGTGTCTCTCTGTGTCTCTCTCTGTGTTAGTGTCTCTCTCTGTCTCTCTCTGTGTTATTGTGTGTCTCTCTCTGTGTTACTGTGTCTCTCTGTGTCTCTCTCTGTGTTACTGTGTCTCTCTGTGTCTCTCTCTCTGTGTTACTGTGTGTCTCTCTCTGTGTTACTGTCTCTCTGTGTCTCTCTCTCTGTGTTACTGTGTCTCTCTCTGTGTTACTGTGTGTCTCTCTCTCTGTGTTACTGTGTCTCTCTGTGTCTCTCTCTCTGCGTTATTGTGTCTCTCTCTCTGTGTTACTGTCTCTGTGTGTCTCTCTCTCTGTGTTACTGTGTCTCTCTCTGTGTTACTGTGTCTCTCTGTGTCTCTCTCTCTGCGTTATTGTGTGTCTCTCTCTCTGTGTTACTGTCTCTCTCTGTGTCTCTCTCTCTGCGTTATTGTGTGTCTCTCTCTGTGTTATTGTGTGTCTCTCTCTCTGTGTTACTGTGTCTCTCTGTGTCTCTCTCTCTGCGTTATTGTGTGTCTCTCTCTGTTTTGCTGTGTCTCTCTGTGTGTCTCTCTCTCTGTGATACTGTGTCTCTCTGTGTCTCTCTCTCTGCGTTATTGTGTGTCTCTCTCTGTGTTACTGTGTCTCTCTCTGTGTTACTGTGTCTCTCTGTGTCTCTCTCTCTGCGTTATTGTGTGTCTCTCTCTGTTTTGCTGTGTCTCTCTGTGTGTCTCTCTCTCTGTGATACTGTGTCTCTCTGTGTCTCTCTCTCTGTGCGTCTCTCTGTGCGTGTTTATGGAGAGAATAATCTGATTGGACATCAATAAACTGAGACTTACAAAGTGACTGGGGTCTGACATCACAACGGTCAGCCTGTTGAGCACTCTGATTGGTCGGGAGCGACCCTGTCAGGACAGACAGATGTTAACACAACAACAAGACTAACAGCCCCTCCCCCCCTCCCTCATCTACCTGTACGACAGGAAGCTGATGGATCAGCTCGTTGATCGGCGTCGGGGCGGGAACCTCCTGCAGACAGGAAGTCAACAGAGTTACACAATAAAAGCATCGATTATCATAGGTTCATATGTAGCTTTATTGTCACACATGCACAAGTACACAGTGAAATTTGTTTCTATTGGAGCAAGCCTCCGGGCCGCAGCTATATTCAGCGCCGCCACTCGCTTTCCAGAAAAGAATTAATGCAGACAGCAACATAGTATCCATGACTTAACAACATACAATACATAATAATACACAAGACAACACACATTACATGCGGTCACATGGTGGGATTTTTGAGGTGACGTGAGGAAGAGAAATAAAGAGGGCAGTTTCAGTCATTTCGAGGGGGTGGGGGGAGGGTGTATGGTGTGAGTAAGATAATGAGTCAGTGTTTGTGAAGTATGAGGCTTCAGACTGACTATGTTGTTAACAAAAGTTCAGTTCATTGGCCTTGTCCTTGAGGAGAGATAAACCAGTGCGCAGAAGATAGGAAGGCCAGCTGCAAGTTGTTTTCCCGCTGGGGTGGAGGAGGGGAGGGAAATAATTTTTAATCCAATTTAGGTTTATTCGGTAACATTTATCCGGATCAGTGTCCTTCAATCGCTCTCATCCTCAGCGTCAGATACCGGCTGCAGCTCTGAGGCGTTGTGGTTTCTGCCATTTGTGTCTGAACTGTTTTCCGGCGTGTTCCTGAACGCAGCGCAGCAGGTGCGCACACTCACCTGTTTCTCTTTGGCTGTTGGGTCGAACACGTAGTTGATGGCGACTGTGGAGAAGCCGACTGCAGGAGGAGGACACAGGAAACTACAGGTCACAACCACTGATCACCGCGGGTCATTTCACTTTGAGCTGCACCAACACACTCATTCCTTATTTAACTATTTCCATGTTTTAATATTCTCAAATACATTTCAGCTTTATGTCATTAAACTGCTGTTTGTTGTTTCGTCAGTGTCTCCCACTGGCTCTTATTTCTTTGAATTATGTTTTTAATTTTAATTCTATTTATACCAAAAAACAAGGAAACTTTAAATACAGAGACTTTTGAACTGAGTCTGGTGTGCGGGTTCGTTGTCTCCGCCTCTCAGACCATTTGGACCCTCATAACTAAAGTACACATTAATAAATCTGCTACATGGTAATTAACCAGCTGTTATTCATTCTGTTTAATCAGCTGCTTAAAGAATTAAGTGAACAACAGATCACCACATCCTTCAAGCTCCGAGCTAAGTCCCGATGCTAGCTGAGTTAGCGTCGCGGCTCCGCAGCAGCCGAACCTCCGCTGCTAAAGCCACGTTTTTAGAATTGGACCGAGAGACTCACGGTGCGCCGCCGTCTGAACCAGACTCTGCAGGCGGCTCTTATCTGCCGTGTAGCGCAGGTTTAGATCCATAAACACAGACATGTTGCTGCTGCTGCTGCTGCTGCCCGACACGCGTGGAGCCGAACGGCCTGCTGGGAACTGCAGTCCTTCCTGATAAGCGGCTGTAGGCGGCTGGGAAGTGAAAACCTGGATATCCTGTCTTTAAATCAAAGTGTTGAACAACAAAGCTGCTTGTTGCTCTGAAGCGTGGAAATGTTCTTCTATAACACGTTAACTCTGCTCTGGTTAATGTCACGTGTCAGGAGTTATTGTAGTGACATCTTTTTATTCTGGATGCGAATTCTTATTAAACAAAGGTCCGTGTTTTAATGCTGACACTGTCATTACTGTGGAAACACCTCAAATAGCAGCCAATAAAAAGGTTTATTAAGAAAACACTGATCATCGGCGACTCTTCTTTTCTGTTGTTTCCTGCAGGGGGCAGAAATCCATCTGCTGCAGAATAACAGCGAAGAAGAAGAACTCCAGACTCCGTGTGAGGAAGAAAAGCAGCCGCAGGTATCACGCGCACACACACACACAGTATGTACGGAGTCTATAAAGTACACGTTAAAACACGCAGTATATAAAGTACACGTTAAAACACGCAGTACTGAACGGGCCGTCCCCTTCTGCCTGCCTCGCGCTGTTTTCCGATGCGTGTTTATTCTAACCATTACAGTAACATCGTGTCGCAGCACATTTCAAAATAAAAGTGAACTTCTACTGAACATAATGCAGTTGATGTGGCAGAAACGATTGAATAAATAATTAAATGCTTAAGACACCACAAGTATCTAAAGAAAATATTACATTCTCACAGAAAGCTTACTACATTCAGCCAAGATTCAAACTCATGTAAAAAGAAAACCTTCTGTTTCCACTGACTCATTTCACTTCACAGTGACGGCAGACCACCTCAGGGAGGCCCTCTGTCAATATCAGAGCTATCTGATGTAGGTTTTTCAAGTTACAGCCCTTGAAAATGTCTAATATTTTCACTATTTGCCGAGATTTAAATTGACGTAAAAAGGAAACTTCCTGTTTCAACTTTTAACAACTCTAGTTTAGTGCCCTTTCACAGGGGCCGATGTGAAGCCAACCTGCGCTTTTTGTTCAAAATGTGGTCTCACATTTGATTCACATACAGCAGTGGACGGCAAGACGCAGCCCATAGGCCAAATTAAAGCTATCAGTGCAAGACTTTTACATCGATTACTCTTGGTGCTCAAACGTGGTCAAGATGGATGTATGTATGTAGGCTATTTATGTAGCCTATATATGATTTATTTTAATTAATCTATTACCATATTTTCATATAGGCCTACACTTAAATATGTGTTGTGTGTGTATCACTTTTATTTGAAATGTGCTGCGACACGATGTTACTGTAATGGTTAGAATAAACACGCATCGCAAAACAGCGCGAGGGCTGGCTGGACAGTTGTATAGAAGTGGAGGCATGACTGCGGTACTGATTGTGGACCCGGACGCTGTGATGTGATGTCATCATGTGATTCAGCAGAAGGTTATTGACTGTCTGGTGTCCCGCCGGTGGCTCGGTATCTGCTGCAGCCGGACTCTGAGGTTCTGGTGGAAGGACAGGAAGTGAGACCTGGAGATTCATGTGTTCATCTAAAACTAGTTTGTCAGGGTCGTGAACGGAAAACAAAAGGCGTCTGGAGTGCAGGGTTTCTGATCCACATTGTTGTCTCTTCTCTTGACTGATCTCGCGAGGCCGCTTTACTATAAGGGTCTGGCTGCAGCCTGTAGACCGGGGGCCAGTAAAACCCAAAACCTACGATGGGCCAATGGAGGACCGTGACGTCATGTTGATCTGGGTCAAAGTTCATTAGAAAAGAAGCGGCGTTAGAGATTGTAGTCCTTCATTAGTGCCTGTTTAGAGCTGACTAACTGCACAGCCATGCTGCTGACTGGCTACATGCTGTTGGCTAAATAACAATAATGAAAATGATTTTATCCGTACAGAGGACAGCTGTTGTTGCGATTTGGCGCTATATAAATAAAACTGAATTGAATACCAAGGGCCACAGGGCTGTGAAGAGACACGTCACGATATCAGGTTCACGAGACGAACAGATCCTTAAAGCAGCGTGTTAAAGATCTCCTCAGTGCCGAGACATGAGCGGGGGGGATTTAGATCTTTAAACACTTCCACACATTCAATGTAGGGTGGAAATGTTTTTATTTATGTAAAAGGAAACACAGAATTCAGCACTTTAGATTTCAAAATCTATAAATCAGAATGTAAACGAGAGCAGCTCTCAGATCTGTTTCTCCTGTAACGTCGTCTCTGCTGAGTCATGATTTAGACTTCAGGCAGAGGACGGGAAACCGGGCCGGACAGAAACTGTGACAAGAAGCTGTTAAAGTTCCTGCTGCACGTTTTGGCTCATTTTATAATCAGCAGCTTAACTTCCTTTTTTTGGACGATGCACATTTGTTTCTTCTATATTTTAATTGCACTGCCTGTTTTCAAATAAACCTTTAAAGGCATTTTCATTTGTTCTTTAACTGCAAGCTGCATTTCAAAACATTTTTTAACAAATTATGCTTTAAAAAAGTGGTGATGTCCCCAGCGTCCCCAGTCTTCCCAGCGTCCCCAGTCTTCCCAGCGTCCCCAGTCTTCCCAGTCTTCCCAGCGTCCCAGTCTTCCCAGCGTCCCCAGTCTTCCCAGTGTCCCCAGTTTCGCAGTGTCCCCAGTGTCTCCAGCGACCCGTGTCCCCAGTGTCCCCGGTGTAAATGACACCTATGGAGCCTACAGACACTTCACAGAAGTTAGACACAGACGTTCAGTCATCTTATTTCTGTGTCACACGATGGCAGCTGAAAACTAGAGTGTCTCCTGAACCTGAAGGGAACCAGATCAGTTGATTTCCCTCTGTGGTGCCACCATGGATCCATAATTCTGGTTAAGTAGTCGCACAGGTACTTTGGAGCATCGCTGCGAACAGTCCTGTGAGTCGGACACATGTTGATCTGTGAACGTAGCTCAGCCCTTAAAGCTGATGAACTGGGCGGGAAGAAGAAGGTTAAAGACCAGCTGCTCCGGTGTGTTGCTGCGTTTTAGGGTCCCAGGTGTATCTGTAGAGTAGTAACACTGTGGACGGCCCAGACGCCATCATTTATTTCTTCATGTAGTCGCTGAGGGACACGGTCCTGATGATGGATCAGTCCTGAGCAGTAACGTGTTGCTGGAACTTTAACATTATTACTTTCCTCAGCAACTAGTAGAGGAAGGGATTACTAGTTCTAAAACAGCAATATTACAGTTACTAAACCAGTTCACGCTGCGTTACTGCGTGACCTGAACGCCACTTGTTTTGTGTCCTTGACGTGTTTGCACGACTGCACTGCAGGTCAGGGACAGTTCATGTCCAGATCTGGACCTTATGTTGTTCAAGTCAGCTGTTAGCCAAAAAGCTAAAGGGAGAAAGAAGGAGGGAGAGAGGCGTTGTTTTTCCATCACTGTGTCAGTCTGACATGCAAAGAACTGTTAGACTGTGCGAGCAGCAAAAAGTTTCCTCCGTATGAACTATGCTGGTACGATGCATCGCTAAACTAACAAACATCTGAAGCCTTGTCGGTGCCACCGTGGTTTGAACCAACATGTTTCCAGGTGTGTTTGTGTGACTCTCACAGCAGGAAACTCACAAAACGTCGTCATATTCTGCCTAAATGTGTCAGCTGTGATTGACATTATTATAGTAACTTATTTTTTAGGCTTTTTATATCATAGTCGTACCGACAATAACAAGAAAATCAACAATAGTATTAATGAAAACAACAATATAAATAATATTTAACCTACCATAACTGTCTGTAACTTAGAAGAAAAAATGAAGACCTATTAGCGATTACAAGATATTTAGTAAAATAGGTTTAATCTGCAAGTAGCTTCATGTCAACACTTTAACACTGTTATGAATCCGTTGGCTGCATCTAGGTCTTGAGAACAGCTCAGTGCGAGAAGTGTCTGAGCTTACGCATGTTCTCTTTTGAGCTCTCGACTTATCTTTGTTATAAAGGCAACGAAAGCTCTCAGGGATTTATTCATTACAGTACTTTCATGGATTTTATGCTGTCCCTTTTGATATTTATGTTTGTAATGAAGACTAGAGAACAGCCATCTTCCTCAGAGGTCTGGAAATGCATACATTATGGTAATATTAAAAGTCTTGTATTTACATTCTCCATTTTATCCTTTAACCTTTGTACTGGGTGACTAATATTAAATGAAGGTATTGTGAAGAGATGGGTCATCTGTGAGAAAAACACCTGCTGTTTGGAGACGGTCTACAGAATAAATGCAACCCCACCCATGACCCTTTCTTCTCTGAGGGAGTTTTTAACAAGTCTAAATTATAATGAAATCGTCTTTTTAGGAGATCTTAATTGGAACTGGCTTTTGCCAATGTCTCAATCATTTTAAATCATTTTGTGATTCTTTTAATCTCTTTCAGATTGTGAATAGCCCCACCAGACCAAACCTACAACATCCAGAAAAATCATCCCTAATTGATCTTATTCTTACAAATGCCCCTCACAAATACTCCTGTGCCTCTGTTTTTGCAAATGATAGAAGTGATCATTGTCTTATAGCATCTGTAAGGAACACAAAAATGGTTGAAATTTCGGCGTTTACGTAATTTATGCACTGTAAAAATCCGTAATGCCAAATCTGCCTATTTCCTTTCTGAAACATCCAAAAATTTAAATAACCCTCTCAAGATCTGGAAAACAATCAAATTATTAACTGAAGCAAAAACAGATACAGAAGTTACGTCTTGTATTGTTGCTGATGACAAAAAAATCATTGACAAAAATGAAATTCTCAATAGTTTTAATAAGCACTTCATTGCTGCTAGCTCCCTTTATGAAACATTACATAATCCAATTTCCAACTCTCCCACTGTATGTCCTGTTTATCAGTCACTGTCAGCTCAACCATTTCATTTCAAGACTGTAACTGTACCAGAAGTAAGGAAGGCCTGGAAAGTTCTAGATCCACAAAAACCATCAGGTCCAGATGATATATGATATATAAGGTGATATATTTTTTACATGCATTCAACCTCCCAGTGTCTTCATGCTTTGGACACCGTGTTTCATGGAGCCTTGAGATTCATCACAAACTTAAAATCTCTCACTCATCACTGTTTGCTGTATTCTCGGGTCGGGTGGTTCTCCCTCTCCACTCCACAATGCGTTGGATGCATTGGCATCTTTTTATTTATAAGGCAGTATTAGGACTTCTTCCTCCTTATCTGAACACTTACATCCTCCTGAGGCCTGCAGGGACATATCACCTGCGCTCACAGGATCTGTTTTTATTGACTGTCCCTAAAGCCTGCACCGACTTTGGCAAAAAGGATTTTAATTTTGCAGCACCATCTGCATGGAATCAGCTTCAGAATGAACTACAGTTGAAGGAGTTGGTCTCACTTTATTCTTTTAAAGGCTTTTTAAAGGACCTTGCAGAAAGGCAGTCTGTCTGCCACTGTTTTTAAATTGATTTAGGACCCAGTTTTTTGTTGTTTTATGATGTCATTCTTGTTTGAATATGATGAGTGAAAGTGTGTCTATATTTACCTGTAAGTGTCTCTGTATCTGTTTGTAACCACGCTGCTGCCACTTGCCAGGACACTCTTGTAAAAGAGATTTTTAATCTCAAGGAGTTTTTTATCCTGGTTAAATAAAGGTTTGAATGAATGAATGAATTACCCGAGAAATACATTTAAAGTACTTTTACAACTACATTTAAAAATATCTTCACCTTAAATATGTTTGTACAGCAGGATTTTCTAACATTCCCTGCTGAAAACACATTACATCCACCTCCTAACGCTGCATCTTCTGCTATCGTGTGAACTAAGCTTCTAACCACAGGTCAGCAGCTGTAGTTCGAACTATGCAACTTAACAACAGTTGGTGCGAACGTTCGTCGGTTTTGGGGAACACCTGTGTGGCTTAACAATGGTTCGCACCATGTGAGTTACCAACTTAGATACCTTCATAGTTCGAACGAGGGTTTTGGGAAACAGTTTCGTCTCAGCTGCATAGTTCCAACCAAGGAAGTTGCTACCGTAGTTAGCAACCATGCTTTTGGGAAACGCAGCCCAGGGCAGTGTGGAGACAATAATAATAACTTCCAGCCTTTAGCTAAGCTAATGGTTGTCTTCATTTCTCAGAATTTGACCTTTTAAAATGTTCTGACTGTGATGTGCTAACATAAAATCCAAAGATATGAAGTGAACGTTTCTGTTTACTTTTAGTCCAGTCCAGTGCAGACCGGTTCGGACCGTTGATTCAGAGAGCCATGTTGAGATCTCTGAAGATCCTCCTCTCTGCCTTAACATCTCCGCCGACCCGCTGCTGCTCAGGCTTCGTCTCCAAGATCAGGTTCAGTAACTCAGAGACCCGATGGATTGATACACCGATTGATTGATTGACTGATTGACCCGTCCTTTCAGGTACGTGAACAGGCTGAAGCAGGATGATGAGGCGTGTGCTGCAGCGCTGCAGAGCAGTCGCATTTTCCTGTTCCACCGCCTGTCGCCTCTGCTGCAACGCACCGAGCAGGGAACCTTCAGACCAGCAGCACTGAACTTCACAGGTACAGAAGCTCAGAACCACTGGTACAGAAACAGAGGTACAGGTCAGAGAGCCCCAGGTACAGAACCTCAGAACCACTGGTACAGAAACAGAGGTACAGGTCAGAGAGCCCAGGTACAGAACCTCAGAACCACTGGTACAGAAACAGAGGTACAGGTCAGAGAGCCCAAGGTACAGAACCTCAGAACCACTGGTACAGAAACAGAGGTACAGGTCAGAGAGCCCCAGGTACAGAACCTCAGAACCACTGGTACAGAAACAGAGGTACAGGTCAGAGAGCCCCAGGTACAGAACCTCGGAACCACTGGTACAGAAACAGAGGTACAGGTCAGAGAGCCCCAGGTACAGGACCTCAGAACCGCAGGTACAGAAACAGAGGTACAGGTCAGAGAGCCCCAGGTACAGGACCTCAGAACCGCAGGTACAGAAACAGAGGTACAGGTCAGAGAGCCCCAGGTACAGAACCTCAGAACCACTGGTACAGAAACAGAGGTACAGGTCAGAGAGCCCCAGGTACAGAACCTCAGAACCACTGGTACAGAAACAGAGGTACAGGTCAGAGAGCCCCAGGTACAGAACCTCAGAACCACTGGTACAGAAACAGAGGTACAGGTCAGAGAGCCCCAGGTACAGGACCTCAGAACCGCAGGTACAGAAACAGAGGTACAGGTCAGAGAGCCCCAGGTACAGGACCTCAGAACCGCAGGTACAGAAACAGAGGTACAGGTCAGAGAGCCCCAGGTACAGAACCTCAGAACCACTGGTACAGAAACAGAGGTACAGGTCAGAGAGCCCCAGGTACAGAACCTCAGAACCACTGGTACAGAAACAGAGGTACAGGTCAGAGAGCCCCAGGTACAGGACCTCAGAACCGCAGGTACAGAAACAGAGGTACAGGTCAGAGAGCCCCAGGTACAGGACCTCAGAACCGCAGGTACAGAAACAGAGGTACAGGTCAGAGAGCCCCAGGTACAGAACCTCAGAACCACTGGTACAGAACAGAGGTACAGGTCAGAGAGCCCCAGGTACAGGACCTCAGAACCGCAGGTACAGAAACAGAGGTACAGGTCAGAGAGCCCCAGGTACAGGACCTCAGAACCGCAGGTACAGAAACAGAGGTACAGGTCAGAGAGCCCCAGGTACAGAACCTCAGAACCACTGGTACAGAAACAGAGGTACAGGTCAGAGAGCCCAAGGTACAGGACCTCAGAACCGCAGGTACCGAACCACAGATATAGGTCAGAGAACCCAATGTACAGAACTTCAGAAGCCCAGGTACAGAATGCTAGGTACAAGTCAGAAATCCCCAGGTACAGAACCCCAGGTACAGAACCTCAGAACCACAGGTACAGAACCACAGGTACAGGTCAGAGAACCCCAGGAGGATAATCACAAATGTGCTCCTCATTGAAACCTTCCTGGTGCACATGTGAGTTCTGTGCTTTGTGTGTTCCAGACGTGCAGGCGATCCTGGAGAGACTCGGTGCAGACAGAATCCTGCTGAAGGAGTCTGCTCTGATAGGCTGCTCTGACCAGAACCAGGCTCAGTTCTGTCTGGATGTCGGTAAGAACACATTAAACACATAATACTCTGTGTTACATTGAAAAGACTATGAACTCTGTACTGTGTAGAGAGGCCCTGAATGCATCAGTCCAGACTGACCGGTTCTGGTGTTCTGGTTCTGGTTTGGTTCTGTAGGAGAGCTGAATCAGGCAGCAGTAGAGGAAGCTTGTGAAGGAAACTTTATTGATCTGAGGAAAGCTTTCTTTCTCTTGACGGGAGCAGAGGCGCCTCTAGTGGCCAAGGTGATCGCACCTAGATATTTTTCCATTATGGGTCAGCCCTAATGATGATGATGATGATGATGAAGCGGCCTCTTTAGATCATCATCCCCTTTTGTGTACTGCAGGGTCAGGCTCTGCTGCGCTGGCATCAGACCAACGGCTTCTGCAGCGCCACGGGCCGGCCGACCCACCGCAACCAGGCAGGAAGTCAGAGGGTCTGCAGCAGCTCCGGCATTGTCTACTACCCCAAGGTAACCAGAACCAGGTCTAATCCAGATCTAAACCACCTCCAATCAGAATTTATCGTTGAAGCTCTGTGAACACGTGCAGCGCCTCCCAGACGGGAGGAGCTGGAACAGGTTGTGTCCAGTTGTGACGGGTCTGCAGTTATGTTTCCTGACTCTGAACATCCAAGTCCAGACTGGAGGGCAGGTTGAGTCCTGACTGGAGGGCAGGTTGAGTCCAGACTGGAGGGCAGGTTGAGTCCAGACTGGAGGGCAGGTTGAGTCCAGACTGGAGGGCAGGTTGAGTCCAGACTGGAGGGCAGGTTGAGTCCTGACTGGAGGGCAGGTTGAGTCCTGACTGGAGGGCAGGTTGAGTCCAGACTGGAGGGCAGGTTGAGTCCAGACTGGAGGGCAGGTTGAGTCCTGACTGGAGGGCAGGTTGAGTCCTGACTGGAGGGCAGGTTGAGTCCAGACTGGAGGGCAGGTTGAGTCCAGACTGGAGGGCAGGTTGAGTCCTGACTGGAGGGCAGGTTGAGTCCAGACTGTCGATTGTAGTGTATTCCTGTTTGATGTATGTGAATATTCTCAGTCATCCAGGTCATAGTTATCCAAAGAAGGTTGAGGTCAAGGGCAACTGGACTTGGTTGAAGATACAACTGTGTACATTCATCCTAAAGCAAATCATGGTTCGGCATCTAGTATTTTATGTGATATGGTGCAAAAACTTCAGAACATCTCACCTGAAGCAGCCAATTTTATTCTTGGAGATTTTAATCATGTGGTTTTTAAGTCTTTAACAAATTTTTTTCAGTATGTTACTTGTTCAACCAGGCAGAACAAGCCATTGGACCTTTGTTATGGGACTGTTAAGGGAGCATATAAATCAGTACCCTTGCCTGCTCTAGGTTCTGCTGACCACAATTGTGTACTACTGCTTCCTACATATAAATCTGTGCTTAAAAGAGAAAAAATTCAGATTGGGAGATGTTTAAAGACTCTTGTAAGGACATTGATGAACTCACTGATGTGGTCTGCTCTTATGTTACTTTTTGTGAGAATATGATTATTACCACCAAAAAGATTAAGGTTTACCCAAATACTAAACCATGGATGTCTAAAGCAGTTAAGTCTAGCTTACAGAAGAAGATGCTGTCTTACAATCAAGGAGGGACATTAGAAAGAAAAGTAGCAAAAAAGGAGGTTAAAGTGGAAATTCTAAAGGCTAAACAAAGGTATAAATGTAAAATAGAGAATAAACTGGCTGAGAAGAATATTGCTTCAGCATGGTCCGGGTTGAAAACTATTGTCGGTATACAGCAAAGTGTGAATCGAGCTAATATTGTCATAGATGGTTTCAGTTCAAATAGCGAGCTTGCCAATGCTCTTAATAATTTTTATTTGAGATTTGATCAGTTTGATTTTAAAGATGAAGTTGATGAATTGAGATGTAAATTTAAAGACAATCATCACCTCATCCTGGACCAGGGAGCAGTTGAAAAATCATTTTTTTTACAGAAGTTAAATAGGAGTCCTGGTCCAGACAATATTTGCGTCAAACTACTGAAACACTGTGCAGGACAACTAAGTTCTATCTTCCATGATATTTTTAATATGTCTTTATATCTACAACATGTACCTAAACTGTGGAAGCAGGCTATTATTATCCCGGTTCCTAAAAGCAATAGTCCCAAGGTTTTAAATGACCTCAGGCCAGTTGCCCTCACTTCGCTTGTAATGAAATCCTTTGAAAAGCTTGTGAAGATGGAGATTGTGAGGCAAACTGAGCAAGCCCTAGATCCTATGCAGTTTGCTTATAGGGCACATAGAGGAGTTGAGGATGCTACAATTACTCTACTCCACTTAGAAGGGAGAAAGACGCATGCCAGACTGTTGTTTGTTGATTTTTCCTCAGCTTTTAACACTATCCAACCTCACATTTTAGCCAAAAGACTAATAGAGCATTTTAGCCTCAGCAAGAATTTGGTGGGTTGGATATTGGATTTTTTGATAAACAGAACACAGAGGGTGAGAGTAAATGGCATTTTGTCAAATTTACTGTGTACATCAACTGGCTCACCACAGGGCTGTGTTCTTTCACCCTTATTTTATATTTTGTACACTAACATGTGCCAAAGCATGTATACAAACAGAACGATACTGAAATATGCTGATGACACAGTTATTGTGAGTCTGTTAAATGATGGTGAATCTGGTCACGGTCCTATTATTGAAGAGTTTGTCTCCTGGTGTTACAAATCCTATTTGGAGTTAATATAGAAAAACAAAGACATGATCATAGATTTTAGAAACAGTGCTTCTAATTATTACTCTACGGTCATCAAGACCAGGCGGTGGATTGTGTAGAAAGCTGCAAATATCTTGGGACTGTCATAGACTCTAAATTGACTTTCGAAAAAAATTGTGAGTCTGTATGTAAAAAGGGTCACCAGCGTCTGTTTTGCCTCAGAAAGTTGTCCAGATTTCATATTGATAAATCTATGATGATCCTTTTCTACCATGCTTTTGTTGAATCGGTCTTGTCGTTTCTCCCTTGTATCTTGGTTTGGAAATTTGTCTTTGAAGAACAAAAATTCTTTGAACCAAATTGTTAGGTGGGCTAGTAAGATCATAGGTGAATCTCAACTCAACCTTGTAGGTCTTTATTCCAGTCAGTTACAGCATAAGGCGAGTTTCATTATTGGAGACTGTTCCCACCCTTTACATGCTGAGTTTCAGCTCCCCTCTGGATGTCGGTTTGCTGCCACTAGGTGTAGAACCAAACGATACAGGAATACTTTTGTTCCCGCTGCCATAGAATTAATGAATAAAATTAGCAGTAGATGACACTCTTTGTTATGTATAGCACCTTATGTGTTTTAGCCAGGGGGGGGCGGGCGGGTAAGGAGGGTGGGGGTTAGGGGGTTAGGAGGTGGTGGTGTAGAGGCACACTGCCATGTTCCTTTTAGAAGTTTTAGGCTTTGATATTTTATAATGTTCTATGCTTATTGTTTGTTTTGATGTTTTTATGTATGGATTGCCGAAAGTCTCCTGTCTGCACAAAAATTTTACCCTCGGGTACTAATAAAGACACCTTGACCTTGATACTAGAAAAAGACAATATGTTTAGAAGAAATGTATTCCTGTTGGGTGGCCGATCCAAACCAGAGCCGGAACAGGCACTATATCCTCTGCTGGGCCTTTTAGATGATGGACTTTAGGTCTTGGGAGTTTCTGTCCTTAGCTGACTGGTTTCTCCTGGTCTTTCACCAGATGTCTCCCGTGGTCATCGTCCTGGTCTCTGATGGGAAACGGTGTTTGTTAGGGCGACAGTCGTCCTTCCCTCGAGGGATGTACAGCGCTCTGGCCGGTTTCTGTGACATAGGTCAGTCCCACCTGTCTGTTCACCTGGTTTCCTGTCTACAGTGTTTCTACTGAACCAACCTGTTTACGGTCTCTCTGTGGTTGCTGCAGGTGAGACTCTGGAGGAGACTCTGAGCCGGGAGGTGGCGGAGGAGGTGGGTCTGGAGGTCCACAGCGTCTCCTACAGCTCCTCGCAGCACTGGCCTTTTCCTCACAGCTCCTTCATGCTGGGCTGCCATGCCTCTGTTAGCCCCGCCCACACTCAGGTGAGCCCTGACACTTCTCGATCAAGTGTTTAGTGGTTTTAGTCTTGAAATGAACATTAACCTAAATGGGAACCATGTAAAGGACCCAGCAGAGCCCTGAGGTGAACTACCTGCGCTGTGTCATGTGACCTGGGGTGCTGTTTGTCGTCCAGGTAAACGTGGACCATAGGAGCTGGAGGACGCTCGCTGGTTCAGTCTGGAGGAGATCTCCACCGCCCTGCAGGTCAAGACTCCGCCCAGGAGAGGTGAGCCCCCCGTCCTCTGGCTTCCTCCCAAACACGCCATCGCCAACCGCCTCATCATCGAGTGGATGGACCACCAGCGACGCAACCGGGTGGGAGAGTAACGTCCAAACACGCCGAGGACGTTAACAGGTTGTCAGGACTGAAGTTTATGTGACGTCCAAACACCCAGAAGGAGGAAACGTAGAGACCTTCACCTTCAGACCGAGGCGCCGCCAGGTGTTCTCACAACAGGAAGTGAGTTATTATTGGTCCGTTCAGCAGGTGGAGCTGCAGCAGGGACACAGCTCCTCCTCCTCCACCCAGTCAGATCTGAACTCAGACAGGAAACACATTGAGTTTAACACTAGAACCGCCGTAACTGGAAAATCTAGCCGCCATCAGAACACTCCTGTTGCTCAAACCCACTTTGGCGGTGCATTTCCCACAATGCATCCCTGCACTTCAGGTATTCACAGACTGTTGCCTTCACCACGCAGCTCGCCCTCCTGAAGGACACCCCTTGCCGCAGGTAGACAGATCCGCACCTGATCATATCAGACCGGTTGACCCGTGTTTGA
This sequence comes from Micropterus salmoides, assembly GCF_014851395.1. Classification (NCBI taxonomy): domain Eukaryota; kingdom Metazoa; phylum Chordata; class Actinopteri; order Centrarchiformes; family Centrarchidae; genus Micropterus; species Micropterus salmoides. Next base: position 28,696,538 of record NW_024041262.1, read on the forward strand.
TGTCACAATAACTGCACGCCACGTGGAGGCTGCAGCGCTGGTTCTGTTGTCACCAAAGGTTACCTGCATCCTCGCTGTACTGGCTGATGATGCTGAACGCACCTGCTGCTTTAACGCCGCAGGTGCGTTCAGCTTCAACGTAGAATGCTTGTCTGAACACCAGACGTGAAAATAACTGCGGTACATTTTACAGGTGGAGAGGCCACTTTTTAACAGCGGGGAGCGCTACATGACAAACAGACCAGAGGACAGTCGACGGCTCAGCAGTGTCACTGACCTCCGGACGGTCTCACCTGAACTACCTGTCCACCACCTGCTGAAGCTTCGCTTCAAACTCTGCCAGGTTTTGAGTCTGTGGGGCGAGTCGGGTTTTTATAGCTTCATCAGTTTGACCTTTATTAACAAGTTACA
>NW_024041262.1:28697448-28740525 GCF_014851395.1 Micropterus salmoides
ATATATATATATAGTGTATATATATGTATGTATGTGTGTATATATATATATACGTCTGCTCCTCTTTACCTCACCTACGTTGTTGGAGCTGTGAACCTTTTGAAACTGCTCGACCAACATGTTTTCCTTTATTATTCCCAGCTTCAGCTCCATCGCGGTGGGGGACAGGGATTACTGTCATTCTGTAGACCAGGTTCCAGATCTCTTGTTATGAACTAGACAGAACGGACCCAAACGCAGCACTCGGATTTTAACAGGTTTTATTAAGGAAAGAGGGGGCTGAGGGAGAGGGGGACGCCGGGGGACGGGGGGCCGAAGAGCAGGCGGGGCAGAGGAGGGCGAGGGAACCGAGGGGGCCCGGGAGAGATGGGTGGAGGGGCGTGGTGGCAGGCAGACTGGCGAGGAGCGAGGAGGATTCCCAGCGTTCCACTGCATTATGGAAAACACAAAACATTCGTCACCATCATCGTCTCCGTCCTCTCCACCTCTTGACTTCCACTTGCTCTCTGATCCGCGCTGACTCTAAGGAAGTTCCCATAATTCCTTTGGGTTAATTCCCTTGAAGCTTTTCTGCAGCAGTTGTTTGCCACTAGTGTAACTTTCCACATTGCTTCATGAACGCCAGCAGTCCTTTCCTGCTGATCACAACCGAGCCGCCATTTGAAGTCGCTCGGCTGGATCTCTGGCCCTCACTGTGACCCCGACTGGCCCCCCTGCCACCCTCTTCATTGCCTCTGCACAACATACTGTTCTTTCCTTTTTCATTCTCTCCACATTTCTGCTGTGATGTGACTTTGACAGCCGCTGAAGGAAGCTACATGTCCACATCTCTGGCACTGAGAGCCCCTCAGAGGGTCTTTCAGACTCCTAGCTCATGAATCATGACCCTCTTCAGCAGCACCCCGTCTTAAAAGGTCTCTTCCTGCCCACGGCCTATACGGCTTTAACATCGCCTGCTGCTAGGCTAGCTAATATCACACGTTGTACGTCCCTCCGCAGCTTTAATCTGGAGAGCCTTCGCTTGCTGCTTTTCCCTCTCACATATAATCGATGTGGTTAAAAGTGGAGGCATCAGATCTCCCAGCTCTTTTTAAGGGGACTGACTTTAGATCCCTCATCGCTGTTTGGGTTTGGTTTTCACTTTCCTGAGAATTATATCCTCGCCCTCTTTTGTGTTGTTTTATAAAATGTGATGTTTACAGTTCTCGGTGCTACTAAACACACGAGAGACAACGATGTTTCTTTCTCAAGAGCCAAATATTTTAGCAGCAAAGAGCTTTTAGTTCGTGTTTCTGACAGAACTTCAGAATAAAACAGGAACTTCAGACGCGTGGATTTTTATCTATCCTTACATCCTTTACATCAGGTAAAGCTAAGAACAAAGCAGACATCAAATGATGAGGCAAATAAGACCATAAATAAATAACAGAACTCATAAAAAAGTAAATAAATAAAATAAAGATAGGGCTACCTCCAATTAACATGAATCTGCTTAATAATGAAACCAATTTTAGTGCTTTCTTGCTTTGTACAAGTTTCAGTGACTTATTCAAACATTTTATCTCGTTCTTCCAGTGGTTCAAGCAGGTTTAGTCTTAAAGAATCCACATTTATGTTGAAAAGATTTCCCCAGCAGCATCACAACAAACAAAGCAAATGTAACCGACTCTACTGTCGGTGGTGAAGACTCCGTCCTGCTGGACTGTAGCCGGCCGCACGCGTCACACCTGAAGGACGGCACAAATTCACTATAAAAAACATGCGTTCCCTTTCACAGAAGACACAGCTATTTACATCAACGTTAAATCTCACTCTCAAAGATTCGTTAGTTGGGTTTATCTCATTTAAAAGTTTGAAGTTCACTTCTTTTACTTTGGGAGGAAGTGGAAATAAAATATCATTTTTTCTTATTTTTTTCACCTCTTCAACTCCAAAGTCCCTGAAAACATACGTCCTTCTTACTGGGTTTGGACAACATTCCACTCTGCTGGTACATTTATCAACACAAAAGTCAAAGCTTCCTCACCCCAGTACAGCAGACTTTCTTTATCCACTGATCTGAAAGGGCCTGGCAGGTCACTCAACATATTTCCATTATCAGCTGCCCAAACTCCTCAAAGATTTTCTATTAACCAAAATGCAGCAGGTGCGTTGTGAGGTGTGAAGTTGTGTTTATATATTAGCTTCCAGTAGAGAGAGAAGGACTTGCTGGTGGAAAGCAGAGGGTTTAACGGGTATTGAGCTGCAATCATAATCACACCGGAGAAAAAAATCTATTCCACCCATTTTTTGAAAGACAGCATTGGAGACAATAAAGCAAAAAGATTTTCTATTTTCAAGGAAGGAGTTTAACCATTTCAAGTTCAAAACATCGTCCATGACATCAAAATCAGCCACATTCATCCCGCCATCTTCACAGTCTTCCTTATATAATCTATTTCTCCATATGAAATTAAAAGCGATTTTATTCACTGCTTTGATCGAACTCGCTGATACGGGGAAAGAAAAGGCCGGACAAACAGCAGAACCCTTCCAAAGACTGTGATTCCACATTTTCATATTGTCAGTTCTTCTTCTCTCTTTGGAGAAAACGATTCCCAAGTATTTAACCTCTTTCTTAATTTGTATATTATATAGTGACTGCAGAGGAAAACCACGTAAGGTGATCATTTCACATTTATCTACGTTCAGCTTTTAGCCTGAGGCCTTAGAAAACTGTCAAAGTTGAGTCATCTCCAGTTGTCTTCCCATCACATTTAAACCTTCAATACCAATGTTTTTGACCAGAATAGATTAGAGCCAATAATGCTGCGCTGCCGTGTCCTGCAGCTGCAGAACTGTGGATTATACGTTATTATTATACAGCATTCACATTTCTGAACCTCTCTCCAAACCCAAGTAATGCAGCGTTTTCAGAAAGAAACAGAATCAAATGCTTTATAGAAATCTAAAAATAACACAAATCCACTTCCTGTAGTCAAATATATTTATGTTGATCTTCTCTTCAAAAATCCGGATTGAGTCTCACTAATTATTCTTCAGCCTGCCGCAACAGCTCCGGAAAGACTTTTATAATCAGAATTAAGCGGTGTGATTGGTCTCAAGTTATCTAATAATCTTTTATCAGCTGTGGAATCAGTGTGATCACAACTTCTCCCCTTTCCGGTAGTCTTGTGCTTTCTCGTCTCTCTCGTCTCTCCTCCTATCACTTCCTGCAGGTTTTCTGGCTCTGGAGCTGTGGAGTCTGGATCTGTGGTTGCGGGTCACCTGCTGCCCCCGTGTTCCTGCTCGGCACACTGTGCTGCAACAGCTATTGTTGCTGGTCCTATTGTTATTATTGTTATTATAATCATTAACATTACGATGGTTACCATTAACACTACTATAAATATCTGTACCATTTTTCATTTAGTCTATAGCAACATCACCTTTACTGTCTGTACCTCTGTGTGGATATTGTGTAGGCTGCCTCCCTCCCTCCCTCTCTCTCTCTCTCTCTCTCTCTCTCTCTCTCTCTCTCTCTCTTCACCCCAACCGGTGGAGGCAGATGGTCGCCCACCCTGAGCCATGGTTCTGCTCGAGGTTTCTGCCTCTTAAAAGGAAGTTTTTCCTTGCCTCTGTCTCCTAGTGCTGCTCTTGGTGGGAACTGTTGGGCTTCTGTAAATATCATCACAGAGTACGGTCTAGACCTGCTCTTTATGAAAAGCGCTGTGAGATAACTGTTGTTGTGATTTGGCGCTATATAAATAAAATTGAATTGAAATTGAAAAAATCGTTGGATGCTTTCCTCTCTGTGCTTGGAACAAAATATTTCCAATATCCTTCCAAAAGAACTAATAAAAGTCCATCTGCGCCATTTGTTTATAGCCATCACTAAATCAGCTGCGTGTTGTGACCACAGACAGTATCTGACTGGTCTGAATGGAGAGCAGTGAAGCCACTTCCGGACCAAAACCACTACAGGGCTACTTCCTGTTGGCACCAGCGTCTACTGCGCATGATCGCGCAGCGTAACCGTGGTTTAATGACGTAAAGCAACGGCAGAAACACCGTAATTCCGGTACATAAAGTCTCGTGGCTCAGCGTGTTTGTCACTGATTAATCAGCCCACCTACGAGGCTCAGCTGTGAAACACCAACGCAGCGTGTTTTACTTTTCTGAGAGTTTATAATCTAAGCAATACGGTCACATCTCTCACGTGCGACGGGGTGTCACGGGGTTTTGACGTCATTTTGGGGCCTGCAGGCTTTGGTCGGCTTCACTGTCCGATCTCAGGCTCACCCCCTTGGACGTGACCCGGAACCGGAAGCGGAGGCTCTCCCTCTCCGCTGCATCCTGCCGTCAGCCAGCGCAGCTTTCACTCGTTTCTGCTCCTGGAACCAAGTGAGTCCCGCCGATGTTCCCCGCGGGGCGGGAGCCGTCAGCATGAGCCCCCCCCCTGCACACCCGGCTGGCCGCCGTCATGGAGTCTCTGGTCCACGCCGCCGTGGCGGAGCTGCAGAAGCTGGTGCGGGAGGACCGGCAGCCCCGGACCGCAGAGGAGCCGCCTCCGCCGGGCGGAGCGCAGGCCGACAGCCGGGACAAGATGGTGAGCAGGGGGGGCGGCTGGACCCGGGGACCCGGGGACCCGGGGACCCGGTCCGTATCAGGTTTTTTTCATTTTGAAAGTGTCGGATTCACTTTTCTTCTCTCGAAATGAAAAGTTTTACTTTGTGTTTCAGACTCAACGTAAAGGAGTGTAGTCGCTCCGCAGATTCAGCTTCAGACAGTTTAGAGCCTATAAAGAGTCAGACTGAGACCCGGGTCTCCCTCCCAGCCCTGAGCTCAGTCAACAGAATAAAAACACGTGGTCCGAGTCCCGCTGAAGACGCCTCCAGGACTTTAACCGCCCACTTCCCAGTTTGTTTCTGGGAGGTTTATGCGTTTCCAGCCTTGACGACCAAAGAGCGAGTAGACCGTGGTGTGAGTGCGATCACAGTGACTTGTAGTAACAACATGAAGAGCACCAGAGCCCTTAAAGCCAGGTCCTGCCGCTCGGCCGCCATCAACCAGACCGGGCGCCGGTCTGCGTGAGAGCCAGAACTTTCTCTTCTCTCCCTGCTGCTGCGAGTGTTCGCTCTTAATCACAGCCGTCGATAAAAACCAAAGAAACAGGAACCGCTTCGTAAAACTCGATCTGTTGCTGCGTCACGTCCTCGTCATGTTGCTGTGATGTCACTTCCTGTCTGTCTGCTGCTGTTTCAGCCGACGTGTCCGACGTGATGAAGTCTCGTGTGATAATGGAACTGGTTCTGGTTCTGTTGTTGTCTGGTAAACAGCCTGTGTGTCAGCAGCGTGTGTGACGGTGTCTGTTTGACCTTTGACCTGCGTCAGGTGCTGTTCGCCGCCGTCATGGAGACTCTGGGGAACGAGGCTCTGGGGAAGATCCTGAACATCGTGGACGAAGCCCAACTGCTGGGGCAGCTTGAGTCCAGGAGGGGCGGCAAGAGACCGCAGACCAGCGTCCTCAACGTCCTCAGCAGCGCACGTGTCGGTACGTAAGCGGGATCCGCCCCCTGTCAGTCAAACGCACCAGACAGGAAAGCTGCCACGTGATGATGTCATACTAACGTCATTTGTCCGTCACAGAGGTCGAACACTCGTACGGGATTCGTCTCGAGAGCTCCGACGCACACAGATCCGCTCAGGTAAGACTGCTGACTCACCTGTGCAGCCGTGTTGCCTTCACAGACTCACCTGTGCAGCCGTGATGCCTTCACAGACCCGCCTGTGCAGCCGTGATGCCTTCACTGACCTGATGTCTGTCTGTTGTGTTGCTGCAGACCAAACTAGAGGAGGAGGGAAGTGAAAATCCGTTTGTCCTGGCAGTGACGGTTAAAGACGAACACGGCAACATCGACCTGGGAGCCATCGCTGAGAGTGAGTACCTGGTCCCCGATCAGTACCTGTCCCTCATCGCTTGCTATATCACAGTTAAACGATGGCCGTTGGCTGTGATGTAATAAGCGGCCTGAAGCGAGCAGTTGCTTTCATAGAACCCAGTACAGTAAAAAGACGGTAACAGTTTGATTTTTTTTTTTTGAGTTTTCTCTGGACCCCTGTCAAATCTGACCAGTGATGACATGTATAGCCGCATGTCGTCTTTCCGCCGCTGGTTGTCGAGGTGGTGTCCAGCAAACGATGTGGGCTTTGTTGATCATTGGCAGACTTTCTGGGGAAGACCTGGTCTGATCCGGAGAGACGGCATCCATCCCACTTGGGAAGGAGCAGCTCTCATTTCTAGAAATCTGGCCAAGTTTATTAGTGGACCAAATCCATGACAACCCAGAGTTGAGACCAGGAGGCAGAGTCACAGTCTAACACACTTCTCTGCTCCTCCATTTCAGGAGTTACTTAGTGAAAATCCTATAGTGACGGTGTCTGCCCCCGACCATCGAAATTATTTAAAAAGGTAAACAGAAGAGGAGCTGTGCATAAAAACCTCATAAAAATTAAAACCACAAGAGCAATAGTGCAAACGAATAGGAGAGTTAAATGTGGACTCTTAAACATCAGATCTCTCTCTTCTAAAGGTGTACTAGTAAATGAACTAATATCAGATTATGATATTGATTTATTTGGTCTTACTGAAACCTGGCTGGGTGATGGAGAATATGTTAGCCTAAATGAATCCACCCCTCCCAGTCATATTAATACTCACATTCCTCGAGGCACAGGCCGAGGAGGTGGAGTTGCAGCTATCTTCGACTCTAGCCTACTAATCAGCTCTAAACCTAAACTAAACTATAACTCATTTGAAAGTCTTGTTCTTGGTCTTTCGCACCCAAGTTGGAAATCACTGCAACCAATTCTCTTTGTTATAGTGTACCGAGCACCTGGCCCGTATCTGAATTCTTATCTGAATTTGCAGAGTTTTTGTCAACTTTAGTCCTTAAAACGGACAAAGTTATTATTGTAGGGGATTTTAATATTCATGTGGACGTTGAGAATGACAGCTTCAGTACTGCGTTTATCTCTCTGTTAGATTCCATTGGCTTCTCTCAGAGTGTTCATGAACCGACTCACTGTTTTAACCACACCCTCGACCTTGTTTTGGTGTATGGTATTGAAATTGAACATTTAGTGGTGTTCCCACAGAATCCCTCTTTATCCGACCACTGTTTGATAACTTTTGAGTTTGTATTGCTGAACTACTCGCCATTGGGCAAAAATTTCTATACAAGATGTCTGTCTGATAGTGCTGTAGCTAAATTTAAGGATGCGATTCCATCAGCTCTAAATTCATTATCTAGTCACAAAGTAACGGAGGACTCCTATGCTAATTTCAGTCCCTCCCAAATCGATCATCTTGTTGATAGTGCTGCAGGCTCGCTGCGAATGACACTCGACTCTGTAGCCCCTCTAAAAAAGAAAATACTAAAACAAAGACGGTTAGCTCCATGGTATAATACTGAAACTCGCAAATTAAAGCAAATATCACGGAAACTGAGAGGAATTGGCGTTCCACCAAAGTGGAAAATTCTCGTTTAATTTGGCAAGATAGTCTTAAAACTTATAGGAAGGCCCTCCGTAATGCCAGAGCAGCGTACTACTCGTCATTAATAGAGGAAAATAGGAACAACCCCAGGTTTCTTTTCAGCACTGTAGCCAGGCTGACAGAGAGTCACAGCTCTATTGAGCCAAGTATTCCCATAGCTCTCAGTAGTTACGACTTCATGAGCTTCTTTAATGATAAAATTCTAGCTATTAGAGACAAAATTCACCAAGACCTGCCCTCAATGGCACCAACTTATCTCTAACTCAGGAACCTTAGAAACAGCTGTAGAACCAGATACATGTTTAGACTGTTTTGCTTCCCTCAATCTTTACCAACTAACTTCAATAATTTCTTCATCTAAACCATCAACCTGCCTCTTAGACCCCATCCCGACTAGGCTGCTTAAAGATGTTTTACCCTTAGTCAGCACCTCTATACTAGATATGATCAATCTATCTTTATCAACAGGCTATGTACCACAGTACTTTAAAGTAGCTGTAATTAAACCTCTTCTGAAAAAGCCCAAACTTGATCCGGATGTTTTAGCCAACTATAGACCTATATCTAACCTTCCATTTCTCTCTAAGGTTCTGGAGAAAGCAGTTGCTAAACAGCTGTGTGACTTTCTACAGAGCAATAGTTTATTTGAGGATTTTCAGTCAGGATTTAGAGCTCATCATAGCACAGAGACAGCACTGGTGAAAATTACTAACGACCTCCTTATTGCATCAGACAAAGGACTTTTACTAGATCTTAGTGCTGCATTTGATACCATTGACCATCAGATCCTATTGCAGAGACTGGAACATTTCATTGGCATTAAAGGAACCACTCTAAGCTGGTTTAAGTCCTATTTATCAGATCGATTTCAGTTTGTACATGTTAACAATGAGTCCTCCATGCACGCCAAAGTTACTCATGGAGTTCCTCAAGGATCTGTCCTCGGACCAATCCTCTTCACTTTATATATGCTTCCTTTAGGCAATATTATCAGGAAACATTCCATAAGCTTTCATTGTTATGCAGATGATACTCAGTTATATCTATCGATCAAGCCAGATGAAACTCATCAGTTAGCTAAACTTCAAATGTGCCTTCAGGATGTTAAAACCTGGATAACCTGTAATTTTCTAATGTTAAAACTGAAGTTATTGTTCTGGGGCCTAAGCACCTACGTGACGCATTATCTAAACATATAGTTTCCCTTGATGGCATGATCGAAAAAGTCCATTAAGACTCTTCAGCTGATCCAGAATGCTGCAGCACGTGTTCTGACAGGAACCAGGAAAAGAGATCACATTTCTCCTGTTTTAGCTTCTCTGCATTGGCTTCCAGTAAAATCCAGAATAGAATTTAAAATCATTCTTCTTACCTACAAAGCTCTTAATGGTCAGGCACCATCTTATCTTAAAGAGCTCATAGTACCTTACTACCCCACCAGAGCACTGCGCTCCCAGAATGCAGGGTTACTTGTGGTTCCTAGAGTCTCCAAAAGTAGACTAGGAGCCAGAGCGTTCAGCTATCAAGCTCCTCTCCTGTGGAACCAGGTTCCAGTTTGGGTTCAGGAGGCAGACACCATCTCCACATTTAAGAGTAGGCTTAAGACTTTCCTCTTTGATAAAGCTTATAGTTAGGGCTGGCTCAGGTGAGTCCTGAACCATCCCTTAGTTATGCTGCTATAGGCCTAGACTGCCGGGGGATTTCCCATGATGCACTGAGCTCCTCTCTCCTCTACTTTCTCTCCCTCTGTATGCAACCTCATCCCATTATTGCATGTTACTAACACAACTTCTCCCCTTTCTGGTAGTCTTGTGCTTTCTCGTCCCTCTCCTCTCTCCTCCTATCACTTCCTGCAGGTTTTCTGGCTCTGGAGCTGTGGAGTCTGGATCTGTGGTTGCGGGTCACCTGCTGCCCCCGTGTTCCTGCTCGACACCCTCTGCTACAACGACTATTGTTACTAGTCTTATTGTTATTATAATCACCCCCCCCTTCACCCCAACCGGTGGAGACAGATGGTCGCCCACCCTGAGTCATGGTTCTGCTCGAGGTTTCTGCCTCTTAAAGGAAGTTTTTCCTTGCCTCTGTCTCCTAGTGCTGTTCTTGGTGGGAACTGTTGGGCTTCTGTAAATAACATCACAGAGTACGGTCTAGACCTGCTCTTTATGAAAAGCGCTGTGAGATAACTGTTGTTGTGATTTGGCGCTATATAAATAAAACTGAATTGAATTTTGTTTTATTTCATCGTTACATTTCTTTTTGAAAACAGGAAGTAGTCCCACCTGGCTGACGGCACAGAGTTCAGGCAGATTTATCTGCACGCGAGCGTCTGACTTGTTCTGTGTTTCTTCCAGGAGCTCGACTTGAAGCCGTGGAGCCGGTGACCTCTGACCTCCAGCAGAAGGTGTCCAGCGCGGAGTTTCTTCTGCAGAGCGTGGCGTGGAAATACTTCATGTGCACGGCGTGCGGTAAATCCTTCACGTCCCAGAGCAACCTGAAGTCTCATTACCGCATCCACACAGGCGAGAAGCCGTTCTGCTGCAGCGACTGCGGCCGGGCTTTCCGTCAGAGGCAGAGTCTGCGCAGCCACATGCGGACGCACACCGGCGAGCGGCCGTACGAGTGTCCGCAGTGCGGCAAGTGTTTCTCCAAGCAGACGCAGCTCAAGACGCACGCCGTCATCCACACTGGAGAGAAGCCCTACGCCTGCGAGGTGTGCGGCCGCCGCTTCAACGTGCTGCAGAACCTGCACCGCCACGCGCACACGCACACAGGCAAGAAGATCTTTGTCTGCGGCGTGTGTGGGAAAGGCTTCACCCGCGGTGTCACGCTGAAAACACACGAGCTCATCCACACCGGACAGAAACCCTTAAAATGTGAGCAGTGCCCTAAAACCTTCCGCCACGCCGTCAACCTCAAGAACCACCAGAGGATCCACAGCGGCGTGCGGCCGTTCAGCTGCGACCTCTGCGGGAAGAGCTTCCGCCAGTCGGTCAACCTGAAGATCCACCGGAGGACCCACACTGGCGAGCGTCCGTTCAGCTGCCAGGAGTGCGGCAAGACGTTCAGCCAGCAGAGCAGCCTGATCTCACACGGCCGCACGCACTCCAAGGAGCGCCCGTTCGCCTGCGGCTCCTGCGACAAGAAGTTCAACAACGCCAACAGCCTGAAGCTGCACCTGCGCGTCCATACCGGCGAGAAGCCGTACACCTGCGACATCTGCGGCAAGACCTTCAGCCAGGGCAGCCACCTGAGGACGCACAAGAGGCACGTGCACGCCGGCGGCAAGCAGTACATCTGCGACAAGTGCGGGAAGCGATACTCGGACCAGCGCAACCTGAAGCTGCACAAGTGCGGCTACGCGTGAAGGCGCAGCCGGGAGCCATGTTGGATTTTACAAAATAAAATGTTTGTTGAACAGGAAGTGGGGCCGTTAAGCAATCAGGGCTACGACGTGTTGAGGTGGGTGGGGCCTCTGGTTCAGGTACTATTTCCTCCTGAGGTAATGCTTAGTGGGCGGGGCCCTTCCTTTGAACAGATCTGTCCTTCTATCCTTTTAAACACTACAGTACCCATGAGCCTCATTGGCGGTTGCCATGGGGACGACTGTACCATAACTGCAGGACCTGGTCACATTTAAATCTCTGAAACTCGCCCGGTAACAGGGTCTGAAGCGCTCTGATTGGACGGTTCAATCATTTAATATGGAAGAAATTAAGTCACCTGATGTAAGCCCTGCCCACTACAGTACTGCATTCTGATTGGTTGAAACCGTGAATTTAAGTTACGTTTGTTATGTTGCTCAGAGTGTCTGTAAATGTGCAAACAGGCACGTGGCTGCTTTTTATAATTTAATAGAAGATATTTTTCATTTGTAAAATAATAAACCTGAACAACTGGTCACATGACTCTTCAGTGTGTGATATTGATCTTGTGATCCAATCTCAACCCGTCTAACATAATGACATCATAATGTGTTTTTACTGAAGTTATTTTACATTTTATATTTGAGCAGATGCGTTTTAGTAAAAATTACCAAAGCAAAATATTTCAGATGGATTCAGTGTCAGTGAAACATTTGGTTCTTTAAACAGTTAGATGAATTGGAAACGTGCTTGAAGTGGGCCGGTCCTCTGCGCTCTACCTAACGATCACCTGTTCCTCATCTCACCTGCCTGCTGAGCTCTGGGGGCGGAGTCAGAGCGCTCTGAGAAAGTTTACTTTGCACAGTAAGAAAACCTGCAATACAATGCTGAACACCCAATTACCCATCCATCCATCGCCAACCTGCACCCTGGACAGGTCGCCAGTCCATCACAGGGCCGCACCGAGTTGTATTCAGTTATATTCCCTTCATCTGTGATTCATCATCAGAGTACGGTCTAGACCTGCTCTTTATGATAGGTGCTCTGAGATAACTGTTGTTGTGGCGCTATATAAATAAAACTGAACTGAATATAAATAAAAACATTTTCAACAGAAGGCAGGAAATGACCCCCCCACTCATATTTCATTATCGAATATTTCCTCAAAATACTGTTAAAATATTTTGTCATTAGTTCTCCTGGAGCCACGTGCATCGTCAGGTATCTCTTGGCTGTCCTCACCGGCTTACAAACGACTGACACCATAACTTACTGAAGGCAACAACAGACGGAACAAAACGGCCTCTTCACCTTTAGGAAAGTCTAATCCATCTGACGTCAGGCTGACGTAGCCCTCTGTACGTCACCGGACGTCTGAACATGGCGCCTCTCCGCCCCGAGCTCACCTGTCAGCGCCGGTGAGAGCCGCCGCAGCGGCCGTCACTCTGCCGGCCTGACGGCTCTGTGTCCCGGTGTGATGCTCCGGAGGACTCCGCCGTCCGTTCACCGAGGAGGAGGCGCCGCGGCCGGGTTTGTTTCTGCCGTGCACCGCTGAGAGAAGATCCGGAGAGGTGAGACAAGTTACCGACTGTTACCGGCAACCAGACCTTCAAAATAAGACCTTTAAAACCAGCGGGGCTCCCTTCAAAATAAAAGGTCACCTGGAAGTTAATAAGCGGTGACTCGGTCATCAGAATCCGCTTTATTGCCAGGTATGTGTTCACATACAAGGAATTTGACTCAGGATTGTACATTGCTCATGATGTGCTTACTCGTACAAAAATACCATAACACAATAATAAAATAAAATCAGACACAAACTACAGTATAGACAACACTAATATACACACTATGAACAAAACAATATAGACATATTGACAAATAGTGCAGTGAGCAGAGTGCAAAGGATGCAGGAGTAAACTATTATTCACATTATGTACATGTTGAAGGTGGATACGGTCATTTCGTTTGTTGTGAAGCACTTTAAGCTGCAGTTTTTGTACCAATAAAGTGTATTTTTAAATTAATATTATTAATTCAACTTTATTATTATTACATTGTTATTAATAATGTTTTTTATTAAACATTTATTTATAAAGTTTATCTCAGTAATTAATTAAGTTTATTAATAAATTGTTATTAATAACTGTATTATTAAACCAGAACCACCTGAGCTCCGCTAAGCAAGGCAGGAAACGCTGCAGAGACCCGCAACAAACCGTTAAGCTTGATTTATACTCCTGCGTAGGGTCTGCGTGCATAGCTACGCCGCAGGCTACGCATGTAGCCATGCATTTATACTTGTGTGTCCATGTGTCCGTCAATCTGCAATTACACCCCCAAACACTAGTTGGCAGTAGCGCTACAGCGTCCACTGTGTTGACTTTTGCCGGCCGAGCAGGTTAATTTCCCGTTTAGCGCTCCGCTAACATGAATAGGGGTAAAGTTGTAAACGTGCTGCTGGTGTAGCCTTTTCAAATGTTACCGACAGAGTGGATCACATTCTGATAGCGAGTCATTTCGCTCGGGTTGTGACGGTCAAATATATTGATCCACCGTGTTACAGCCGCCATTTTGGCTGCTAGTAAAAGTTACTTCAAAGCACGGGCACTTCCTGTCGGCTCGGAGGCATTGCGAGGCTACCCAGCCGACCAATCACGTAAAGAGAATTTTAACGAACAGAACAGCAGCCAGCAGCCACACCAACGTGTGGCCTGCTTCTGCTCAGTGACTGAAGCTAAGCAGGTTTGGGCTTGGCCAGTACCTCCTGGAAAAACTAAGTTGCTGCTGGAAAAGGTGTTGGTGGGCCAGTAGGGGGCGGTCTTCCCTCAGGCCCTAATAATAAGATCCCAGGGTAACTGGCTCAATGTTTCCCTCCTTCTCCGCCTCAAGCTGATGTGTGGTGAGCATGTTCAAAAATGGCTGCTGTGCATCACCCGGGGGGGGACACAAATTGGAGTCCCCCCCGACTCTGAAGTGCTTTGAGTGTCTGTGATAAAGCGCTATTGAAAGGTAATGCATTATTATTATTATTAAGCATGAAGTAAATGAGCTGCGGCAGATTTAAGGCTCGAATATTCTCTGAAGCAGACGTGCACACAGACAGCTGCGGACACCTCGGACGAATGCTCAACTAATTAAAACCACGAGCCCTTCAAAGTAAGACGCATGGTGTTCTGTGATGTAATGACCATGAGCCCTTCAAAATAAGACGCTTGATGTTCTGTGATGTAATGACCATGAGCCTTTCAAAGTAAGATGCGCATGTTTGCTCTGTGTAGCTTCACGCTGAGATGGAAGGCAGCGATGATGCGTCCTCTTCACCGGTGACTGTCAGCAACGACTCCTCACCATGTCAACATCATCATCATCACCACCCCTCCTCCTCTGCTGATGTCATCGCCCGAGGTCAGAGTCTGAGTCTGAGAGATGATGTCACCCAAACAGACCAGATCAGTCCAGAGGTTAACCACTGTCACAGACTGGATGGGGATGATCGGTGTGGGGGCGGGGCTACCCAAGGCATCTACCGCTACCCGGATGAGCCCGCCTCTTCAGATGGCGCCCAGGTAGACATAAACCTTGTGAGCCCCCCCTCAGACTCTGACTCAGACACACTGGAGGCAGATGTGACCGCTGACCTACCAGAAGTCGACTCTGATGATGACACCTTCATCACGGACCTGCCACCGCCAGGTGAGCTGAACCCAGTTGCCGCCACCGCTTGCACCAGGAACACATTCGAGTGCGCTCGTAGGCAGGGCGCTCCGGTTCAGATGGTGCGGGACAACAGAGGTCCAGAGTCTGAGCTGCAGTCCAGGAGACCGGGGATCGCCGAGTACTTCAACAGGTAAATCAGACACGATCAATTCTACATCAATACTACGTCAATACTACATCAATACTACATCAACACTACATATATTCTACATAAATACAACATCGATACCAGATCAATACTACATATATTCTACATCAATACTGATCAATACTACATCAAAACAAGTCAATACTACATAAATTCTACATGATAAAACATCAATTCTACATCAATGCTACGTCAATACTACAACAATACTAGATCAATACTACATCAATACTACGTCAATACTACATATATTCTACATAAATACAACATCGATACCAGATCAATACTACATCAATACTACGTCAATACTACATATATTCTACATAAATACAACATCGATACCAGATCAATACTACATCAACACTACATATATTCTACATAAATACAACATCGATACCAGATCAATACTACATCAATACTACGTCAATACTACATATATTCTACATAAATACAACATCGATACCAGATCAATACTACATCAATACTACATCAATACTACGTCAACACTACATATATTCTACATAAATACAACATCGATACCAGATCAACACTACATATATTCTACATAAATACAACATCGATACCAGATCAATACTACATCAATACTACGTCAATACTACATATATTCTACATAAATACAACATCGATACCAGATCAATACTACATCAATACTACGTCAATACTACATATATTCTACATAAATACAACATCGATACCAGATCAATACTACATCAATACTACATATATTCTGCATAAATACAACATCGATACCAGATCAATACTACATCAATACTACGTCAACACTACATATATTCTACATAAATACAACATCGATACCAGATCAATACTACATATGTTCTACATCAATACTACATCAATACTACATATATTCTACATAAATACAACATCGATACCAGATCAATACTACGTCAATACTACGTCAATACTAGATCAATACTATATTAATTCAGCATCAATACTGATCAATTCTACGTCAACACTAGATCAATACTACGTCAACACTACATATATTCTACATAAATACAACATCGATACCAGATCAATACTACGTCAATACTACGTCAATACTATGTCAACACTACGTCAATACTAGATCAATACTATGTTAATTCAGCATCAATACTGATCAATTCTACGTCAACACCAGATCAATACTACATATATTCTACATAAATACAACATCGATACCAGATCAATACTACATCAATACTACGTCAACACTACATATATTCTACATAAATACAACATCGCTACCAGATCAATACTACGTCAATACTAGATCAATACTATATTAATTCAGCATCAATACTGATCAATTCTACGTCAACACCAGATCAATACTACATATATTCTACATAAATACAACATCGATACCAGATCAATACTACATCAATACTACGTCAACACTACATATATTCTACATAAATACAACATCGATACCAGATCAATACTACGTCAATACTACGTCAATACTATATTAATTCAGCATCAATACTGATCAATTCTACGTCAACACTAGATCAAAAGTACATCAACACTACATATATTCTACATAATACAACATCGATACCAGATCAATACTACGTCAATACTACGTCAATACTACGTCAATATATTAATTCAGCATCAATACTGATCAATTCTACGTCAACACTAGATCAATACTACATCAACACTACATATATTCTACATAAATACAACATCGATACCAGATCAATACTACATCAACACTACATATATTCTACATAAATACAACATCGATACCAGATCAATACTACATCAATACTACGTCAATACTACATATATTCTACATAAATACAACATCGATACCAGATCAATACTACATCAATACTACGTCAACACTACATATATTCTACATAAATACAACATCGATACCAGATCAATACTACATATATTCTACATAAATACAACATCGCTACCAGATCAATACTACATATGTTCTACATAAATACAACATCGATACCAGATCAATACTACATCAATACTACGTCAACACTACATATATTCTACATAAATACAACATCGATACCAGATCAATACTACATCAATACTACGTCAATACTACATATATTCTACATAAATACAACATCGATACCAGATCAACACTACATATATTCTACATAAATACAACATCGATACCAGATCAATACTACATCAATACTACGTCAATACTACATATATTCTACATAAATACAACATCGATACCAGATCAATACTACATCAATACTACGTCAATACTACATATATTCTACATAAATACAACATCGATACCAGATCAATACTACATCAATACTACATATATTCTGCATAAATACAACATCGATACCAGATCAATACTACATCAATACTACGTCAACACTACATATATTCTACATAAATACAACATCGATACCAGATCAATACTACATATGTTCTACATCAATACTACATCAATACTACATCAATACTACATCAATACTACATATATTCTACATAAATACAACATCGATACCAGATCAATACTACGTCAATACTAGATCAATACTATATTAATTCAGCATCAATACTGATCAATTCTACGTCAACACTAGATCAATACTACGTCAACACTACATATATTCTACATAAATACAACATCGATACCAGATCAATACTACGTCAATACTACGTCAATACTAGATCAATACTATATTAATTCAGCATCAATACTGATCAATTCTACGTCAACACCAGATCAATACTACATATATTCTACATAAATACAACATCGATACCAGATCAATACTACATCAATACTACGTCAACACTACATATATTCTACATAAATACAACATCGCTACCAGATCAATACTACGTCAATACTAGATCAATACTATATTAATTCAGCATCAATACTGATCAATTCTACGTCAACACCAGATCAATACTACATATATTCTACATAAATACAACATCGATACCAGATCAATACTACATCAATACTACGTCAACACTACATATATTCTACATAAATACAACATCGATACCAGATCAATACTACGTCAATACTACGTCAATACTATATTAATTCAGCATCAATACTGATCAATTCTACGTCAACACTAGATCAATACTACATCAACACTACATATATTCTACATAAATACAACATCGATACCAGATCAATACTACGTCAATACTACGTCAATACTACGTCAATAATATATTAATTCAGCATCAATACTGATCAATTCTACGTCAACACTAGATCAATACTACATCAACACTACATATATTCTACATAAATACAACATCGATACCAGATCAATACTACGTCAATACTACGTCAATAATATATTAATTCAGCATCAATACTGATCAATTCGACGTCAACACTAGATCAATACTACGTCAACACTACATATATTCTACATAAATACAACATCGATACCAGATCAATACTACGTCAATACTAGATCAATACTATATTAATTCAGCATCAATACTGATCAATTCTACGTCAACACTACATATATTCTACATAAATACATCATCGATACCAGATCAATACTACGTCAATATTACGTCAATACTAGATCAATACTACGTCAACACTACATATATTCTACATAAATACAACATCGATACCAGATCAACACTACATATATTCTACATAAATACAACATTGATACCAGATCAATACTACATCAATACTACGTCAATACTACATATATTCTACATAAATACAACATCGATACCAGATCAATACTACATCAATACTACGTCAACACTACATATATTCTACATAAATACAACATCGATACCAGATCAATACTACATATGTTCTACATCAATACTAGATCAATACTACATCAATACTACATATATTCTACATAAATACAACATCGATACCAGATCAACACTACATATATTCTACATAAATACAACATCGATACCAGATCAATACTACATATATTCTACATCAATACTAGATCAATACTACATATATTCTACATCAATACTAGATCAATACTACATCAATACTACATATATTCTACATCAATACTAGATCAATACTACATCAATACTACATATATTCTACATAAATACAACATCGATACCAGATCAACACTACATATGTTCTACATCAATACTAGATCAATACTACATCAATACTACATATATTCTACATAAATACAACATCGATACCAGATCAACACTACATATATTCTACATAAATACAACATCGATACCAGATCAATACTACATATATTCTACATCAATACTAGATCAATACTACATCAATACTACATATATTCTACATCAATACTAGATCAATACTACATCAATACTACATATATTCTACATAAATACAACATCGATACCAGATCAATACTACATATGTTCTACATCAATACTAGATCAATACTACATCAATACTACATATATTCTACATCAATACTAGATCAATACTACATCAATACTACATATATTCTACATCAATACTAGATCAATACTACATCAATACTACATATATTCTACATAATACAACATCGATACCAGATCAATACTACATATGTTCTACATCAATACCAGATCAATACTACATATGTTCTACATCAATACTAGATCAATACTACATCAATACTACATATATTCTACATCAATACTAGATCAATACTACATCAATACTACATATATTCTACATAAATACAAC
The DNA here is from genome assembly GCF_014851395.1 of Micropterus salmoides. NCBI lineage: Eukaryota > Metazoa > Chordata > Actinopteri > Centrarchiformes > Centrarchidae > Micropterus > Micropterus salmoides. The sequence continues at coordinate 28,716,933 of NW_024041262.1, forward strand.
ATCGATACCAGATCAACACTACATATATTCTACATAAATACAACATCGATACCAGATCAATACTACATATGTTCTACATCAATACTAGATCAATACTACATCAATACTACATATATTCTACATAAATACAACATCGATACCAGATCAATACTACATCAATACTACATATATTCTACATAAATACAACATCGATACCAGATCAATACTACATCAGTACTACATAAATTCTACATAAATACAACATCGATACCAGATCAATACTACATATATTCTACATCAATACTGATCAATACTACATCAATGCTACGTCAATACTACATCAATACTACATATATTCTACATAAATACAACATCGATACCAGATCAATACTACATATATTCTACATCAATACTGATCAATACCACATCAAAACAAGTCAATACTACATAAATTCTACATGATAAAACATCAATTCTACATCAATGCTACGTCAATACTACATCAATACTAGATCAATACTACATCAATACTACATATATTCTACATAAATACAACATCGATACCAGATCAATACTAGATATATTCTACATCAATACTGATCAATACTACATCAAAACAAGTCAATACTACATAAATTCTACATGATAAAACATCAATTCTACATCAATGCTACGTCAATACTACATCAATACTAGATCAATACTACATCAATACTACATATATTCTACATAAATACAACATCGATACCAGATCAATACTACGTCAATACTACGTCAATACTATATTAATTCAGCATCAATACTGATCAATTCTACGTCAACACTAGATCAATACTACGTCAACACTACATATATTCTACATAAATACAACATCGATACCAGATCAATACTACGTCAATACTAGATCAATACTATATTAATTCAGCATCAATACTGATCAATTCTACGTCAACACTAGATCAATACTACGTCAACACTACATATATTCTACATAAATACAACATCGATACCAGATCAATACTACGTCAACACTACGTCAATACTACGTCAATAATATATTAATTCAGCATCAATACTGATCAATTCTACATCAACACTAGATCAATACTACGTCAACACTACATATATTCTACATAAATACAACATCGATACCAGATCAACACTACATATATTCTACATAAATACTGATCAATACTACATCAAAACAAGTCAATACTACATAAACTCTACATCAATAAAATATCAATTCTACATCAATACTACATCAACACTACATATATTCTACATAAATACAACATCGATACTGCATCAACACTACATATATTCTACATAAATACAACATCGATACCAGATCAATACTACGTCAACACTACGTCAATACTACGTCAATAATATATTAATTCAGCATCAATACTGATCAATTCTACATCAACACTAGATCAATACTACGTCAACACTACATATATTCTACATAAATACAACATCGATACCAGATCAATACTACGTCAATACTAGATCAATACTATATTAATTCAGCATCAATACTGATCAATTCTACGTCAACACTAGATCAATACTACATCAACACTACATATATTCTACATAAATACAACATCGATACCAGATCAATACTACGTCAATACTACGTCAATACTAGATCAATACTACGTCAACACTACATATATTCTACATAAATACAACATCGATACCAGATCAATACTACGTCAATACTAGATCAATATTACGTCAACACTACAGATATTCTACATAAATACAACATCGATACCAGATCAATACTACGTCAATACTAGATCAATACTATATTAATTCAGCATCAATACTGATCAATTCTACATCAATACTAAATCAATATTACATCTATATAACATCAATTCTACATCAACACTACGTCAAAATTAGATCAATACTACATCAATACTACATTAATTCTACATCAATACTAGATCAATACTAAATCAATATTAAATCAATACTACATCAAAACTAGATAAATATTACATCAATGCTACAGAAATACTACATCAATTCTACATCAATATTACGTCAATACTAGATCAATTCTACATCAATACTAGATCAATACTATATCAATACTAAATCAATATTTATTTATTTATTTATTTGACAGGGACAATGCAAACAAACAAAGCTTGTCACTGAAGTACTGCATATAAAGTTTATAGCTAATGCTAATTTTCAACTCCTGTCCCTGGTTGGGCTTTTATACACAATAGAATTTACATACTTAACTACTTCAATTTAAAAAAATTATATAAACATGATATATAAACATGCATACCATATACAACTCTTACCTACTTACAATAATTAAAAATGAGTACACTTATGGTTTGTCTTTAACCAGTTTTTAAGCCTGGAAGACCAGTGATGACATGTATAGCCGCATGTCGTCATTCCGCCGCTGGTTGTCGAGGTGGTGTCCAGCAAACGATGTGGGCTTTGTTGATCATTGGCAGACTTTCTGGGGAAGACCTGGTCTGATCCGGAGAGACGGCATCCATCCCACTTGGGAAGGAGCAGCTCTCATTTCTAGAAATCTGGCCAAGTTTATTAGTGGACCAAATCCATGACAACCCAGAGTTGAGACCAGGAGGCAGAGTCGCAGTCTAACACACTTCTCTGCCCTTCTTTTTCAGCAGTTACCCACCCAAAACCCTACGCAGAGTCGCAGTCTAACACACTTCTCTGCCCTTCTTTTTCAGCAGTTACCCACCCAAACCCTACGCAGAGTCGCAGTCTAACACACTTCTCTGCCCTTCTAATTCAGCAGTTACCCACCCAAAACCCTACGCAGAGTCGCAGTCTAACACACTTCTCTGCCCTTCTAATTCAGCAGTTACCCACCCAAAACCCTACGCAGAGTCGCAGTCTAACACACTTCTCTGCCCTTCTAATTCAGCAGTTACCCACCCAAAACCCTACGCAGAGTCGCAGTCTAACGCACTTCTCTGCCCTTCTTTTTCAGCAGTTACCCACCCAAAACCCTACGCAGAGTCGCAGTCTAACGCACTTCTCTGCCCTTCTAATTCAGAAGTTACCCACCCAAAACCCTACGCAGAGTCGCAGTTTAACACACTTCTCTGCCCTTCTTTTCAGCAGTTACCCACCCAAAACCCTACGCAGAGTCGCAGTCTAACACACTTCTCTGCCCTTCTAATTCAGCAGTTACCCACCCAAAACCCTACGCAGAGTCGCAGTCTAACACACTTCTCTGCCCTTCTTTTTCAGCAGTTACCCACCCAAAACCCTACGCAGAGTCGCAGTCTAACACACTTCTCTGCCCTTCTAATTCAGCAGTTACCCACCCAAAACCCTACGCAGAGTCGCAGTCTAACACACTTCTCTGCCCTTCTAATTCAGCAGTTACCCACCCAAAACCCTACGCAGAGTCGCAGTCTAACACACTTCTCTGCCCTTCTAATTCAGCAGTTACCCACCCAAAACCCTACGCAGAGTCGCAGTCTAACACACTTCTCTGCCCTTCTTTTTCAGCAGTTACCCACCCAAAACCCTACGCAGAGTCGCAGTCTAACACACTTCTCTGCCCTTCTTTTTCAGCAGTTACCCACCCAAAACCCTACGCAGAGTCGCAGTCTAACACACTTCTCTGCCCTTCTTTTTCAGCAGTTACCCACCCAAAACCCTACGCAGAGTCGCAGTCTAACACACTTCTCTGCCCTTCTAATTCAGCAGTTACCCACCCAAAACCCTACGCAGAGTCGCAGTCTAACACACTTCTCTGCCCTTCTAATTCAGCAGTTACCCACCCAAAACCCTACGCAGAGTCGCAGTCTAACACACTTCTCTGCCCTTCTAATTCAGCAGTTACCCACCCAAAACCCTACGCAGAGTCGCAGTTTAAAACACTTCTCTGCCCTTCTTTTTCAGCAGTTACCCACCCAAAACCCTACGCAGAGTCGCAGTCTAACACACTTCTCTGCCCTTCTAATTCAGCAGTTACCCACCCAAAACCCTACGCAGAGTCGCAGTCTAACACACTTCTCTGCCCTTCTTTTTCAGCAGTTACCCACCCAAAACCCTACGCAGAGTCGCAGTCTAACACACTTCTCTGCCCTTCTTTTTCAGCAGTTACCCACCCAAAACCCTACGCAGAGTCGCAGTTTAACACACTTCTCTGCCCTTCTAATTCAGCAGTTACCCACCCAAAACCCTACGCAGAGTCGCAGTCTAACACACTTCTCTGCCCTTCTTTTCAGCAGTTACCCACCCAAAACCCTACGCAGAGTCGCAGTCTAACACACTTCTCTGCCCTTCTTTTTCAGCAGTTACCCACCCAAAACCCTACGCAGAGTCGCAGTCTAACACACTTCTCTGCCCTTCTTTTTCAGCAGTTACCCACCCAAAACCCTACGCAGAGTTGCAGTTTAACACACTTCTCTGCCCTTCTAATTCAGCAGTTACCCACCCAAAACCCTACGCAGAGTCGCAGTCTAACACACTTCTCTGCCCTTCTTTTTCAGCAGTTACCCACCCAAAACCCTACGCAGAGTCGCAGTCTAACACACTTCTCTGCCCTTCTAATTCAGCAGTTACCCACCCAAAACCCTACGCAGAGTCGCAGTCTAACACACTTCTCTGCCCTTCTAATTCAGCAGTTACCCACCCAAAACCCTACGCAGAGTCGCAGTTTAAAACACTTCTCTGCCCTTCTTTTTCAGCAGTTACCCACCCAAAACCCTACGCAGAGTCGCAGTCTAACACACTTCTCTGCCCTTCTTTTCAGCAGTTACCCACCCAAAACCCTACGCAGAGTCGCAGTCTAACACACTTCTCTGCCCTTCTTTTCAGCAGTTACCCACCCAAAACCCTACGCAGAGTCGCAGTTTAACACACTTCTCTGCCCTTCTAATTCAGCAGTTACCCACCCAAAACCCTACGCAGAGTCGCAGTCTAACACACTTCTCTGCCCTTCTTTTTCAGCAGTTACCCACCCAAAACCCTACGCAGAGTCGCAGTCTAACACACTTCTCTGCCCTTCTTTTCAGCAGTTACCCACCCAAAACCCTACGCAGAGTCGCAGTCTAACACACTTCTCTGCCCTTCTTTTCAGCAGTTACCCACCCAAAACCCTACGCAGAGTCGCAGTTTAACACACTTCTCTGCCCTTCTAATTCAGCAGTTACCCACCCAAAACCCTACGCAGAGTCGCAGTCTAACACACTTCTCTGCCCTTCTTTTTCAGCAGTTACCCACCCAAAACCCTACGCAGAGTCGCAGTCTAACACACTTCTCTGCCCTTCTAATTCAGCAGTTACCCACCCAAAACCCTACGCAGAGTCGCAGTCTAACACACTTCTCTGCCCTTCTTTTTCAGCAGTTACCCACCCAAAACCCTACGCAGAGTCGCAGTTTAACACACTTCTCTGCCCTTCTTTTTCAGCAGTTACCCACCCAAAACCCTACGCAGAGTCGCAGTCTAACACACTTCTCTGCCCTTCTAATTCAGCAGTTACCCACCCAAAACCCTACGCAGAGTCGCAGTCTAACACACTTCTCTGCTCCTCCATTCCAGGAGTTACTTAGTGAAAATCCTATAGTGACGGTGTCTGTCCCCCGATCATCGAAATTATTTAATACAAAATCAATATTAAATCAATACTACATCAATACTACATAAATACTACATTAATTCTACATTAATATTACGTCAATACTGGATCAATATTACATCACTACTGGATAAATATTTCATCAATACTACATAAATACTACATTAATTCTACATCAATATTACATCAATACTACATAAATACTACATTAATTCTACATCAATATTACATAAATACTACATTAATTCTACATCAATATTGCGTCAATACTGGATCAATATTACATCACTACTGGATAAATATTTCATCAATACTACATTAATTCTACATCAATATACGTCAATACTGGATCAATATTACATCACTACTGGATAAATATTTCATCAATACTACATTAATTCTACATCAATATTACGTCAATACTGGATCAATATTACATCACTACTGGATAAATATTTCATCAATACTACATAAATACTACATTAATTCTACATCAATATTACGTCAATACTGGATCAATATTACATCACTACTAGATAAATATTTCATCAATACTACATAAATACTACATTAATTCTACATCAATATTACATCACTACTAGATAAATATTTCATCAATACTACATAAATACTACATTAATTCTACATCAATATTACATCAATACTATATAAATACTACATTAATTCTACATCAATATTACGTCAATACTGGATCAATATTACATCACTACTGGATAAATATTTCATCAGTACTACATTAATTCTACATCAATATTACGTCAATACTGGATCAATATTACATCACTACTGGATAAATATTTCATCAGTACTACATTAATTCTACATCAATATTATGTCAATACTGGATCAATATTACATCACTACTAGGCCGGTACTGATCAGAGTCTTTATTGTTCAGAATCGTGACAGAATAATTATTAGCACATGAAAATCATGTCTGAGTTTATTGGACTCTGGAGCCTCCTGGTGGATGCGTGCAGAATCACAGCGAGGTCATCGGGACACCTTCTTCAAATGCTTTGTGGGAAATGTAGTAAAACTGTAATTGCAGCAGCAGCTGGAGTTTCAGACAAATGAAAGGCTTTCAGTAAAGTTTTATATTTTGAGTCCATAACATTTGTCTCTGTGTCTCTCTGTGTCTCTCTTTGTCTCTGCCTCTCTGTGTCTCTGTCTCTCTTTGTCTCCCTGTGTCGCCCTTGTCTCTCGCTGTCTGTGTCTCTCTGTTTCTCTGTTTGTCTCTGTGTCTCTCTCTGTATTGATCTTTGTCTTTCTATGTCTCTGTCTCTCTCTGTGTCTCTCTGTCTTTCTCTCTGTTGCTCTTTGTTTCTCTGTTTCTCTGTCTCTCTGTGTCTCTATGTCTCTCTCTGTGTTGCTCTTTGTCTTTCTGTGTCTCTATGTCTCTCTCTGTGTTGCTCTTTGTCTTTCTGTGTCTCTGTCTCTCTCTGTGTTGCTCTTTGTCTTTCTGTGTCTCTGTCTCTCTCTGTGTTGCTCTTTGTCTTTCTATGTCTCTGTCTCTCTCTGTGTCTCTCTGTCTTTCTCTCTGTTGCTCTTTGTTTCTCTGTTTCTCTGTCTCTCTGTGTCTCTATGTCTCTCTCTGTGTTGCTCTTTGTCTTTCTGTGTCTCTATGTCTCTCTCTGTGTTGCTCTTTGTCTTTCTGTGTCTCTGTCTCTCTCTGTGTTGCTCTTTGTCTTTCTGTGTCTCTGTCTCTCTCTGTGTTGCTCTTTGTCTTTCTATGTCTCTGTCTCTCTCTGTGTCTCTCTGTCTTTCTCTCTGTTGCTCTTTGTTTCTCTGTGTCTCTGTCTCTCTGTGTCTCTATGTCTCTCTCTGTGTTGCTCTTTGTCTTTCTGTGTCTCTGTCTCTCTCTGTGTTGCTCTTTGTCTTTCTGTGTCTCTGTCTCTCTCTGTGTTGCTCTTTGTCTTTCTGTTGCTCTTTGTCTTTCTGTGTCTCTGTCTCTCTCTGTGTTGCTCTTTGTCTTTCTGTGTCTCTATGTCTCTCTCTGTGTTGCTCTTTGTCTTTCTGTGTCTCTATGTCTCTCTCTGTGTTGCTCTTTGTCTTTCTGTGTCTCTGTCTCTCTCTGTGTTGCTCTTTGTCTTTCTATGTCTCTGTCTCTCTCTGTGTCTCTCTGTCTTTCTCTCTGTTGCTCTTTGTTTCTCTGTGTCTCTGTCTCTCTGTGTCTCTATGTCTCTCTCTGTGTTGCTCTTTGTCTTTCTGTGTCTCTGTCTCTCTCTGTGTTGCTCTTTGTCTTTCTGTGTCTCTGTCTCTCTCTGTGTTGCTCTTTGTCTTTCTGTGTCTCTCTTTGTCTTTCTGTGTCTCTGTCTCTCTCTGTGTTGCTCTTTGTCTTTCTGTGTCTCTATGTCTCTCTCTGTGTTGCTCTTTGTCTTTCTGTGTCTCTGTCTCTCTCTGTGTTGCTCTTTGTCTTTCTGTGTCTCTCTTTGTGTTGCTCTTTGTCTTTCTGTGTCTCTGTCTCTCTCTGTGTTGCTCTTTGTCTTTCTGTGTCTCTATGTCTCTCTCTGTGTTGCTCTTTGTCTTTCTGTGTCTCTGTCTCTCTCTGTGTTGCTCTTTGTCTTTCTGTGTCTCTCTGTGTCTCTCTCTGTGTTGCTCTTTGTCTTTCTGTGTCTCTATGTCTCTCTCTGTGTTGCTCTTTGTCTTTCTGTGTCTCTGTCTCTCTCTGTGTTGCTCTTTGTCTCTCTGTGTCTCTGTCTCTCTCTGTGTTGCTCTTTGTCTCTCTATGTCTCTCTCTGTGTTGCTCTTTGTCTCTCTGTGTCTATGTCTCTCTCTGTGTTGCTCTTTGTCTTTCTGTGTCTCTGTCTCTCTCTGTGTTGCTCTTTGTCTTTCTGTGTCTCTGTGTCTCTCTCTGTGTTGCTCTTTGTCTTTCTGTGTCTCTGTCTCTCTCTGTGTTGCTCTTTGTCTTTCTGTGTCTCTCTCTGTGTCTCTCTCTGTGTCTCTCTCTGTTGCTCTTTGTCTTTCTGTGTCTCTGTCTCTCTCTGTGTTGCTCTTTGTCTTTCTGTGTCTCTGTGTCTCTCTCTGTGTTGCTCTTTGTCTTTCTGTGTCTCTATGTCTCTCTCTGTGTTGCTCTTTGTCTTTCTGTGTCTCTGTCTCTCTCTGTGTTGCTCTTTGTCTCTCTGTGTCTCTGTCTCTCTCTGTGTTGCTCTTTGTCTCTCTGTGTCTCTGTCTCTCTCTGTGTTGCTCTTTGTCTTTCTGTGTCTCTGTCTCTCTCTGTGTTGCTCTTTGTCTTTCTGTGTCTCTCTCTGTGTCTCTCTCTGTGTTGCTCTTTGTCTTTCTGTGTCTCTATGTCTCTCTCTGTGTTGCTCTTTTTCTTTCTGTGTCTCTGTCTCTCTCTGTGTTGCTCTTTGTCTTTCTGTGTCTCTCTGTGTCTCTCTCTGTGTTGCTCTTTGTCTTTCTGTGTCTCTGTCTCTCTCTGTGTTGCTCTTTGTCTTTCTGTGTCTCTATGTCTCTCTCTGTGTTGCTCTTTGTCTTTCTGTGTCTCTGTCTCTCTGTGTGTTGCTCTTTGTCTCTCTGTGTCTCTGTCTCTCTCTGTGTTGCTCTTTGTCTCTCTGTGTCTCTGTCTCTCTCTGTGTTGCTCTTTGTCTCTCTATGTCTCTCTCTGTGTTGCTCTTTGTCTCTCTGTGTCTCTATGTCTCTCTGTGTCTCTATGTCTCTCTGTGTTGCTCTTTGTCTTTCTGTGTCTCTGTCTCTCTCTGTGTTGCTCTTTGTCTTTCTGTGTCTCTGTCTCTCTCTGTGTTGCTCTTTGTCTTTCTGTGTCTCTATGTCTCTCTCTGTGTTGCTCTTTGTCTTTCTGTGTCTCTCTCTGTGTCTCTCTCTGTGTTGCAGCAGGAGGCAGCGGTCCGTCAGTGTTGCTGGTTGGAAGTTGTTCGGTAAAGTTCCTCCTAAACAGAGTCCGTCCAAACAGGCCCGGATCATCCAGCAGGTACCGGCTGAGCTTCCTCTGGGAACTTTATGTTGCACTTCACAATAAAAGACAGACATTGGACAGAAAACACAGATGCAATATAAAAAACTAAATAAAACTAAACCATCACAAGAACCTTTTCCTTTAGAGGAAGTCAGGATCTAAGTTCTAGGCTCGGGCGGTATCAGGATCCACCAGGTATTTAGAAAACCTGACGTCACAGACGCTGCCTTTACTATTAAACTGATACACCATGCTGTATGGCGCCTATGGTGACGTGTACGCCACCAGCGTAGGCGACATCACGTGAAACATGATGTCATCAACAACATGATAACCCGGTCAGCAGCTGGTAAACAGGCCAGGATCAGCCGAGTGAAGAGGACCGCAGAGACCTGGGTCGACTTACCGAGTTGATAACCAGCTTCGTGTGACCGCTTCCCCTGATTGGTAGATTTAGTGAAGCCAGATAACCGAGATTTCGTGGGTATGTTGAGCTGGCTTTGTGGTGCAGGGCCCTGATGGACTGAGGACCGTATCAGTGAGAGTGAAGACAAACGCAGAGACCTGGTGGGACGTCTCTTTCCTCCATCGCTCACCTCCGTCTCCGGCTGTCGCTTGTCATCAGCTGTGCTCACCTTGTTGTCACATGACTGACGTGGGTTTTGTGATGTCATTGCAGGAGTTCGAGGCACGGCAGGTCGCAGCCCGCAGCTCTCCTACCCATAATCCTGCGGCGCAGCAGAGCAAGAGGAAGGTGGAGTTCGAGCCGCTGTCGACCACAGCGCTGATCCTGGAAGACCGGCCGCTGTACGACTACGTCCTGTTTAATCACTTCCTGTCTGTCAGCTGAGTGTCTCTGACAGTTTGTTTGTGTGCAGGAACCTTCCAGCCAAGTCAGCAGAGGAGACCCAGAGACACCGGCAGCAGTATGAGCAGATGGTGGCTGGGGCCAAGAGGAGAGGTCTGTTTGTTTTAACCTGCTGCACCTCCCACACGAGTGGAGCTTAACAACGTGTTTGTAGACACAGTAAACCCCCATGATGCCTCCTGTTTGTCTGTCAGAGCTGAAGGAGGCTCAGAGGAGACATCAGCAGATAAAGGAGAGGCTCAGACAGGAAGAGGGGATCTCCAACGCCTCGCTGGTCTGGATCCAGCACATCCTGCCACACTGGGACGCCATGTATGTGTGTGTGTGTGTGTGTGTGTGTGTGTGTGTGTGTGTGCGTGTGCGTGTGTGTGTTATACTAGCGCTGTAGTTAATATGTAGCTGGTGGAGCTCAATAATGCACTGCAGGCGCCATCTTTGTTCCACCGATGATGTCAGAGCTCCAGTGATGATGTCACATAGGGCTGCACGAATATGGCCAAAATGATAATCACGATTATTTAACACAATTATTCATTGATTTTAGGGACAAAATATTTTTACTGCCATTTCAAATAAAAAATAAAAAAACAGTTTTCACATCCATGATGTGCTGCGTTTCTGCTGATGTACAAATCTAAGACTTAAAGTATCATCTCCTAGAAGTATAAATAACATGTTACCCGGAGAGTACACTGAGTCCGCTCACTGCTGCGCCGCAGTTTAGTCCCGTCCTCTGCATGTTAACTTCCACTTGAAGCGTCTCAGATGCATTTCAGGAGCTGAGCGCGTTGTTGGCTTGTTGTTATTTTGTCTTTTTTGTGCTTCTGCCTCTGGCTTCTACTCTGCTTACCAGCTACGGCTCTGTGCGACCCGGTTTTGGTGTGTCGTCTGCAGGCTGCATCTCCACACAGGGAGCATTTCAGATTCAGAGCGTTTTGCTCGATTTTGCCGACATGTTTAGATTTTGTTGATGTGGTGATCAGTGCTTGCTTTTTCTGCTTCTTCTATGATGAAGTAGGCTACGTAGATAAATGCTTCTTTTTGTCTGTTTTAACTGTGTTTTTTTATTGTTTTATGATTAGTAGTATGCACAGGGTGTTTTATTTTGAAAATTTACCGATTCTCTATGCCGTTTTGTCTGACTTCCTGCCCAGTTCGGTGTGCTCTGTGCAACTTGAAGTGACTTCCGTCAAACCAACACGTTCTTGCTCCCGACTCGTCACATATTGACGCGTGGTCAAGGCCCTTTGCCGTTGCTTTTTAATGCCCAGTTAGCAAAGCTTAGCAGCAACAAATATGCGACATCCCATTAGACTAGAAAACATTGCTAGAGTGGTGAAAACGTTGGAATTTATTCGGTTTAGGTAACAAAACCTGGTTAGGAACGGATCATGGTTTGGGTTAAAATAACTACATAAGTTAACTTATGTCACTTGCGGAACTTACTCAATTTACACAACTCGGTAACTTATAAAAAAATAATTAATGTTGACTTTACATTTCACACGGGACAAGAACCCCGGTCTCCTGGTTCAAAGTCGGGGTTCTGGCCCTCCATCCACCCCAACCACGTCCTTACTCAGTCTTTTCTGTTAGATATCATATACCTACCTTTACCGTCTAAAGCTGACGCCACAGGGCTTCCCCCCCACTGCACTGAACTATGACTCTACAGGGATCCCCAGTGCGGTACAAACTGACGCCGATGGGTCTTGACCATGCGCCCACATGTGACAAGTTGGGGAGTGAGAACGGCTTGGTCAAAAAAAGAGCTGCATATGACACACTTCTGGGACGGACTCACAAGCACTGACCAGAAGGGCCGCGACCAGCTCCGGCAGCCGCGCTGCAGCGGACTCATGGACTTTTTACTCTGGACTGTTGCAGCAAGGTGGGGCGAGCGCAGCCAAATTGGCCCCTTGATTTGATGTGCAGCAGAGTTTTCCATGAGCGGAGCACGCATTTTAAACGGCAATATCGCCGTCGATCATGTCCATTTAATTGTGGGAGGCTAAAATCGTAATCACGATGAATATTCGATTAATTGTGCAGCCGTAATGTGTTAATGTAATGATGTCAGAGTGTTGGTGTTTCAGGAGGTCGAGTCGACGTGCTCGGGACCTGTGGTGGGCGGGTTTACCACCCAGCGTCCGAGGACGAGTCTGGAGCCTCGCTATTGGCAACGAGCTCAACATCACTGCAGGCATGAACAACATGTTCTCTGTGTTTACTGATCTGATTCTATATTCAGTTGGTATCATTGAGGAACAAGTAATGTTTTCCTCCTTCCTCCTAACTCTCCTCCTCCTCTTCCTCAGAGCTGTATGAGATCTTCTTCTCCAGAGCGAAGGAGAAGTGGAGGAACCTCAGTGAGACAGAGACTGATGGTAAGAAACAACAAGCCGAAAGGTTCTGACAGATTGATTCTGGACGACTCACCTGGACTTGTTTACCTGCAGAAGGAGGGTCGCTGGCTGACAGTCTGGACCTCATCACTCGGGACATCTCCAGAACTTTCAGCTCGCTCTGCGTCTTCCAGAAGGTGGGACAGTGGAGAAAAATCATGACTCGTATAAGACGTCTGTTAAAATGGACAGACAGGAAGTGAATTCAAAGTTTTATTTTGTAGGGTGGTCCTTATCACAATCTGCTGCAAAGCATTCTGGGAGCTTACACCTGCTACAGACCTGATGTGGGATATGTGAGTTTCACACACACACACACACACACACAAAGACTTGGTCTGATGAACTTGAGACTCGACTCCTGTGACTTGACATTGAATCTCGAGTGACTTGAGACATGACATGTCCTCGTTTCAAGTAACTTGAGACTTGAAACTTGGACCCATATTTGTGACTTGAGGGTCAACTTGAATTTGTCTGGATGACTTGGGATCAACTTGAACCTGTCCCTGATAACTTGGACTTATCTTGAACTTGGACTGTTATTTAGCGATTAGAAACTTCGGACTTGTCTTGACTAACTAAAGGGTGGGTTCACAACAGCCTTGTTTAGTCCGGTTGAACCAAACCCTGGGGCGGTTACCCCCTTGGTGCGGTCCATTTGGGTTGGCCGGACTCGAACTCTAGTGCAGACCAAACAACTGATCTCTGGTCCGCCTCAAAGGAGTGGTCTCAGACCAAGTGAACTCTGGAGCGGACCCTTTCTGGTGTGAACACCATTTGAACAAATTGCAGAAGGCATTGTGATGTATAAGTCATTTCATTGGTTAAAACCTTTTTCTCTTCTTGATTTGGGGACTTTGCTGCCAAAATGTGAACTAGCCGGGGACAAACCTGGACTCAGAGTGAAGTGAGCTGCCTCCTGAACCTCTGGGAGGTGGAGAACATTTCTCAGTTACTAGAGAAGCTGCAGAAGAGCTCTGAGGTGTTCAAAGTATTCAGTGATAAGATGAAGGAGAATGGACTCGAGTGATCTGTTGAGTAGAACTGCGTCAACTGTATAAAGTACTGCAGTATGTACTCTTGAGTATTTGGAGGGGTTTGTTCTTTTTACCTGCAGACTGTATGACCAATAATCGAACGTCATTTCTACCTTGTGGCTTTTGCTTAGAGTTTCTGGACTCTCTGAGTTTTTGCCTTTGTGAACACAAACCGGACCAGCTGGAGAACTGGTGGAGGAACAAGGAATCATCCTCACATCGGTTCGATTCAGGAACCGGACCTTCAGGTGTTAACCTGCCCTAAGACTCGCCTTGGACTTATCTGAGAGACTTGTCTTAAGACCTAATTAGACTTGGGACTTTACTTGTACTTGTCCAAAGTGACCTGAGTGACTTGGGACTCGGCTTGTTCTTGTCTTTAGGAACTAGAAACACGAATTTCAGTCATCTTGAGCAATTGGAGAGTTGACTTGATACTTGACTTGGACTCCTTGCAAATGACATAGACTTGTCCCTAAAGACTTTAAAACAGTTCAGCCCCCACCTCTCTCTCTCTCTCTGTGTCTCACTCTCTCTGGATGTCTCTCGCCCAGGTGCAGGGTATGTCCTCCACGGCAGCCATGTTGATCCTGAACATGGACGAGGTCGAAGCCTTCATCAGCTTCTCCAACCTGATCAACAGACCCTGTCAGCTGGCGTTTTACAGAGTGGACCACCAGCTGGTACACACACACGCACATTTGTTTTTCTGTACTTGTGGGGACCCTCATGGACTTGAGGTATTCCCTAATCCCTAATACTAACTGCTGAAAATGCTGAATCACAACGCTTACCTCTCTCTTTAAACCGTATTCTAACCTGAACCTTGAAAGCAAGTCTTTCTTGAAGTAGTTCGGACCAGTATGTCCTCACTAATAATGCTAACCGTCCCGGTTGGTCTCTCTGTCTGTAGATGCTCAGGTACTTCGGGGCCTTCAAGGTGTTTTTCGAGGAGACTCTTCCTCACCTATTCCTTCACTTCCAGTCTTCAGGTCTGACTCCTGAACTCTACCTCATGGACTGGTGAGTCAGACAATAAAGAAAGTCCAGCAGAGCCCATGGGGAAACGGCTAACCTAGCTTAGCAGAAAAACTTGAAGCAGGGGAAACAGCTAGCCTTGGCTAGACATCCTGTGATTTTACACCACAGCGTTCAGTCTGAATGACTTATAGGTCCATGTTGTGTTTAGCTTAGCACAAAGACTGGAGAGCTGTACTTGATTCAGACATAAAAACACGTCTGAATTAATGGTTTTAAGGTGTGTTACTGGGCTTTCTGCAGAGGTTAAGAGGTTCTAAGAGCTAAAAACACCTTAAACGGTACAAAGCACCAAACGCATGAGTTGTCCATTAATATATACTTTTTTGCAATAAAGCTGAAATTTCAGAGATGTGTCATGTAAAAAATCAAGACTTGGGCCACATGAAAAATTCTGAACTTTTACCAACATTTTTATTCTCAGCAAAAATAGACACCAATAAGAGAACAAAAGTTTCATCGGACAGGGTCAGAGATCGATTCTGTTACCAGAACAGAGACACGAGTTGATTTTTAGTCTTTCCAGCCCTGAGTCAGATGAGCCCACCTTGAGTCCAGGTTCTGCTCCAGGATTTTACCTGTGAAAGTGTTACGAGGTGTGGTGTGTGGACAGAGAGGACCCAAATGCAGCACTCTGAGGGAAGGAGGTTTATTGGAGGAAAAATGGTGAGAGGGACTGGAGTGGAGGGAGAGGAGGACGTCGGGGAAGCACAGGCACGGGGAACCAAGGAGTCAGGGGACCAGGGAGCCGGGGAACACAGGGGCCGAGGAAGCGAGGAGAGGCGGGGGAACAGGGAGGACGCCGTGAGGGAAGTCCGAAGAGGAGTGGGCCAGTGGATGAGCCCAGCCGAACGGAGGACGAGGGTGAGCGTACCTGGGAGGGAAACGAGGTTAGGGAAGACAGCGTCAAGGCACAGGGTAAATGTGAAAAAAAACAAGAAACACGAAAGCCTGAACGTGGGGGTGGCACCGGGTACGGAGCAACGACGATCAAGTGAGGATGGTGTGGAGAACCGGGGTTGAAATACAGGCAGTCATGAGGTGATTACTGGCAGGTGTGGCAGGCTGACGAGGTGGCAGATGAGGTGCAGGTGCAGGTAGTTGGCTGGGCTCAGGTGCAGAGGGAGAGAGAGAGAGAGCACACAGGGGAGAAAACACAGGGAGGCAGGCAGGGAAAAGGGAATTTTTCTAGTTCTGCCACTGTGCTGCTCGTGGCTGCTCTATAACAAAAGTGCAGTGAGATAACTTCTGTTATGAATTAGAGCTGTTAAGAAAATTTGATTGAATTGAATCTTGATATGATGTCTGGTATGTTTGTGTTGCTGCGTATTAATTAGCGTTTAAGTGATCATCACAGATCTTGTTTCAGAAGCTAAGTGCTGCTAAAACCCCAGTTGTTTTACATTTCTTTGTCTTTTGAAGGAGCTAGGCTAGCAGTTTCCCCCCGCTTTCAGTGTTTGTGCTAAGCTAAGCTAAACAGGTCCTGGACCTGTCAGACCTGGACACCCATGATGAAACTGAAATATGTGAGACATCTGCCCCTCCCCTCCAGGATCCTGTCTCTCTACACCAAGCCCCTCCCTCTGGACGTGGCGTGCAGAGTATGGGACGTTTTCTTTCGGGATGGGGAGGAGTTCCTGTTCAGGACAGCTCTGGGGATCTTAAGACTCTACCAGGATGTCCTTCTACACATGGACCTCATCAGCATAGGTGAGCGATCTCTGACCTCACTCACACAGTGACCAATCAGCTTGCTGCTTGACTTGGACTCATCTTGACTTTGACTTGGACTTGACACTCGATTTTCTCTCGAGTTCGCTCAGACTTGTGTCCACAAATGTGAGCCTTGACTTGTGCTTATCAGTGCAGGGACCAACGTGTTACTCACTTACAGTAATGTGCTTCTTTATGCTGTAACGCATTACTAATAAAATGTCGGTAAAATTATACCCGTTAAAATCTCAGTAAAACTCGTTACAAAATGAAAGTGGTGTTTTGTTTTCTGGCTCTCGTCTTGAGGGACACGAGGCCTAACAAGGACTAGTCACAGAAGGCTTTTGAAGTTTTGAATTTGTGGTAAGTAACTTGTAGTGTGAGACTTGACTCATCCTGGGTGACCTAAGACTCAACTGCGACTCGTTATAGGTGAGAGACTTGACTTGGACTCGTCTCAGATGACACTGGGACTCCCCCAGTGTGACTAATTGTTAAAAGCATAATCAGGATATCAGGTGTAGGACTGGGACGGATCCTCGGGAAACTGTTCTGTGTGCTCCTCCTCAGCTCAGTTCCTGTCCCGCCTCCCTGATGAAGAACTGCTCTCTGATAGGCTTTTCTCCTGCATCTCGGCCACACCCATGCAGTGCGGGAACAGGAAGTGGAGTCAGGTGAGTCACCTGACAGATGGGCTGATAATCTGTGTGAAAAACAAAAAGCAGCTGCAGTGACTTCTGTTTCTGTCTCAGGTGCTGTCTGAGCAGAGGAGCAGCAGCTGATCCTCCATCTGTTTTTATTTCTTTCATTTAAAATATGCTGGGTTTTACAGGTTAAAGGCATTTTTCTGTCTGAGTGTAATCAAACAGTACGCCCAGGTAGCTCACCTGGGGGAGCGTGCTTCAGGTATCATGGCTGAGCAGCTAAATGAATATTTGCAGACTAAGTAACTGCTCATTTTCTCTATAACACAGAATTTTCTCTGGGAAACTTTAAAGATTACCTGTAAAATAAAATTTCATTCTTTGGCTGATGTACAGTTTCAATAATGACATTTTAAAGTGTGTAACTTCTCTTCGTGTCTTCCTTCTTGTACCTTATTTATTAAAGAAGAACTTAATAAAACTAATAAAAACTGTTCTGTTCAGATTGTTTTGTGGTGGAAATTTTGAACACACTCGTAATTTGAAAAGCTAGAATTTGAAACAAACAAGCCATCGTTTTCTGGGCTCAGAAACGTGCGGGACTTGGCGGTTGGCATAAACTGGTTTGTGACTGGATCAGAATGGCAACTCAGGAAGCAGAGGAAGATGGTGAAATGGGCTTTGGCGACTGGACTCTAGTTGTTAACAGGATAGGAGAGGTAGGCTGGTTCTCGAGTCAAGGAAGGAAACGTAGTTTGGAAGACAAAACAGCTCAGATGAAGCCGGTGGGGAAATGTGTGCCGAAAAGGGCTATGAGAGGAATTTAGAAAAGAAGACGAGCATGTTGGTTTAAGTCTAGCGGTGTCTAGGGAATTAAAAAAGAAGCTAGGAGATGTGGACAGGGGAAAGATTTTGAGGCTGTGTTGGTAAAATGCAAAACGGAGGAACAGCCAGACTCTGTCTCCCCATCCACCCTGAAGCACTTTGCTGATCAGCTGTCTCCGGTGTTCACAGCCATTTTTAACACCTCACTGGAGACGTGCCATGTGCCAGCCTGCTTCAAAGCCTCCACCCTCATCCCTGTCCCCAAGAAACCAAGGACCACAGGATTAAACGACTACAGATCCGTCGCACTGACCTCTGTGGTTATGAAGTCCTTTGAGCGCCTTGTGTTGTCCTACCTAAAATCCATCACAGACCCACTCCTGGACCCCCTGCAGTTCGCCTACAGAGCCAACAGGTCTGTAGATGATGCGGTAAACATGGCCCTTCACTAAATCCTCCAGCACCTGGACTCCCCAGGAACCTACGCCAGGATCCTGTTTGTGGACTTCAGCTCTGCTTTTCAATTCAGTTCAGTTTTATTTACATAGCGCGAAACCACAACAACAGATATCTCACAGCGTTTTTCATAAAAGAGCGGGTCTAGACCGTACTCTGTGATGTTATTTACAGAAGCCCAACTTTTAACACCATCATCCTGGACCTGCTGCAGGACAAGCTCTCTCAGCTGAGCGTGCCTGACTCCACCTGTAGGTGGATTACAGACTTCCTGACGGACAGGAAACAGCACGTGAAGCTGGGAAAACATGTCTCTGACTCCAGGACCATCAGCACCGGATCCCCTCAAGGCTGCGTTCTTTCCCCCCTTCTCTTCTCCCTGTACACCAACAGCTGCACCTCCAGTCACCAGTCTGTCAAGCTCCTGAAGTTTGCGGATGACGCCACCCTCATTGGGCTCATCTCAGGTGGGGACGAGTCCGCCTACAGTCTGGAGATCGACCATCTGAAGACAGTGGAGATGGTCGTGGACTTCAGGAAGAGCCCAGCCCCACCCTCCCCCATCATCCTGTGGGACTCCCCAGTCACCACTGTGGACTCCTTCCTCTTCCTGGGCACCATCATCTCCCAGGACCTCAAGTAGGAGCTGAACATCACCTCCCTCACCAAGAAGGCCCAGCAGAGGATGTACTTCCTGCGGCAGCTGAAGAAGTTCAGCCTGCCAAAGACAATGATGGTGCACTTCTACACCGCCATCATTGAGTCCATCCTCACCTCCTCCATCACCATCTGGTTCGCTGCTGCCACTGCCAGGGACAAGGGCAGGCTGCATCATTCGCTCTGCAGAGAAGGTGATTGGCTGCAATCTTCCTTCTCTTCTGGCCTCCAGGACTCTGAGGTGAGCAGGAAAGATTGCAGCTGACACCCCCCCCCCCCCCCCCCACCCCGGACACAAACTGTTTCAGACTCTCCCCTCTGGCAGGAGGCTGCAGTCCATCAGGACCAAAACCTCTCGCCACAAAAACAGTTTCTTCCTGTCTGCAGCCTCATCAACAAGACCCGGGTCCCCCTCTGACACTCCCCCCTTTCAAATCATACAAATGTCTCTGCACATGTAAATATCACTTCGAACCTGGCACATTGCACATATTTGTTGTTAATTGTTGTTGTTCTATTGTTATTTTCATTTTTTTTTTTTGTCAGTTGTATTTTTCTCTATTCTTCTATCATTCTTATATAACTTGCATTTGTTTATTCCATATTTATATATTTCTACATCTATTTATGTCAGCTGTACGTGTAGCACCTCATCACTAAAGCAAACTCCTCGTATGTGTAAAATACTACTTGGCAATAAAACTGAATCTGATTCTGATTCTAGAGCCTTGCAAGTGGAAAGTCTGGGTGAGAGTCGAGTAACAAAGGGAGTGATAACAGGGATCCCTGTAGAAGAAGACTTGGAGAAACTCAAACGCAGTATTAGGGGAGGTGATGAGAAAAATAAATGGTAAAAGGGTTCATGGCTTCTCTGTTCTTCAGGAGTTTCAGGAGTCCGTACTTCCAGAAAAGGTTAAAGTAGGATGTTCCTGCTGTTATACATGCCAGAGTATGTGCATACAGCCGCGGTTTGCAAAGGGAAGCAGAGGTCCCAAAGGCGGAGGTGAGCATAGAGTGTGTGGTGGCAATTTGAGTTTTCAAATAAACAGCTCAGGCGAACACTTGTCTCTCTGTGAATTTTATTCAAGAAGGAACTCACTGGGACACAGAGGCATCAGAGTACCATCGGAGTGAGCTGCAGTGTCTCAGCACGGGAATATGTTGTCTTTAAGAGGTCCTCCAGAGGACACAAAGACACCCAGCCCTCGTACGGCCAGGTACATGTTGTAAAACAATGAAAGACATTGCCCTCAGTGACTTGAATTACATGATTGTGTTCGGAGATGGTTACAAATGGAAGAACGTAAGGAAAATGTGCAGGATAAATGTTGTAACTGTGGTGGTCAACACAGGGTGACATATGGTGGACGTGAAGTCAGGAAGAGGGTTAGAACAGTTGACAACACGAGCTATGCAGAGGCAGTGAAGAAAGTCCGGGGACAAACGGGAGGGTTGATACTGAATTAGTTCCCCAGGTAGACGCAGGAAACAAACACAGAACTGACAAGTGTGACAAGATCATTTTGTTCGTTGCCTGTGTGATCAATTGATCAAGTCAAACAGAAAACAGAGATAATTAAAATAATAGTGAACGGATAAAAGATCCTGGGAGCAAATCAAAAGAGTTGAAGCAGACGGGAAGGCGGGAGGTCCAGGGTTAAAGACAAGCTGAATACTGTCCAGAGGAATGCAAGAAGCTTCACAGCAAATGGTCAGGAGTTTATAAATCAGATGGCTTAAATCAGAATTAGATTTTGTTCTTAAAGGATATGATGGCATCTGTAGAGACAGAGGGAGGGGAGGAGGATGAATAATATCTATAAAGCAAGGAAGCAATATAGAGTTTTGCAGAAACAATTTATTCAATAAGTGAAGTATGGACTAAAGAAGGAAATATCAAAGTTGTTACCTTTTTATAATCCATGTGGTAGGCTTATGGATGGCCTGGTGATACAGTTAGTAGGGAAGGTGACAGCAGGTCACCAGTGGAACGGTAATGTGGGAGTTAATGGAGACAAAAAATTTAGTGTGCTTAAATAACAGAAGCGGTACAAGAGTTAATATAAGAACTGGTACAGAGTCAGCAGTAGATCTTGCATTAGTGTGGGATTCATTAGCAGGTATTTAAACATGGGAAGTAGTCAGAGGAAGGACAGCAGGAAGTGACCTCTGTCCTGGTGTAACAGCAGCAGGACAGGAGGAATATGATACAGGAGGATTTCAGAAATGGTCATTCAGCAGTGCTGAGAGGGATAAATTTAGGAATATTAAGTGATCAAGAAATGAGAAAAGTTGATGGAAATAAAGATGATAATTTAAATGTTTCATGCAGAGAAGTCAATAAAGAAGAAGATGGTGGACAGAGGAATGTGAACGAGCGATTCATTTTTAAAATAAAGCAGGAACCTTGTAAATAATTACAAGCAAATGTCAGGAGAATCAAAAAAAAGTGCAAAGAAAGAGTACTGGAGAAATGTTTAGTAGGAAGGGAGACAGGAACAGATAAAGTCTGGAGGATGCTAAAAGGAATGAACGGGATCAAAGGAGAGTTTGGTACCCAGTCTGATATATGCAGTGAGAGGAGGAGGAAGCTGCTGGCTAAAACTTCGGTAACAGTTCACAGTTCAAATAATATGAGTGAAGAGAGAAACTACAGTAAGGGAGCGTGAAGAGTTATTAACCCGAATGACCTGCTAAACAAACCATTTACAAAGACGTGCACTCCAGAAAACCAAGATGTCAGCACCAGGAACGGATCAGATGTGTTGGAAACTGATAAACCAGCTCAGTGAAGCGTCACAGGATAAATGACTAGAACTGCAGAATAAAGTGTGGGAGGAAGGGAAACTGCCACAGAGCTGGGAGGAGGCTGTGGTGGCGCCACTACGCAAACCAGAAGACTGTAGAAACCCGGGAAACCACAGGCTTTAACATCCGACATGTGCAAAGCAATGGAGAAATGAAAGGTTAACGTGTTCTGTAGAAAATAAAGGATATACAGTGGATAGAAAAAGTCTACACACCCCTGTTAAAATGCCAGGTTCTTCTGATGTAAAATAATGAGACAAAGATAAATCATGTCAGAACTTTTTCCACCTTAATGTGACCTATAGTGTGAACAATTCAATAGACAAACAAACTGAAGTCTTCGAGGGGGGAAAATGAAAAATAGAGTTGACAGAAGTGCTATGGCATTTAATTATCTTAGAGGAATCAATGTGACTGAGAGGATCTGAGTTTTATTCTTGTGTATTCATGTGTGTTTGCGCTGACAGAAGCAGGCGGTGGCGCTAATGCACCATCTGTTGTGTGCCAAGAAGAAGAAGAAGAAGAAGAAGAAGAAGACTGTTTTGTGCGCGTTGCCCTCCCGCCGCTGGGGGCGCTGTTCTGCAGAGGAGGGGTTCGTTTCCGGGTTACCGACGTGAACCCGCTTCCCTGATCAGCGCGCGTGGGGCGACGAACTGCAGCTTCTCCACCGAAACAAACTTCTACTCGGAGGTCCGGAGGTCCCGCATAGGTCCGGAGGTCCCGCATAGGTCCGGAGGTCCGCATAGGTCCGGAGGTCCCGCATAGGTCCGGAGGTCCCGCATAGGTCCGGAGGTCCGGAGGTCCAGCATGGGTCCGGTGAGTCCGAACTTCAGCTCTGTCCTGGGTTTCATCACGCGGCTTATCAGCTGGGGCTCCTTTAAAGTCCGGCACCGGACCCCGCAGGAACCGGGACGTGTTCTGTGAAATGAAATGAAACTTTAGGTCCACAACAAACTAACCTCACACGAATCACACGAAAACGTGTCTAATATTTTTAAAGATAAGAACGTTTTGCTTTTGTTGTCAGAACAAATCTACGGTCGATGGTCCAAAACGTATTTTTACATCCGTCTCTGACGGAAAGAGCAGTTTGCCTGCTGAGAATGAAGAAGGAATAAAATAAAGAGATGATAATAAAACACATTTTAATGTCTGTTTTATCCCTCTGACTGACCGGGCCTTTCAAAATAAGAGACCAGAGGCCTGTACCACGAAGCGGGGTACCTGGCTTATCCAGGTAACTTCAGGAGTAACATCATCACGTCAGGTGTAATGTCCTGATAAACCCTCACTACGAAAGGTGGACACGTGTAAACCGAGGTCTGTTGCCATGGCAATTGACGCTGCATCTCTAAAGTGCTCCCAGCAGGTTTTGTTGGTGGTTATCTCGAGGTTACCCTGCACGTGGACTACACACCACATCTGTGCTCAGTGTTACTGATGAGAAGCAGGATCTTAATCTACACCACTTGATCAAATATGTTTAGATTTCATACTGACTTGTTCCTCTGAGCTGCAGCTGAAATGAAGTTATTTCCGTTCAGACAGCGAGCCCTGCAGCCGAACTGGGATTTCAGAGAGAGATCTTAATTAATTAACGGGACCGTTTCTGAG
>NW_024041262.1:28741025-28758025 GCF_014851395.1 Micropterus salmoides
CGTTCCTTGTCTTTCTTTTCTTTCTTGTTTTTATCCATCTGTATGACAAATTTCCAAAATAACATTCAATTATAATAAAAACAGGTTTCTATACAGTACTCAATTACAAAAATCAACAATTTTAATGTTAAATTATCCATCAGGTTCAGGTAAATGGTAAACTGGGTGTGATAAGCTACCCTCTTATTCTGGAAAATGGCATAGGTACTTATTGTAACTCTTTAGATAGAGTCTTTCTTTAGACTGTGAGTACACTTAACTGTCAGAGGGCAAAAGCTAATTAGGCAGACTTACAGGTGTGGAGCTCCTTCTTTGTTGGCGCTGGGTGATGTCTGGTGTGCTGGACGTCACCCTCCAGCGGTCGGCGCAGCGGTGGTGGGGCTGGTGAGCACACAAGGTGAGGGGACTGGCTGAGGCCGAACGGGGGCAGAGAGCAGAGTCTGAGGAGAAAAGGGACGACAACATTCATACAGCAGCGTAATGTATTTACTGTGAGGCAGATTTTAAACTAATATTCATCTTTTTTTGTAAACTTACGGCCATCTTTGCCATTGCTGAGGACACTGGCAGCACTGCGGCTCCTAGCAAGGAAAGACAGTGTTGGCGTCATCAGCCGGTCGACTATACTGCTCTCCCATGGACTCAGTGCAAGACTACGGTCTGCAGGTAGGAGAAACAGATTGATAAATGTATGTTTTTCTATTAGATATCCTCTGTTGAACCAGAATTTTGCTGTAAGTATAAGAAATGGTTATTCATGTTACGGCTCACATGTAGCAATAGGTCTACAAACCATAAAACCCAGATGAAATACACAAAAACCCAATAAAACACCTCAGTGCCACCCAAAGAGATTATAAGAGAAAGAAACTGAGGTCATTAAATGTGTCTACAATAGCATTGGGCAGTAGTGGTCCCACCCGAGAGAGAGAGTTATGTGAAATTGTCTAGACAGTGAGTCAGTTATATATAACCACAGCTTTAAGCTTACAAGCTAAGATGAAGAAGAGTGGACACTGATCAGTATTTATTTTGCGAAGATGCCTTCTTCTTTGGCTTTAAGGTGTAGGACGAGAAAGATGTTACCGTGAATGTTCACAGACAGGGTGTGTAATTGTGTTGGGAGAGGAGTGAGACAAGAGTTACCAATCTATTTTTTCCAGCAGCACGGAGGAACATTACCTGCTTCGGGGAGTTTTCAGAATACATTATCTCTTGAAAAGCGCTGACTCACTGACTCACTCACTAACTTTACTTTTTCCAAACTCAGAAGTTTCTCCTCCTTTGCAGGAGTACACCGTGACCTGCTTAACTTTAGACCTATTAAATAAAAATAAAGAGCTGCACTCATCCGAAGCATCAAGAAAGGTTGACTCAGAGGCACAAAGCTGATTCAAAGAAAAGTGTCATTTATAAAGGACATCTACCTCCATTTATCAATAAAGCATTTAAGACAGTAGAAAAGAAATCCTATATCCCGTGTGATGAAAATGAGCACAAAAGGATCCATTTGACTGTGCAAACATGAAATGGCCATTACCACACAATGATTCAACCAAGAGGATAGTAAAAACAACAAAATATGAACACTGTACATAACCCATATTAAAATACGAGCATGCAAACCATGTAAAACAAAACCTCGACCCAAATTCTGGAGAGTAAAAAAAACAACTTGTGGTTTTGGAAGATGAAATGGGTCAGCTGTCAACCATCAAGCACAGGAGAGGGACTGAAATCACAAAGGGGAAGAACTGAAATAAATACAGGACAATGATGAACAGGTTCGGAGGTACTGGCGGTGGCAGAGTGATGAGCACAGTTAAACGGGAGGAGAGGAAGGGGGGCATTCCAGATGTTGCCTTACTTCTGCTGGGGGAGTTCCAGAGCGTGGCGGAGGACTTGGACAGTCGCTTGTTTATAACAGAATCCACATGTTTGGGCAGGTTGACCGTTGACACAGAGCATCTGCCTAAGAAGCCAAGAGAGCGCCACACAGATGTTCACACAGGTCACATGGTTGAGAGGAAGAGGAGGAGCTTCTGTGGTGTCATGTGTCACGCTCGAATGATGCCTCTACAATCATACACCCAGACACTGTAAAGGTCAATACTGTAACATATATTTGTAACGTGGGCAACCCCCACCCTATTAAAGCAAATTCCTGTGTGGCGACCATGTAAATAATAATAATCATTCACTGCTTTACGGTACATACACGCACACTGTACACCATATGTTCACTTCAGCTAGCTTTTAGGTGGGTTGGCAGTCATGTTTGGTAGAAAGCCTGTGTGTGTCAGAAATTATAATGCTTCTGACTCAAAAGTTTTAAAGTTTTTAAAGGGTCAGTTCAACTAAGTTATATAAACACTTTTTTTCCCCCCTCACTTACCTCTTGTGGTATTTAGCATTGCAGATAGTTTTGGTTTCAATTCGCCAGGTTTTGAAATATACTTTAATAAATTGTAGACTTTTATTTTTAAGGCCCTTTTCATTTTTAATGCTGAGTGCACCAAACTAAATTCCACTCAAGTCCATTGAGGTAAGTGAGAAAATAAGTTTGAAAATGACCCTTTAATAAAAAAAATTCTCAAAATTCCACACGAACAATAATTAAGGTTATGCCTACTTCACAGCAATACCAATTCCCAAAAGTATCCCAAACACACTAAGGAAGAACATTTTAAATGCCTACCAACACAAGCAATGAACATGAAAAGACATGGCAAAATAACAACCAAACAAGTGATGGAAAGAAGCTGCTTGGAAACACTTACTCATTTCAAGGTTGATGACGTGAACTGGCATTTCAGAAAAGGGCAAGCTTGAAACCTTAAGATCAATGTGCAATACTTGCATCTATCCCAATTCTATATCCCTTTTAATAAACTGCAATCAAATGAACACTTTCTCGGAATGTTGTGAGGCATGGTTCAGAGAACATTACAGTAATGGAGGAACAGTATTAAAGTCTTGTCTAGTGGATGAGGCAGTATGCTCTTCTGACAGAAGCAAAGATGGGTACTTGGGAGCATTTCCTAAATAGCATCTCAAACTCCACATCCACTGCAGCCCGTTTACGCTTGTTTACTTTCATCATCTGACAGACAGCAGGAACTAAGGGAGAGATTGATTACAGTATCAATAATTCCCCTGGCATATGGCAGAGATGATTACATGACATAAGGTACAACTCTTCAGATTTAGAGCTTCATGTCGTGAGGAAGGCACAAAGGCACAGAAGCATCCATCAAGCTGCACTGTTAAAACACAATTTCTACAGTATTACCTAGGATCTGCAGTCACTGCAGACTCTGATCTCATCAGCTGTTGGACTGTCGGGACATTTATCATTCAAATGAAGCATTATTAGACAATATATTCAATTTGCTGCTAGTTGCAGCGAATTTTCACCCTGCTCAGCAACTGAAAACATTTTCACTTTCTGCGATCAATACGGTCTGGTCATGATCAAGGGCTAATGACCCTGAAGTAAGGTTTAAGAGGCAATCCGGACAGGCAGGACAGTGCTGAAGTAGCGAACACATCAGGGGAAACGGTGTGTTAAGATGGAGGACTTTGACTGATGCTGCCAAGACATATTGGATTAAAATAAAACAAAACAAAACAAAACCTCCAGTGCCGTCAAAATCTGTTTGGGCAGCATTTCTGACTACACCTGCCAACATCATATGCCATCCCCAGCAGTGAGCATAAAACACTGTACACCTAAACTAAGCCATCTATTGTGCTGTTGGGATTGCAAAGCAGACAACAAAACACATTTTGGTAAAATTCACATGAACGAGGTGATGCACTCATTTCAGGCTACCTAAATGGTTCAGATGTAAAAAGGCCATAACATGACATTATTAATATCTTGACAAACTGTCTCATATTGGCTTGATGATGATGATATGATTCCTAATGATTAAAAGGGAGTCCTTCGGATAGTTTAAAGATGTGTATCCAGGTTGGAATTGGGTACTCACTTTCTTTCTGGCTTGAGTTGTGGCTTAATGCGCCGGCCCAGGACCATCTTTGCTGGCGGATTTCTGCCCACGTCTTCTTGGTTGACCTATGGATGGCTGCCTCATAACGTTCCTGGAAAGGATACAGGAACATCTATCAGTTGTTTAAATGTCTAACATCAAAGGCAATGTGAAGAACTGGGTGGTGTAATGCGTCCTTCAGCTGAAAAGCCTGGATCTAAGCACCCAGCATGGCTTAGGTGTCCTTGAGGAAAATTCAAAATCCCATGATCTGCAGCTGTACACCTGCCATTTCAGTGTGGGTGGGCATTGATATTTCACCTCTGGGTATCAACGCAAACATAAAACACCTTCACTCACTGAATGGATTATTGTTAACATAGCCAGTGTTCTTGTCCAAACATACTTTATTCTTCTCCAGTTTCTGTTTCTGTCTCTCCTCCAGAGCAGCTCGTCGCTTTTCCGCCTTGATCCGCTGTTCCTCGAGCTTCCTGCGGCGCTCCTCCAGCTGCTGCTCCCTCAGCTGCCGTGCCTTCTCTTCCTTCTCCAACCACTGGTTCTTTTTAGCAGCTAAGATTGGACAGAAAGTATGGTCAGGAGAGACGTATTTTACCAAAAGAGCACTGGACAAGGAGCCCTTCTTCCCTGGCCTTTCATTATACTGTAGGTATAGTGTGCATTCTCTTTGAAAGGTTTGTATCAGTTTTGACTTAGAAGATTACTGTTAAAATTTAAAACCTATTTGATAGGTTGGGGATTTTCAAGAAAAATCCAGTTTGAAACTTGAAGAAAATACCTAAAAAGTCAAGTCTCTCTGATGTTTACTTTACATCTATAGCAGTCTTTGGAAAAAAGATGTTGCCCTTCACCTCAATTGTGCTTTGTGTTCGATAAAATAAATTCAATTTTCTTGCCTTTTCCACAGAATACTGCATAATGCTAAGTTAGACAGATACAGTACTTCTGAAGTGACACTTTTATCCCACACTAATTGCATCAAGCCTCCATGTCAGCTTCAATAAACCACACACTTTGATATGGAAATCATCTCCTTGTCCCTGAGCCATTCAAAGAGGCCGTAAAGAAGCCTTTTGCAGCTGCCTCTCTGTGTACACAACGCACCATATTTCTTTAAACTACAAAGTAAAACCTCCAGGAAGAATCAGCCTCTGCAAGGAGGTGAGGCTTAGTTCTCTAAACCACTTGATACAACAAAAGCAACTGGTTGTGGATTTCAGATTATGTTGACGTTCATTCCAGAGATGCTGGAGGCTAAAGGGGTTAAAATTTATTGGGAGGCACACACTTTGGCTTTTATCTGAAAAGGGAACAAAAGGCTGAGTTATAACGAGGCACTGCTTGCCAGCACCTTGCGGCAAAGAAAATATCTGCTGCAGTGCGTCTCTCAGCTCATCACAGCTCAACGGCCTCGATTTGAGAGAAGCCACATGTTTTACCTTCAAATCTGTAGAGATGGTACTGTAAGTAGTGCAGTGGAAACTGCTTCATAATTCACTTGTGCTGTGATGAGAATAGAGGGAGGCAGATGCTGCTTCAACTGCCCACAAATGCAATGTTTAAGGCTTGCTGAGAGATAGATTACAGTTTTCCACATCCATAACATTTCATTCAACAGAAACATTTGGTAATGGTTTTCCAGACTATAGGTGTTGGTTACAAGAAGGAAAATGAGCTGGAAACTGGCCGTTCAGAGTGCTATTCATCATCAAATAATTTATGCATCTGTACCAGAGTTTAAGTTATAAACAGATGTTCAATTCTGAATTTCTGACATTGCTTTAAAATGCCTTCCCCAACTCTCCTGACAGTGATCTGCACTGACAAGTAATATCGGGACTTACTATAGTACGATCATTAAATAATCATAAACACAGTGCTGCTCTAACCCTGGTACATACAGCTGCATCCCACCAAAGACAGACAAGGCAGCAGAGTAACATCTGTGCAGTAGCAGCCACTTCCCTGATGCATGGGTTTCAAAGCTTCACTTAAACGTAACAAGGAACCAATAAAATACAAGCTAGGATGTGTAAGGATTTTCTACCTGTGGCCCGTGTACTACTAAACCAGTTATACTACTGGTGATGGTTGATAGGCAAGATCTCTTTTAAGCTGATATTGTAAACACAAGCTTTTGTAGGATCTCATCCTTTATCCAGGTCTGACTGAGAGTATTAGATTAGACCCGTACCATCTGGCATGCCCCGGTGATCGCCCAATTAGACTGATCCACCTTCTGACGCATGTCAAACTCATCTTACTGCTGTCGAACACACAGTTGGCTTAGACAACATGGCATTACTGAAAGTACGAGTTTGATAGTTTAAAGAAATCAGTGTAATGTGATGATATACATCATGCTTGAAATGTCAATGTGAAAAATATAATATAGCCATAAAGCTATGGTATGTAATGTATTTCAGTAATTCTCCATATCCCAATAGCAATCAATACATCAAATACTAATCATTTTTTAAATCTGCTATCTGTGGTTGTTGCAGGTATGTAATGAGCCCAACCAATCATGGCCTACCTACCTGGGCACCCTCTGCCCGTGTACTCATTGCGCATGAAAATGTGTTCTGGGGGAGTAGCTTTGGAGAAAGGCCTAAAGGGAGATGGTGGGATTTTTTATCGGTTGGATACTTCAAAATCTAGCCATCTCTTGCTAGTATCTCCAACGTTACCTACCCTAGCCTGAAGTGTTTACTAAAATGTTAATATAGTTTTGAGAAAACCTAATAAAACTGGGGCTAAGAGCATATTTAGACTCTATTTTACCAATTTCTCACTAACTGTAAGGTAATGAAGAACACAAACTGGATGATTCTAGTCCATGTATTTTGGTCTAGTACCATGCTGACAATACCCTGTAATGCTGGCTACTTTGAATACACTACCATTCAGCATAATTAACATATTTTCCTATTTCAGAACATTTTCAATTTGGTGATTTTATGTTTGGCAATATAAAGTTGTTTGTAAAATTGTTGGAATATTTGCAGCCAAGATGAATCTGGCTGCAGGCGTCTCTAAAACCTCCAATTTCTCCAGTAAGATGGTAATCATAGCAGTTTTGCGGCATGTGGTTCAAACATGTTATCTTTAAAGTACAAAATCCATGGAGCTCTGTCGCTTCCACAGTTGGAGCATGTGGATGAACAAAGTTCAAACTCAGGTCATGCTACAACTTCTTATATGTGAAAAACAACCAATATTAACACTTATCACAACAGATAAATGATTGGTTAAGTGATCAGACTATGCCTACATGAATTTTGCGAAAGACACATTAATGATGTTCAGAGAGACAAAAGGTTACAATTAGTTGAAATTTATGTGATAAAGAAAAAATAAAATCAACCATGATTTTAAAAACAGGAACACCAGGGGGATTAAATGAATGAAACAGCTCTAGGTCTGGGCAATATGACCAAAACTCAATATTGTAACTCTTACTGTATGTGTTTTATGTTTGTCTTTACCTTCATAACAAGGTTAAACATTAATATTATTACCTTCCATCAGGGCTCCCTGATAACGAAGAAGTGTGTGTGTGTGTGTGTGTGTGTGTGTGTGTGTGTGTGTGTGTGTGTGTGTGTGTGTGTGTGTGTGTGTGTGTGTGTGTGTGTCTACAAGCTCATTTATTAAATATTTTAAACAGGCTTAACCACAGAAGGATGATTATATATTTTTGTTATTATAATACATGCTGCTTTGTTATAAAGTAAGGATGTGCAATGAAGGAGAGATTGGCCTGAAGCATGTGACTGTTTTTTTAGAGGATAGTTCTTAAAGTCATATGGGAATAGCTTTATCATACCAACATGAGCAAGGTTGTTACTCCTAATGTCTATATCTTGGTAAGTTTCTGGTTTATTGCCCAACTCTAGTTAAAACTACTGAATGTGGTATCAATATCTAAGAGAATGGACGAAAAGGGTCATCACCACCACCACCACATACACATAGGTGAGTGGCTTACCTTGTAACATGCTGAGCTCTTCTGCAGGGGGAAGGAGTGAGAGAGAAGACAGAGGCAACTTGTCAGTCATGCAAAGCAGTGCACGACGAGCGTGTAGCCAGGTGACATTGTGACAGCCGCGTGTTAAACAAAAAGTAAGGACTTAGGCAAAGAGATGCAATATCAATTGAAAAAAAAAATTTTTTTTGTTATGACACCCAGGTGAATGGCGCCGAGGACATTGTGCACCAATTGATCAAACTATATCGATTGAAGTTAGGATAATGTAGAAGCAGGTTTTCATGCTTTGTTGACTCAAATTTCTAATAACATTAAGTCATTAGAGATATTCATCACACTGCAAAAAGCTGAACTCTTGCCAAAATATTTTTTTATTAATAAATGGGGGGAAAAATTTACATTTGTCACTTATCCAACATTTCTTGTCAATGTGAGGAATATCTCCATTTAATTCAAATTGTACAGGCATACATCTTAGAGTGGTAGGTGAGGTAAACTGCTAAAGAGTCAAACAAGCATACAAAAAGCAAACATTTTGACGCTGCTCATTTCAACATGCACGTAGAAAATGAATGCTCGCTCGTCTTTGATAAAATGGTGGCTTGGCTTTTGCTGATTTCAGTCACTTTTGTGCAAAAGGCCAAACTACCTTTTTATCCTCCCTGTGCCACATGTGCATACCATCTGCAGCCTACAGCAAACCCACGCACTTGACACAATGTAAAGCTCTCTGTGATCTCTTTGCCCCCAACGCTAGGGGGAGCTCTCCTTCTATGAAATAGGCTTTGCTCCCACACCTTGTTTCCACTTACCAAGATATTTGGCCTTTTCCTCTCTCCGCTCCTTGGCAAGCTTCTGCCTCTCCTCTGACTTGATGATGTCTGGGGATGAGAATGGAGGGGGGAGAAAGGAGAAATTATAGAGAGGATGTGTAAGCGAGAGGTGGCATATTGCTCCACTAGACCTCTGTCACACAGCATTTATTTAAAAAGGTTCATAGGTCTTCATGTTTCTTGCAGGTCAATTATAGCTGGTTAATCAAGCTCTGCAAACACAGCAGCAGAGGCTTTTAACTTTTAAATGCCACCACAAGGAAATGCATACCACCAGACAATGACAGGAAACTGGCAACGTCAACATTTGAATGCTAATCTTCAATAAATGGCTGAAGCCGAGGTGTGCTACATTTTCTGGATTAAGAAAAAAACATAAGAAAAAAACGTTTTTTTTTCATGAAACCAATCTTCTCTAAATAAAAGCTGCAGCATGTGGCAGGCTCACTAAATCTCCTGTACCATCTGGATTTGGGTGTATGTTTGATTGTGCTGTTATGACTACAGGGGAGCACTTACATATATCTCTTCCCTCTGTGACATCTCTGATATCCACTCACACACAACATACCTTCCAAATACTTCAGAAACACTCAGTGAAAAAAAGCCGAGGGTGAACAGCAATGCAAGCAAACACTGAGCTGAACCATTTCAAGAATTCAAACTGCATCCTTTCATGATAACTGGTCCTACATCCTGGGAAAAAAATACTGTTATTCTGACTTGCCAAAGGCATCCTTAATATGTCCTCCAAGAAATATCCCTAGAAAAATATTTTACAAATAGAGCTGAAACGATTATTTGATTCATCAATTTTTCAATAGGTAGAACATTTATTGGCAACTATTTTAATAATCTATTCATTTTTTTTCATTTTTAAAGCATATATTAAGCAAGAACTTACAAGTTACAGCTTTTCAAATGTCAATATTTGCTGTAAACAGAATATATTTGGGTTTTGAACTGATGATTGAACCAAACAAGACATTTAAAGATTTCACTGTGGGTCTGGTAACTTGTGATGAAAATGTTTTGCTTTTTACTGACATTCTATAGACCAAATGAAGTCAGTTGCAGCCCAATTAACACCACAAACATGATTATAGCTAATTTATTCATGCTTTCTAATTACTGAGTTACAGCTTATTTTATAATACAGAATTGCAGATAGACAACATCCTTACATACAACTTATCTTTGCAGCCCACCCAAATAAATTAGCTTGAATTGTGTATTGATCAAAACAGCTACAATGTGAAATCATTCATGTCCATTTGAAGTGTGCACTACCACAAATAATGTGTCCACTGCTGGGAAACACTGACACAGACTGCAGTCTTGATCATTCTTTAGTCTTCATGCTACATCATCCCCCCTGATCTTCACAGAACAGATGTTCATCATCAAACACACAGAAGCTCATCCTTCAGCAATGTCTAATAGGGAGAGGCGTGAATCATAAACACGAAAACAATCTGCCATGCAGCCTTCCCTAAGAACAACCTCTGACCCACTTTGATATTTATAGGACTATGGCCCATGTGCATGGTCTTGGTCAGTGTGATGTGCTGCTGTTGTTTGCAACTCACCACCATGTTAATCATAACGTCACATGCACAAAGCATCTGAGACAAGAACAGGCCGGCCTAGAAAAAACTGCTAGGTGCAGTGTTTGGGCTCCAGACTATACGTGTGTACACACACACACACACACACACACACACACACACACACCCCTTCTTAAAATGTCAGCCCTGTGTCATTTTGTCCACCTCTAAATTGGGGTACAAAAGGAGCAGTGCTGAGTATACTGTATAGTGTGTGACTTGCAACCCTCACGGTGCAAACTGTGCAGACCATTACCAGAAGCTGCAGCTCCAAGACTGAACTACAAGCCTCAACATTTCATTTCACTAATTAAGGAGCCACAGAGTGCTTTTCATCTTCATCATACCCCTCTGGGTGGTGCAAAAATGGAACTTGAAGGACAAAGGGGAAGTGTGGGACATTTTTGGAATCCGGAGACTAAGGGCTCAACTACATGTTTCTCTAAAATAGACCACAATTTGGCAAATAAGCAAAGAATACCATAAATGTCTTGATATTGACTTGGAGGTCATTACAAGGTATCGAGAGTATTGGGAGCAATTTTGGACTTTGGGGGGTTTATCCCCTTCACCTCGCCCAAAGGGAATAAAAACCATGACCACAGTGAATGGATTAATGGATAAAGAATAAAGGGGAGAGAGAAAAGAGGCTTACACTCCAAAATCCTTCAAACATGTTCCTTAGAGTTTGCATGTGCTGTTCGCCAGTGGCTGCAAGGCGTTTCAAGTGGTGGCATTGTGGAAATGTTGCAAGGAGGTCAAACTAAATGCCTTCTTGGCATCACTGAAATGGGATTTCTGTTCAGGTTCCTTTTGCCCTCCTTTCATTAGTGAACAGTGCATGGTAGTGATTAGCATCAGCATTAGCTAACGACAAGAAAGCTCATTTGTCTATATTTTACCTGAATATTATCTTTACTAATTCAATTATGCCTAAAATCTTTGAGCCCAAAGCTGAGATGTTCTCACACAGCAGCATCTGTTCCATGCTTGTTCCAACACTTAAAGATAATCTGCAGCAGCTCTATTGGATTTAGCTTCTAGTCTGAAAGCATGTGGTCACTTTTACTCAGATAATGAAGCATTACCTTTGCCTATAAGAGCTGCTACATGTCAGGCCAAATTTGCAGGTATACTTTAGCGGTGACATTTTTTTTTCTTTACCTTCCTTCCTTTTCGACCTGGGGATGGGTGATGCAGGTGACCCAGGTGATCGAGGGATGACGTCAGATTTTGTGGGGGTAGTCAATCTCCGGTCAATATCTTTCTTGGCTGGAGACTCCATTCTCTGGGTGTTGTCTGTCTTCGGGGGGCTGCTCTCCCCCTCCGGGTCAGGCCTTGTGGGGTTTGTGTTCAGATCCGAGTCGGGAGCTGAAGAGAAATTAACAGAATAGGAACGAGTGTGTAAATGGTACATGGTAAAAGGTAAGACAAGCACAGAGACGGAACTCGACCAGTTGGTCTTCATTCTTTTCACTGCTGGGCCTATGAAGCACTTTGGTTTGAATGACGTAAACTTCCTCAGGAGTCGCATGTATCAAGTGTGAGGGGTGGAGTCCCTGGCTAGAAGAAGATGACTGTTTTCTTTGAGAAACTGTTCACTTGGATAACTCATATCAGCACCGTAATAACATAATTAAAGAGAACACCTTACAGGTACAGTTACACTGTAACACTCCACTGTTTCTGTTTTCTGAGTTCTTGAGGAACATTATCTGCTGCAGAGATTGCAACACTTGCTCAGAAGCAAAAAAAGATAATAGTTCTTCTGCTTGTTCCTCTACTTCAACGCCTACTGCCATTTTTGCGCTGCGTGACTGATTTATTGACAGACTGGCCTAAGCAAATGGCCAAACTCCCAGGCAAAACAAAACACAGTAATTGCTTTTTGGCGTCCTGATGATTCTATTGAGGTGAAATTAATTGCTTAGAAAAATAGAATCAGAGTGATCAGCTTCCCAGAAGGAGTCAAACTTCTTTTTGATGAAACATACTCGATAGGAGCCAGTTTAGGCCTGTAAGTCACTGCGCTCTTTCAGACAGAGTTTTTTTTCTGCATAGTCTCTGAAGGTAAACACTGGGGCAACATGCTCTAAATTATTCAGACTTTGGCTAAAAACAGCACAGACAGTAGGGGGCTGTCAAACTAAGACAGTGAATGCACTGAAGATTTACTCTGCAAATGCTGTGCAATTCAACAGTTTGCTTACAAGAGCACCAAAGAGCAGCGAGACCAATGCTGTGCAACCACAAAGAGAACTGATTGTAGTTTTCTATGGAGTATACAACTGTACACTGTGCTTGCTAAATAATAACATCTCACGTCATATAACTTTATTTCCAAACACACTACTCCCTTGGGAGTAAAACTCTGATTATTATTAAACCTAAGACACGCAAAGCTGGATAAAGGTCTGCATGAATAGCTGTCAGACAAATGAACGTCTTCTCACTACTACAACTACAGACGCTTAGTAGCATCCAGTGAGATATCAGGCCTCATGGCAAACATTGTCTGAGCCCAGCTAGGCACATGGAAAGGCTCAGCCATCAGTCTGGGAAATGGAGGCAGTTACCGATGAACCTGAGAAGCCTTTTGGACAGAGACAACAGCAGTATGAGTCCATGAAAGAGTTCAGCTGGGAGACAAGACATTGTGTTTCCCCTCTTGAAGCATGCCACTATTAAATAAGTATTCCTCGGGCAGTGATGTGCTCAGACAGAGAGGGCCCATTGTTGTCTCTGCATGGCAACAGGACAGCAGCCAAAACACTGCAATGACAGTGAGAGGACGATGGAAGGACGGAGAAGGGTAGTGAGATAAACTGAAATTAGAAGATGAACACTGGAATCGATTCAGTGCAATTTCATAAATTTATAATTTCGTAACAAACGCAATTTTGTGAGGTAAAAAGGGCTGAGAACAAAAACCAGTAGGCATAAAATGAAACTGCAAAAATGCAATGCCGTAGAACAACACCGAACTAGGGGCTTGCTATCAACATCATTTAAACCTGTCTAAATCCAGTATAACTGCCTGCTCTTCACTTTTCCTCCTCCGTTACTTTATTGAAGACTTTGTGATTTAATATCTGCAATCAACCAGTTCCCTACAACATTTTTGCTAACAAATGATACACACATCCTCAGGTGTTCCACAGTGACTGCGCAGGTGATCAATCCTACAACCCTCGTCATTGAATATTTCATCTTACACCATTTTCTCACAGATCCCTAAGGGCAGATGTGGCAACTAGGCTACAGTGGTGATAAGAGCAAGTGTATCTCTGACAGACAGCTATTGTGTTGCCTCATATCCTGTGAAAGTTCCCCATACACCTGAGAACTGGAGCCACAAAGAATTGGCTGGCTGTGGGCAACTGGTCAGACAATCACTGGGATCTATACGGTCATTGATGAAGAGAATGAGAATGTAACACACTCTGGTATGTTGGTGGCACTGACAATGAATACCAATGAAACCTGAAGCTCTCTGGATGAAAATGGGATGGGAGCTGAGGGAGAGGATTGGTGCTGCTTAGCAAGGGACTGAAACAAGGGCTGATTGATGCAGCACACTGACTGTCCGGGCTATCAGACATCTGGGAGGACAGAGTGCACGATAGATGAATAAAAGTTAATGAGGGAAAAAACGGATAAATTAAAGTTTCACCAACAGCTGCATTTATCTTGATGAAAAATGCACATCTTAAGTTTCAAGAGCCCGAGTTGACTTCTTCAAATGTCCAGTCCAGCACCTAAAGAAATGTAATTTCTGATGGCATTTTTTCTTGATAAATTACTTATATGTTAATTGATTATCAAAGTAGTTTAGTATAGCTTTTGGTCAAATAATCAATAAATCAGTGAATGATTTCATAAATGGTTGAACTGAAATTAATTTCAACTTCATACTTTGAGGAAAATCACTACGACTAGTAGCAGAATGAGATGCGTTTCTACGAGTGGGTCCCCATCCAGTCACAGCTGGATATATATTTAAAAGTAGCTTTAAAAGAAGATACACACAATGCATTTAGGTGACACTTAACACTGAATGTAAGTGAATGAAGTCTGCTAAGTTTATTGACTGATTCTGGGACTTTTGCCTGTCCTGGCCTGACACAGTGATGAGTACAATTGTATTGGGAAAACTGTTTACACAGGGACCCCTAACAGCAAACAAGGTTGGGACACACTCATGCGGGACTTTGAGGAGAATGCTTAGGTAATATCTGCACAGATGTACTGAATGTAATAACACAATCTGTTCAGCAATCCATTCTGGCTGTTGTCAAAGAAAAAAAATATGACTTGAACCAGACTAAATCAGATTATCC
Source organism: Micropterus salmoides (assembly GCF_014851395.1). Lineage (NCBI taxonomy): Eukaryota > Metazoa > Chordata > Actinopteri > Centrarchiformes > Centrarchidae > Micropterus > Micropterus salmoides. Next base: position 28,755,807 of record NW_024041262.1, read on the forward strand.
AGTTTTTTGTAACAGAATGTTCTCATTAGCTGTATTAATTTATGAAATCACTGTAGAAACAAGAATATCAGCTCAATCAAATTACAATATTTTTACAACCCATACAACAGAGGGGGTCTATGGAACACTTACCATATTTACACTCTAGCTTCCCAGAGACACTGCACCCAGGGGACGACTCCAGCCAAAAGCCATTAGACCACCCTCTTGTGACATCACTTACATTATTAATTATCATAAATCAATGCATACCAACTTCCCCTGAGATGCTCGAGTCTCCATCAAGCCTGAACACTGAAAAACACTTTGGTGGAGGGTATTATTGGATGGCAAGGGAGAAAAATACACAGGACTGCATTTCACAGGCTTGATAACATCTCAAGCATGTTGAAGGCTTTGGTGTGCACCAGCCACCCTTCTTTAGAGGTCCTGAAAAGCTCAGCTTCTTACTATAAGCAATAAGGTGTCGACATGTTTATTTCACGTGCAAGATTTCTGCATTTGTGTTTTGTTTGTGCTCTTCAAACTGGTTTGTAGTTGGCAGGAATCCACGTTCCAGTCTTAGCTTTAGATAATAATAATAATCAGAATCTGATGCTAGCTGTTTGCTTATTGTATGCTTATGATGACAAGGATATGCCACTATCAAATTAAATGAAACCATCCCTTGAAGCTTTTAAGAAAAGGCATGATAATACAAACTACTCTTTATATTAACACTTTTTTACTGCCACTATAATTAGCATCCTATTTGCATTATTATCTCTTAATAATCTGGTAGCAGTAAATAGATCACCATTTAGAGCATATAAATGCAGTGATGTCATGACATGATTGCTTTGTTTTATGCTTCTATTGAGTATCAAATGGGTATGAGACCATTCAAAGTTGGTCAGAGGAGGTTCAGGAATTTGTGGTATGCTGAGCGTGATCACTGGTTGAACATCACACCGTAACCTTGCACCATAGCTCAATTGGCATCATCTTGTCTCCCTATGGGGTCTCTCTAGCTGCAGGTGTCAAACAAAGCCTGAGGCACTCAACTGAACCAATTTAGATGCAAAAATCATACAATGGATAGAATGGATGGAAAAGATATATGTAAAAGACAGCAGAACTAGTAAAGGAACCCCTGCAGAAGTGGGTGTATGCATGCATGCACGAGCACAGTGTGGGACCAGAACGGCAGGTTGAGAATCAGCAGGTAATTAGCACAAACTCAGTGCCATTTGCCAGTTAAAGGCATGTTAGGTTGGACCAAATATATGTGCAACTAGAAATGTTGGTTTGGAAAAAGCCCATTGTACATTCACTCCCGAAGTTCAATCACAATGAAATTTAGTACTTTATAGTTTGGCTGATGACATTGTGAGTAAAGAGCCAAGTTAAAACTGGGACAACTGGTAATACTGCCTCAAAAAATGTAGAAATCCAATTTCACAGCATATTATTTTGTTAGAGCAGGTTATAAATACCCACACAGCCGGATTCTTCATGTAATCCTGCCCCAGTGCCACTTTAATAGACTTGGTCACCTCCAAAACTACAGGGCACAAGAGCCCTTCCAGTTTCATTATTTATTAACAAGAGAGTATGAATATTTAAGCCCAAGCAATAAGAATGCCATAATAATAATAAAAAACACATAAGGAAGCGAGTCCTTGCAACAGCATGTGACCACATTATAATGGAAGCTTTTTATAGGCTCTAAAGGCTCAGACAGCCAACTGTACTAAGCATAGGGTTCAGACAATATACCACACTGCTGTTTTTCTACTTTTTCATCAAGCTCACGGGAGACCTGTGAATAAAGGTAAGAAAGACCTGTGTCCTCCTCAGCACAACAAAACACATGACTCACTGTATGACAGAATCAGCAAACTATGACAGCACATTCTTGAGACAGGGTTTGCTCATTCTGTTTGGAGAGGGATACTTTCAGCTGAGAGGAGCTCTAAAAAGCAATGTGAAACTGCCGGATACAAAAACAAACAGACATCCCCAGTTTGAAGCAAATCCAAAGAAGTAATGGTAATTTTTAAAATGATCGTGGTTACATGATAGTGACCAGTCATAATTAATATAACTTCCAGCTGCTGCTCATTCCTAATGCAGAGGGAAAATATAGGGCAAGACATGGAATATTTATAAAGCCAGAAGCTTCACTCTTAAAACACAACCTTCTCTGTCCCCTGCCAAACACATAAGAAAAGGAGTGA
>NW_024041263.1:0-28361 GCF_014851395.1 Micropterus salmoides
AAGCTACAAGTGAAAGGTTTTCTGAACATCACATATAAAAATGGCTTCCCAGTCTAATAAGCAATGGTTAAAGTTCTGTTGGTTTGGACTTTCTGGTTTCATGTGAACCTTCTGCTCACACAGGTACATCGGGTGGTTGAAGTGTCCCAGCCTTTTTCTAACAGACCTGTAGTCTCACCTTCAGTCCTCAATGTAGTCTGCTGCAAAGGTTTTCTTTCGTTGGAACATGATCCTGGGGTTTCTGCCCATATATTTTGTTTTTCCATTATTAATTTAATTTCCTAACCAGATTATTAGGTCCACCTGGCTAAACTAATATGTTTCCCTTCATGAAGGTGATATTGTTCATTTTCTGTTTTAGAGATGTGAGGGTGTAATTTTTGGTACAGAAAGCTCTCTGTTTTTTAATAAAACCTTAACATTTGAACCTTAATAAAGATGAAGATAGGGTTTATTGCAGAGCTGCATTAGTTTTAGCCAGGTGGACCTAATAAACTAGCAACTGAGTGTATATACAGTGTGCGCTGATACAGATACACCCTGCTCCTGCAGCTGTGGTCATGGTAACTCCACTTTCCATCAGCGACGTCAGTCAGTCGAACAACGAGAAATGCATAATACACACAGGCAAGCAGACACACACTGGGAACACACACTTACACAGACTCACATTGCATACACACAATGATGCAGGCAGACAAACACACATTATACACAGAGAAATGATTCTGGGGAAGTGAGGTGTGAGAATGCTTTCAGCAGCAGCCGTCTGCACACGCTCAGTGATCCCGCACCTTCACACTCTGAAAAGCATGTACCTTTTCAGATGCACACACGCAAACACACATTTATCTATCTCTGTTACACACACACTTCAGCTGCGTCAAACAGCCACTGCTTCTTGGATTTCTCCCATGGTTGGGGCAGATTCTCACCTCCACAGTGAGTGAGGCCGTACAGGATGTATCCATTGTTGCACAAGCACTCAAAGCTGCCAGGGTAGTTGATGCAGGTGTGGTCGCAGGTTCTCTCAAAGGAGCACTCATCAATGTCTGAGGGAGACCAAAGAGATACATAACTGGTGAGAAAAACTTTACCTTTATGCAAGGGAAAGAGTTGGAAACAGGAAATGGAGACAAAGGTGACTGCGAGATACATCATCATCAGTGACTGAGTAAATTAGGCTACATTTGCTTGTTTTTGTTCATTCACTCACTGGTCTTCCCGTTTACATCAACACAATCCAATTCAATTCTTCTTGCACCCTGTACTTTAAATGTTAAGGGACGCTCACTCAGATGATGACTGCAGGTGTCAAACAGAAAGCCTGTGTTACAGACCGGGGCCATAGAGTCTGACAGACATGAAAGGCCTGACAAAAAGCTGTTACTGGTTGAATTATGGGAAATGTAAGATCCAGCATTTGTATGCTTGACCAATACTAGGACTAAATGTAGTACCTAAATTAGTCATCTGTCAGAGATGTTGTGATACTGTGTTAGCTATCCATGTGATCAGGACTGCTTCATGGCAATACTGGATTTCAAGTAGGGCTGGACAATATGGCCAAAAATGTTATCGCAATAAAAACATTTCATATCATTCAATATCAATAATTATCACGATATATGTCAAATCATTATTTCTTTCAGGTTTAAAGGCTGATTTTTGCTACTGAGTGAAAGTTGAAGAAACCAGATGGTTCATTGTGGGTTTGAACTTTTCTTTATGGTCAGAACAAACACTTAATGCCAAACAGTGGATTCAAAACTCTTATGATAAAATCTTTTAAAGAGGTGGTATGATGCTTTTTGGCTTTTCTCCTCTCCTTTATTGAGTTATATATCTTTTTTGTGCATGTAACAGGTTTGAAAAGTGAAAAAGTCCAAAAGTCCAGCCCTAAGGGAGTTCCCATCTCCCACAGAAAACTCTGCTCTGAACTGCTTGAAAACAGCTCGTTTGTAGTCCAGCCCTTCACTTCCTTTACTTGTGACTTCACAATGAAAACGCGTCATAAAGCTCGCCAAGCGGCTCGCGGGTCAGACACGCCCTCAAACCAAGCTAGTCTGAGTGGAGGCCCTTTAGCTCGACTCTGTTTGGTTTTCCATTGTAGAAATGTTGTACCTGTACCTGCTTCCAGGTAGTTTTTTTCATATCACCTCACCTCGAGGTTCCAAGCAAGCTGAGGGATACTAAAATGTAACGTGAAAACACGACAGACTGCTGATTGGTCAGAGAGAATATTCACTATTCACTGCATCATCATTGCGTGCACCAGACAGAGGCCAGCAACAGAAAGTTTTGTATTTTACAGTTTTCGTATGAAATTTCATCACTAAATCCACTTCTGAGAAGTTTTGAGGTGAGAAATCAGCTGTGTAGATTTCCAATATTGACAGTTTTAGACAAAAATGTGCTTGAATATTTTCGGAGTTGAGGAGCTCCGCGAGTGGCTGCGGGGGAAGCCTGCTGTGACCGGCGGGAGGAGCGTGTGAGGCCGACCAGCCGCCCGCTCACAGAGCCCTCTGCTCCCGCCGTCACACAGACCGCTGCAGCAACAACGGCAGAGGAAAACACAGCTGGAAGGTTTTCATACCGCTTATCTGTCTTTACATTCTGAGGAATGTAGAGAAAGCTGTGTGATCGCTGGTGTGTGTCGCAGTGAACATTACGTCGCAGCAGTTGTGTGTGGCGTCGCTATGACGACAAGCTACGTACTATCTCTGGGTACTGTCTGCAATTGAAAACGGAGCAGGGCCGAGTAGAGTCCAGTCTATCGATTTGCGCTATGGTAGCATTTTTCGGCAAGGCAGCAGAGATGGTCAGAACACCGGCAACAGTTCAACGTTCAGTCCTGATGGTAAGACGTGGAACAATGATGTTGTGTGGTTGTGGACTTGAGTAACTTATACCATCTGTTAAGGTCGCAGTCTGAAGCGGCTTTGATTTGGATCACACTACCTTGTTTCTTACGACCCGCCCTTCTCTGCTTCTGATTGGCTAGTAGTCCTTACCTGGGAACTGTGCATGTGCAACTCCCAACAAAGATTTTGTACAAGTAAGATGCATCACTCTGTAGCTCAAGAGCTGAGCGTACAACACACAGGGTAAAAAGAGGAGCTGCAGCAAAATTATACCATGTAAACCTGTTCTGGTACAAACCCTAAATAACACTTTGAACCTGAAAATGAGCATAATACCATCTCTTTAAATATGATTAGTAAATCTTTTTTCAGTCCCTTTTCCTCAACAAAATAAATATTTTAATAGAAAACTAAAGTGTTAATTCGTCCATGATTCAAATGAATTAAATCAAACATTTATTGACATATATTGAACATTTGTTTTATTATTATTGAGGAAAATTATATTGCTATAATTATCGTTATTGATTTATTGCCCAGCCCTTATTTAAAGGATTTATGTATCTATGTGATGTGCCTTTGATTTGTCAGGTTTTATTTAATTTACTGTTTTGGCCAAAAACAGACATTGCCATCTGGCTGTTTATAATGTTAATTTCTAGAAAATGTACTATATGCTAATATACAGTGTTATCCTTAAATGCTCTGACTCTGGTGTTCTGTCTGCACCGCCTACATGGAACAAAATCAGAAACTTTATTCTACATTCTATTCTATCTTATACTGTCTACTGTTACGGTAGTATAGTGAGTGAACAAAATGTGTGGAATTGGTGTTTTATTATGTGTATATATCAATATGGTATCATAACAGAAGTTGTGCTAATACAATATTTCTTCACCCAAAACACGAAGTTGGAGACTCATCTGGTTGTTACACTAACACAGAGTCCGGTTTTCTATGACACAAGCTTATTAATCTGTAACAAGCGGGTCATTCTAAATTACATCTTATTAAATACAAATATATTACTTAGTAGGATTAAAGGTTGTTTTTAAGGTTTAATAATAATAACCTAATAAAGGTTTTATACCAGCATATACAAATTAGATTATTTGTGAAAAACACAAATAACTAAATAACTTGTAGTTTGTAGTCTGAAGATTGTCTTGACATATATGTGGTGGATGTGGTGGTGTCAGGTCTTATGACCTGTGTGAACGCAGAAGAACCAACTATTGACTATTTTCTATAGCCAGCAATAGCTTCTAGACTTTAAAAGACAAAATGGAACCAACAATGGAATCGTAAAAAGCTGATGTGATTCATTTGTCTTTAGGGCGTTTGTTAGCCCCAAAAAGGTATTAGGGATATAATGATCGGAAAAAACAACCCAAGTCTTAAAGTATCAAAACGGCATCACATTTGACATGTTTTGCATGTTGATCAAAACATTTGAGGGTTGCTGCACAAATTCAGAAATCTTTCAAAAGCCAGGTGTCTAGTCGATGGTGCAACTGCTAACTGCTAACTGCAATGCAGATGTTGCTGGTTTCCACACACATTAAGGGAATTCTGAACTGGGTCAGTCATGGTTTACATCAGTCCAATGACAGCACAGAGGTTTCGTCCAAAGGTCAAAGGTCCACAGGCTGAGAGGTTTATAGACATTGCACTCTTGATGGCTCATTTATGGTCAAACACAGGCTGCTCACCAAGAACTAAAGAGGCCATCCCATTAATCACAGGGGACATTATGGTAAACAGAATCACGAGTTTCACACTAAACTAGGACAACAGTTCATTCTAATAAACCGATCTGGAAAACTTTACTGGGCTGAGGGTGGGATGGCTCACGATCACCATTACATCAATGTCTGTGTGAGTATGTGTGTATGATATGCACATCTGCCCACGCATGTGTTTATGTATACTTGTCCAGCACCAAACATTATTAACCTAGCAGGAATGGAGGCCAGCATTTCAGGCTCACCTGCTTTATTTCAGTCTGTTCCACCAGGCTTTACTGCGGCTAAAAATACAACATGTTATAATGGAGTTTGTCATGTGGAGGAAGTTGTTAAGGCATGAATGTTGGCTCGGTAAATACTCCAAGCATCTGCCCATGTGAGGACTTAGGAATAGCTTGCCTGTTTGTAGCTAGCCCACAAGCAGAGTTTCCATACACTGAGCTGGGCACACCGGAGTTGTTTGCAGCTCTTAATGTTAAAAGGAACATATAAAATAAATGTTGGTTTCTGGTTTGGCTGATGTGTTTGTCTGCAAAACACGCCTTTGGTCACGATGAGGTGTCTTGACATTGATTGCTGAAATTTATCTAACTGCTGACAACATTCTCTCTAGCTCTGTGCCTTTTGTAAACATTTAGAAAAGAAGGAATCATTTGTGCTTCTTATGCAACTATGGCAAACAATCCATCTTTCTGCTTTGGTTTGGTAGCAAGTTCTGGCAAATGCTCTAACAGCGGCATGTAGTGTATCACCAGGAGCTATTTTCTCTGGAAAAGCTCACTGGCACAGAAAGAGCTGACACATTAAACGTTACATTTAGCTTTAAGGTCATGTTGAACCTGAACAGTCCAGATGTCAGTGGATGGGACAAACCTGCCAACTATTGGCTGGCATGGTATGGTGGCAAAGGTGTGATGTGGCTAGCAACACTCAACACCACATTATTAAGACTCCCAATGCACCACCAGTGGTGCACAGTCAATCCAACACATATACATACACGTGTACACACTGTTTGGTGGTTTTGGACCGGGGACAGAAGCACCTCTGGGTTTTGTTATTAATAAAAATCATTTTGTGTTTGTCTGCTCTTGCGTTGCACTTGCTGCAACTTGTAAGCAAGAATCTGCCTTTGGTCGTACAAACATAACCACTGATCACAAGAAGGCTTCTACATGTACACTACAAAGCTAGCTGAGGAGGCAGCTACACTGGTGCAACAAACTGTAGATCATATTCTCAGGGAAACGGAACTTCTCTCATTGATCAGCAATGCATTTACACATATTCAAATGTTCATATAAGTGTAGTTGGACTTCTCTGTGAGTCCAGTAGGTCCAATGGGACATTAGCCTAGCATAGCTAAAGGACTGCAAGAACTGGACCTGATGGAAAGTGTGTATTTTCCCTAGACTATGATCTGCAGGACCTGCTGTATCCCTGGACTGGACAAGAGATCAAATTGATAGTAATATTCTCATCTGAGTTCAGCAAAGACACAAACTTGCTCTAGGGCTCCAACTTCCAATTCACATATTCATTTCCCTGCCCTGATCCATTCGGACATCGATGGTACCCTTTTAGATCCTAGTGTCCATTGATGGCTGCTGGCCAATAGAGGCCACACATGGAGTTCTCCACCAGCCACAAAGCCTAATTCAGTCAGCGAGCCAAATTTCTTACTCTATAAGCATTTTAACATTACTTCAAATTAAGTTAAACAGTCTGAAATTAACTTGTTGAGTCCACTATGAATTTTCTTTCCTGATGGGCCTTGCCCTAGCCATGCTGCCCTGCTTGTCGTTAGAGAAGCAGAGACTTTTAGCCACTCTATTCTACTTTAACAAATACAGTATTAGATCAGGTCTAATATTTGTGTTACCAATTTCAGCTTCTTCTTGTTTACATCGGGCAGCAGTACAGTAGCCTCATAGGACACATCTATCCATTATCAGAACCAGTGGTGGAAAGTAACAAAGTACAAATACTGTACTGCATTTTTTTTGTGTTACAACTTTTGAGTTTCACTTCGCTACATTTCTGAGCTAAATAACAACTTTTTGCTCCGTTACATTCTGCAAGAGACCCAGTTACATCTAGCTACATTAGCATGCAGCACACCTGAGTGGAGCAGCATTGAAAAACGAATGTAAAACGGATAAAGCCGACTTGTCGTGAATCTACTTCGTCCAGCTGATGCGACACCAGCAGACGCAGTGATCCAGTAACTTTAGCGCAGAGCTGGAGGGCCCCACATCCCTTGTGTCAAAGGTGAAAGCGAGTGTTAATGTGTAGCATACAACTTTGATGAGAGGATGAAGAGGGAGTATCCTTCTGGGCACGAGAAAAACTGTGGGAACAGCGGTCAGGTAATGTTCTTTCCTCAAAGTCAGATTTCCACAGATGTTGCACAGCAATGCTAAAGGTTAATGTGCAGCTGCAGTGAATCTCTCTAATCTGTCTGTCTGTCCTGCTAACCGAGCTGAGCAGCGTGTCTCTTGGTCTGTCTGTGTCTTGGTTGCTTGCCAGACTGTGACTGAACAATGTTAGAGTGAAATACAACTATCAATTATGTTTGATAAACGCAGACGGGCCACAGTGTTTGGAAAAGATAACCCCGTCCAGCGTTGAAATGCGTACATATGAGTGTGCAAAAAATAAAATGTGGGCATTCCAGCAAGAAACATCTGTGGGACCAGTTCAGACACGGATGTGAGGGCACTCCTCATACATCATTTTATAACAAGATTATCTGTATCTCAGTCAAGGTTTAGTTACAACTCTGGACTAATGCAAGATGGGATGTTGATTAGCTGGGCAGACTGGGCAATATGGATGCACATCTCAATAATCATCACATATTCAGCCAAGTAATTTTATAAATATTTGTTTATGTTTGAAAATGTATTGAAGAAAACCTAGAGGAGCCAGTTTGAATGGGCCTGATGCAGCTGATAACATCAATATATAGAAAATATCTATAATTTGCAGGAGCTATGCTGAAGTTTGTCAGATATCGGACTGTCAGCCATTTTTCTAGAAGAGGTTTCCATTCAGGCTTATTAAAGGGGGAGGATTGTAGTGAGAGCCTTGTGGTGTCAGGTGTGACTGTGCAGCAGGCCGCCTCTGTTTTTGCACTCTGAGTCACAGCCAGTTTGTGACCGAGCAGTAACTGGTAGAGTTGCAATATAAAATATATAAAGTGAAGCCAACCTTGCTCTGTTTGGGACTGTGATCAGAGGAGCTGAAGTTAACATGTGGGGATTTGTGGTGAGATTTCTGCCTGATCACAAAGTGTTTTCAGTTAGTTTCTGTTTCCACCTCCTTGTCTCATCCTAACTTACAGTCCCAAACTGTGTCTATCAGCACAAAAGGAGCACTCAGCAGCAAGATGGTAGGTTAAACTGCGGACTGGGATTTGATTTGTTCTCTAGATGATGGGAGTCACAGCTTAGTGCACCAACCATTGCTTGTGTGTTAGCAGAAGCCCCACCCAGGTAAATAATCACGCGCCACCACTGATATCCGTCATGAGACAATTACTGTCTTTGAGTTTTGTCTCACAATTCAAAATCTTATTGTCAGGCCTGACTGCTGGGTGACACTCTGAACTTGATACTAAGACAGTGAAAAGCTATGTGATTGACAGCTGTCAGTCACTGACCTTGGCATGTCCGTTCATCAGTGAGCAGTTTGTGGCCTTTCTGGCAGCTGCATTCGAAGGAGCCCACTGTGTTCCGGCAGAAGTGATCACAGCCTCCGTTGTTCTCCTGGCATTCGTCGATGTCTGGGTGAGGAAAAACAAAATTAAGGGGGAATAAGGCCATCAGTCAGAGGGCGATGTTATAAACCTCAGCCTATGATTAGTATATTAACTAAGCTGATTCCACCTGATTCACACAGATGTAGTAGAGCACACACAGTATATGTTCAAATGAGAACCATTAAGACAGACTAAATGAAAAGGACAGTGTACCACTGCCCCATTCTGCAAAACAACCTTCCTACCAGTATATGAAAAAACACTCCTTTCCACCTTTATTACTGTAAATCTGCATCAGGGGATTGATCAGAAAGGCAGCAGAAAAGAAAATTTCTCATTTGGTTCAAGGTTAAAATCCATTCAAAACACTGGTGAAAAGGTGTGTACTCAGAGTGTCAGATATGTGAGACGGCAGTGCAGAAACATATTTTAAAGCAAACTATTGTCATAAAAGTAAACGATCACTAGATAGTGGAGTAAAAAGGAAAGATGAAAAAGTTAGAGAAAGCAAAAAAAAGTCTTTTAAGTCCAGCGCTGCTAAATGTGTACAATCAAGCGAACTTGAAAGGTTTAAATTCAGCTGCTGAAGCTGCAGCAGAGGACAGTAGTGCCGTAGAGGTAAGAAGAAAACTTAGAAACTACAGGTAACTTACCTCTAGTCATTTTCAGATTACTTCTGCCAGTAAGCTCTAGTATTTTTTGGAGAGTAGCCTATTTTAAAATGTCATTGCTTAGTGATAATTGGTTACAAGTGTTAGCTAGCCTTTACTGAATCGCATGACATACAGTGGGTACGGAAAGTATTCAGACCCCTTTAAATTTTTCACTCTTTGTTTCATTGCAGCCATGTGATATTTCAGTTTTTCTTTTTTAATACATTTGCAAATATTTCTACATTTCAGTTTTTTTCTGTCAAGATGGGGTGCTGAGTGTACATTACTGAGAAATAAAATGAACTTTTTTGATTTTTGGAAAATGGCTGCAATGAAACAAAGAGTGAAAAATTTAAAGGGGTCTGAATACTTTCCGTACCCACTGTAAATATCAGCAGATAAGGTGAGTTTGAGGGTAAACAGACGGCTGTAGGCAACCTGCAATAAAGTCTACCACATCAAAAACCTAATAGCCATCTACTATTGTACTGAACTAAGTACTGTACCAAGTAGCTAGTCACATGTTAAATTATAACACTGAATACATGCATTCAAAGGCTACAGGACCGTGGGGTGGTAATGGCGCAATGGATAAGACGCGTGCCTTTGGTGTGAGAGACCAGGGTTCAATTCCCCACTGTGACCCATCTACCAATGTGTCCCTGAGAGGGGTTCCTAGTTGCTCCAGATACATGCGACTTGGCATCAGCAATTGTAAGTCGCTTTGGATAAAAGCGTCAGCTAAATGTAATGTAAAAAAAAAAATAAAAGCGTCAGCTAAATGTAATGTAAAAAAAAAAATAAAATGTACAGGATATACTGTAAGTGGAACATAGACACTCATATGCTTCTGTTCTCTACATCTTCTCAAAACAAGAATGTTGCTGGACCAGACAGCTCAGCTTAACTATGAATCAATACATAGGATAGGAGGAACCTCAGATCACAATCACACACCTTTACACCACACGCATTTAATTCACAAATAACTGTGAATCATAAAGGATTGTAAAAATGTAAAAATCATTACAAACAAACACACACAACTATTACTGCTGCTACTATTTATATAGTAGTAGCATATTTTTGTGCTGTTGTCACTACTTATTTGTATTCATGTATATTCCATGTATGTTGAGAGCAGTTAGTGAGAAAACATTTTGCTGCAATGTTTACATCCTGTACTGTGTTCATTAACTAGGATGTTGCTCAGTACAGAATCAGTACAGTCACAGACCCCTGGTCTTCTAGGGCCAGTGCAGGGAGGAAGGATGCTAGCAGAGACAGGGAGGAGACTGGTAGAGGTAGGAAGAAAACACTTACACAAACTCTAGAATTACAAACTCTGGGTTTGTAATTAACTCTACAGTAGTTACTACTATTTACTGTATACATACTTACTGTATGTCTAAATTTGTTGTAAACATATGCTCTTTAAAAGAAGTAGCCTACACATTGTTTGTCAGGCACATACATTAAATGTTTAAATATCTGTTACACAGGGTCCTGCTTATATTATTTCTCCCTGTACACACATGTAAGTAGTGAATGCGTGTGTTCGTGGGTGGGGATGTGTGGGCGGGGTAATTTGGGCTGGTGTTGCTACAGTGCCAGGGCAGAATTTTTGTCCCAGTCCGCCCCTGGTGTCCTTGAATGGAACATTTAGTGTTGTGCTTGCAACAGGGCTCAACAGGGCTCCAGCTGGCAGCATGGATCAGTCCTTGGAGTGTTACTTCTGGGTTTTTCATAGGGATCCCACTGTCTCATCCCATGATGCACTACTTACCTGGAACTAATGGAGTCTAGCTGCTGGGAGAGAGCGAGAGGAGAGACAGATATCATCTTTGAGAAATAAGTTTGTTAATGCCCATTCCTTTTGGAGGGTGGGTGGTGGCCAATAAAAGGGGTGACTGTCTCCGCTTAATATCTGAACTCCCTCTGTCTTTGAATCCAGAACTTCACTGGAAAAGATAGATATTTATCAACTTTTGACCAACGTCAGAAGATGTTCCTGAAAGAATCAAACTGCCGTGTGCAGCTTTTAATTTAGTTCTTTTAATTCAGTTACTTTTATACTACAACATAAGATACAAGTAGTTTATTACGTTTAACCAAAACCACAATCTTCCCCAACTTTAACCTAAATGCTTCCTTCATTTGAAAATTGATTGCCTGTGAACATTACAGATTTGTGTTTGCTTATTGTGCTTTGGCAAGTCATCAAGTTACTGAATTTAGAAGGATTAAAGAAGAGAAAGACCTGAAAATCAACTGTATGTCCCACTGATAAATGTAAAGTTCTCAATGTTTTGCACCTTTAACTTGCATTTCAATCTACAAACTAAGTGAACATGAAGGACAACTCTAAAACTGGCAGCACTCGTTATCAAATGTCATATGAGACAGTGTTAAGATGCTGGTTACAACATTTATGTCAGTCCCATACTCAAAGAGACAAACAGGCCTGAGCTCCTGGGAGAAATGTCTGCTGAATCCCTGCTGAATGAAACCTGGATACACGAGCTTTACCCTAGGTGTGGTGCAGCGATCCAGAGGCAAAGATTCTAAGATAATAATAAGGCGAATGCAGTCGCCCCCAAGGCAGCATGTTCAGTGCCAATTGCAAACCCGCTGGCAGATCTTGTTTCGCAATCTCCAACCTTCCAACCTGATTGCCTTGCCTCATCCAGCCTATGGTGGCCCCATATGAACCCAACCTTTATTTAATGATCAGTGGCTTTTTCATTTAAATGCATTTTGCTTCTCTTATCATTTATAGCAAGTGCACCCTGTCTAAATCATGAAAGTTTTTCCCATTTGCTGTAAAAACCTTCTTTCTAGATGAGGTAACGACCAAGTTGGAGAGATCAGGCCGGAAAGATTAAGAAGTGGTAGGATGAGGTGGAGCAGGAGCAAAGGAAGAGGGAGAGGGGACAATAGTCTGGTAGATTACACAGGCTAAACCCTTTTTGATTGGTGCTCTGTGTGATGAAAACTGTGAGGGATTAACACCTAAACCATCAAGCCGAGGAATAAGTTGAGCAAGACACCACAGCGAAACAGAGGAGGAGGAGGAGAGGTGATAGAGGATGAGAAGGAGGGGGGGGACAGAAGAAAAAAGAGCAAGTAGTGGTTGAAAGAAGGGAGAAGTTTTTCATGTTTTTCAATTTTAATGCTTCAATAAGAAATACTTTTTTGCTGATGATGGCTTCTGCTTCTCATTTTTGGCTGTCAACATCAATTGCTCAGTGGTGAACTGCAAGGCCCACAGAGCAGACGGTTCACTAACCCAAAGACTTTAGTTACTGCTGCTTTTCTGATTGCAAATGACACTAAATGCATTGTACAAACAATAACAGTGGCAGATTTACCAAAATTCATGGTAATTTTTTTAAAATAGGTGCTTAGCTCCATACAGAGATAAACAACAACAATCTCCTTAAGTTAAGCTTGCAACCCTCGATTTTGCCAGCTGAAATGATAGGTGTTGCTGACAGACTGGATCCAATGTAGCTAGCTGGCTAGTAAAAAAACAAAGGAAAAGAAAAAAGTTTTAAGAATGAGTACAGAGTGATGTATTTGGCTGGCAAATGCTAGCTTGGGTAACAGCTGGGGGGAGCTGGAGTTTAAACTTCCTAAAGGGCAGGGATAAGTCGTTAATGTTACTCCAGACTTCATCAAGGGTCGTCTCTACACATTAGAAAAATGCTACACAGTGGATAAGGCTTTTTAAAATGTAACCTATAACCCCACAATGTAATCTGTTGTAATACAGTTAATGATGTACTCCTTGGATATTAAAGTAACAATCATTTACTAATGTAGCAGGCCGAACATGCTATATCCATTCATTACACTTTGGCTCGTGTGTTTTTAGTTTTTTAAAAGCTATGAAAAGGTCTCGATTATAAAAGACACATCTATAAAACTGTTGACAGTAAGGTTTTAACTACAAACACGGTAAATTATGACTCTTTACATTATGATTTTTTAAATCTTGGAGGTTTTCTATTTGTAAAATAAAAGGACCAAGCACGGAGAAACACTAATGAGCATGTGCAGTGGACACAAACTTGGACTTGAAAACATTTTGCTTGGTGAGCAAGTGACTGGGCACCATCTTGGTTTATGTAGCTTGATCAAGTCAGACTCAGCTATTAACAGGGTCAAGGTGGTGAGAGCACTAAAGTCCAATCACCACACACTCTCAAACAGCCCTCAGTGTAGCGTGACAGGAGTCCTTATAAAACAGCCAGTAACTCAGCCACTGTGTTTTTCCATCAGGGTAGACTCAGGCCTCCCTGGCCGGATCCTCTCACTCTATCCTCAGGGAGCTTCTGCTGAATGAAGTCTTCATCTAAATATAGAGCCGAGACAGGAATCCACAACGAGCTGGCTGAGCGCCGGGATGAAAATGTAGTAAACTGTGTGTCCCGCTGTGCCTTTTAAAAAGGGATTGTCCCTCCGTCTGGCTCAGCTTAAACAGATTTCCCCATGGGCAGCGGGAACACAATCTGCTCCGGGATTTCTTAAGGAGAGTGGGATGGGTAAGGCCGTTCAAGTCAACTTAAATGTAAGCCCGCTTTTGATCCAGGGGTTTTAGACAACCATAGACATATAACTATATATATTTCTAAGATCACTGAGAAAACAGTCACCAATCAACTATGGGACTTTCTACAAGACAAGTTATTTGAGGATTTTCAGTCAGGATTTTGAGTGCATCATAGCACAGCACTGTTGAAAATTACAAATACTAATTGCAATACTAATTATTAATTACTAATTACATCAGACAAAGGACTTGTTCTCTGTACTTGTCGTGTTACATCTTAGTGCTGTATTCAACACCATTGACCATCACATTCTGTTAAAGAGACTGGAACATTTAATTGGCAATAAAGGAACCACTCTAAGCTGGTTTAAGTCCTATTTATCAGATTGATTTTAGTTTGTACCAGAGATGGGGACTCGAGTTTAAGACTCGGACTCGAGTCCGACTTAAATCACACACACAGTGACTTCAGACTTGACTTGAGATTCGTCCTCAAAAGACTTGACTCGGACGGCAGCTGCTGAGCCATTCTTCATAAACTTTGGCTTTAAAACTTCATACAACAAGCCCAAACCAAAGAAGCACTGAACGCATAATAGGTTAATAACCCGAGGTTAGTCAACATGTTTAGTTCAGCATTGGTCATTAACATTAGCTTTCTTCTTGCTAACCTGGTTAACTCTGTCTGTCGTTCGTTATGAAAAGATGAATGAGCGTTTGTTTGCTTGCCAAACTTGTGGTGGTCGATTAATGTCCCGCTGACTGTCATCACGTTAATTATTAACGGTGGCAGGTTACAGGTTTATTGTTGATCATGCAACGTTACAGATTTATTTAGTTATAACGTTACACTGAGTTTGAGAGTCTGGGGGTGTGTTGACTTACAGTAGTTTGAGCTGTCATTGATTGCATTGCACATTACATGGTTGTGCTCTGTATGTGAAAAACAGGTCACAGTTACAGAATTCTTTATAGCTATGCGGTTTTAAAAGCAGCCTGGATTGAACGCAGCAGGTGAAAAAACATTCATTATAACCACGAGGGACTTGAGACTTGACTTGGACTCTAGCTCAAAGACTTGTGAGCATCTCTGGTTTCTACATGTTAACAATGAATCCTCCATATACGCCAAAGTTAGTCACAGACTTCCATCAGGTTCTGTGCTTGGACCAATCCTGTTCACCTTATATGCTTCCTTTAGGCAATATTATCAGGAAACACTCCATAAACTTTCATTGTTGTGCAGATGATACTCAGTTATATATATCGATCAAGCCAGATGAAACAAATCAGTTAGCTAAACTAGCTAAGCATGCCTTCAAGATGTAAATCTTAGATGACCTGCAATTTTTTGAAAAACACAGCCAAAACTGAATGTTGTACTTCACGCCAAACACCTTCCAGACACATTCTCTAAAAATATTGTTACTGTGGAAGGTAGTACCCTCTAGCACCACCATGAGGAACCTCAAGAGTTATCTCTGACCAGGATATGTCCTTTAACTCCCACATAAAAAACTTCAATGACCGCCTTTTTTCACCTACGTAATATTGCAAAAATCAGGAACATCCTGTCTATCCTGTACCGACAAGAACCAGGAAAAGAGATCTCTGCATTGGCTTCCAGTAAAATCCAGAATAGAATTTAAAATCCTTCTTCTTACCTACAAAGCTCTTAATGGTCACCATCTTATCTTAAAGAGCTCATAGTACCTTACTACCCCACCAGAGCACTGCGCTCCCAGAATGCAGGGTTACTTGTGGTTCCTGGAGTCTCCAAAAGTAGACTAGGAGCCAGAGCGTTCAGCTATCAAGCTCCTCTCCTGTGGAACCAGGTTCCAGTTTGGGTTCAGGAGGCAGACACCATCTCCACATTTAAGAGTAGGCTTAAGACTTTCCTCTTTGATAAAGCTTATAGTTAGGGCTGGCTCAGGTAGTCCTGAACCATCCCTTAGTTATGCTGCTATAGGCCTAGACTGCCGGGGGATTTCCTATGATGCACTGAACACCTCTCTCCTCCTTTCCCTCTCCATCTGTATGCATTCTTATCCCATTAATGCATGTTACTAACTCCACTTCTCCAGTTGTTTTGTGCTTTCTCGTCCCTGTCCTCTCTCCTTCTGTCTCTTTCTGCAGCTGTTTCTAGTCTGGCTGCGTACCTTTGTTTGCAGGCTTCCTGCTGCCCCCGCGTTCCTGCTCAACATCTGCTGCAACAATTATACAATTATTATTATTAGTCCTATTATTGTTACCGTTACTATTGCTATCATTATTATTCATTTTCACTATTATTATTATTCATTTTCATTGAAATTTATATTATTACCAAAACTATTATATCACACCTCTGTGTTGGGCTGCTGTGTGGGAACTGCAGTCTCTGTAAATAATATTATTAAGTATACTAGACCTGCTCTATCTGCAAAGTGCAATTGGCACTATACGAATAAAACTGAATTGAAAGTGTTTGTCCATCATATCAGGAGAGAAGCATTGGGATTGATAACTCCTTTCATTTTCTCTCTGCTCTCCACTGTTATTTACCTGTCTTGACTTTTGATTCCTCTTTGTTTTTCTTCCTTTCTTACTCTCTTCTGTTTTTAATTTATTCTGTGTTTTCACCTCCGATGTTCTGTTGTCTCATGTTCAGCCTGCAGTGCTGGCTGCCCCAAAGAACTCAAATCAGTCACAGCAATTTCCCTGTTCTTTTCTTAAACATGCTGACAATAGCTTGAAGGCAACCGGAAAGATGTCGTTCTCATTTCAGGTTATACTCACTGTACACTTGCCAACACCGAGGCTACAAAAGTGAAGACATTTTAAACACTAGAAAATTTCTTTTCCTGCATCTGGTGAGTTTTGAATGAATCAGTTATTAAACATATGGCAAAAAAAGCGCAAGAAGAAAACATTCAGCAGTAGGGAAGTCTGGATTCTCCAATTAGGCATTTTGGCAAGTAAGATATTTACACAAACAGAGAAACATACACACTTTTCCGCAGTATTCCCACTCTGCCCACGCCGTCACCGCTCTAATGCCTATGTAGAAACAGTGGATACCTCCCTGGGTCTGCCCAACACAGACAGACACAGCTTCATAATCATTCTTGCAGCCACAAACACTGGCAGAACCACCGCAATGGCCCACACTTAATGGCCACTCTGGGGATGGCTGAGCGTTATAATGGGGTATATAATTAACTTTAATGGAGCTTAAATAAATACATTAAGCCTCGAAACATCTTGAAATGATAAAGTTTGGAGAAAAGAGAGAGAGGACAGATAGAGGCAAGTCTGGAGAGTGGGTGAAGGGAGAATGGAGGGCAGCCTGATGTGTGGTAATTGTCAGAAAGTCAGTGTTGTCCTTCTGGTGTTTAACCTCCATCTATTCAGATCTACTGCAAATTCTTTTTGACATTATCAGAGGAATCCATTCATCTTACCACAACTCACATGTCTTTCAAACAAATACTGTGGTGGTTGCAGAATAGTCTTACAACATCTGATACGATTCATCTGGAAGGAAGTGCAGCAGGAGTTAAGAAAAATATCAGTTTGCAGCCACACTGATGCTGATGCTCTATGAGGCTGTAACACTCTTTGGAAAGAAAACCAAACAGTTAGATAAAAGGTGAGGTCCAAATTTTGTTTTGATCTTTAGCAGTTGTGGTGAAAAAAAAAAAAAGGTGTCAGAATAAAGTTCAGAAGTTATATCAGAAGGGTTTATCATGCTGTGAGCATTAAAATGTTAACATATGTGTATTGTGAGTATTAGTTTATTTGTGTGAGGATGGTGTAAGCAAATAGGTCATTATGTTAAGTCACAGGGTTGGAGAGATATAAAAACAGATTTGATGTCATCAGACACAAACATCTGGACACCCCTGAGAAGCAAAAAGGTTGAATTGCACTGAGCATTGTCTCAGCTTATTTCCAACAGTCACATAACATGCGTACACACACACACACACACACACACACACACACACACACACACACACACACACACACACACACACACACACACACACACACACAGTGGTGATGTTATGTCTCTCACTCCAATGCTTCCTCCACAAACCCCCAGCTCTTTCCATCTCTGTCTGCCCTTGTGAGAGAGGAGTCATTTGTCACTTTCACTACACGGGGCGTGCACATGCCACCGTGTGTTTCTGCACACATGCGTGTTCAAACACACACTGGTTGTCTCCAGGGATCCATCTCTGACATTTACTCTAGACGATCAATATCTCGCTCGGCTCGTCTTCCATCAATAATTCCATCCTTTCCCAAGAGCTGTGTGTCTCCACCAGATAAATATCTTTCTGACAGACTGGCGATCTGACCTGGCCTTTTTAAAGCTATCTTTAATGCTGCCATTGTTTTATTTAATGTGAAACACAATGAAAACACAGCAGTTTCTCAACCACAAGTGGCTTCTGACCGCATTCAAGTTTCCTTCCAAATGTAGTGCTAATTAACAGAATTCCAGTGAATTCCATCTACTACTAGGAGTAGGTGCATCAAGATAAACAGTTTTGAGTCAGAAAACATGATGTAAATATTTCTTCTAGTTTCAGGTGTTAATGTGAGGAAGGTTACGGCCTCCTCATCGATCCACTGTACATGTGTAGTCCTAAGTCACACTATGAAGTTGAAAAGTTTGCATTTCAATGCAGTGATAAATGCTGACACAATGGATTTTGCCTTGACGGGATTATAGTTCTTCTGACAGCGTTTAGCAGCAGAGGAAGCAGGTGCAGAGTGATTTCCGTCAGCTGTGGGTCAGGACTTGTATGTCTGACCATGAAAATCTTAGAGCTTCAGATTCATCATGCTGAAAGTTTGTTGTTGATGTGACAGTGTGTATTTGATTGGAAAGTTCCCGAGAGCCTGTCTGCGTTGGTTAGGAAAAAAATATTCTGGCACTTTTTAACAATATTTCGGTAATCCAAATAACAGGCCTACACAGCAGAGTTTTGATTGAATTTACTAGAAACTGAATGGTGAACTTCCAGGGTAGATATCAAACTCTTTACACTGTGCTTGCACTGTGCTCAGGCTTAGGGCCAAATTAGAAGGCTTGCTAAGATCCACCTGGGCCAAAGGAAACAAGTCTGCCTGCTCCTCTGTGAGCCTCGGGGCTGTCCAGGGTTTGGAATGAGAAACCTGACTCCAGAAGACATACGATGCTGCTGTGGGGCTCAGCTGCCTGAGAAACACCACCCCGACTGACCTGACTGATCAGTGCTGCAGCCTAAACCAACTGCCACCAATGAGGGTGTAGTGAATGAACCCTAACTCACCAGCATGCTGAGGTCAAGCACTGGGTCAGGCTGTTATAGAAGAGGCTTGTCTGTCTACCTCGCTCCTGACAGAGACACGGTCTGAAACAAACTGACCAGGAATAAAATGCCTCCAGAATATCTTCAGATTATGAGCTGCACACAGTGGAGAGTTTTACCAAATATAGTTTTACCAAATATTTGCCGTAAAAAGCAATTAAATGGAATACATTTGCAGAAACCTGAACCTCTCCAAATAATTATGGACGGGGTACGTGGGATCTAGTTTTGTTGGAGAGCGTTGGTTTCTTTGTAGGCTGTTGCCAGTGGAGAGGACAGACATCAGGTCGGGAGGTAGCGTGTATTTATTCAGGTATTAAGCAACCCCAGCACTCGATTCTTTTTAATAACAAACACTCCACAGGTGCATGTGGGCCAAGGGAAACTCTCAGTGTTCCACAACAATAGAACAGTTCTCACTAGAGACGATACATGTTCTCTTCGATTTAATCATTTATTAGGTAGAGAATCCTGCTGCCTATTTTCACGTCCAACAACCCAAACATAGAACGACAGCACATTAAGTTGGGACCCTTACTTAATCAACTTGCATGCTGAATGTAAATATATATTTACAAGTGCATCATGCAGAGTGAATGCTGCTCTGATGATTATTGTGGCTGTACAAGGATTTGTTGTTGTTGTTTTTAGTGCCCCGCACAGCAAGAAAAACATTTTTTATAGACTGATCTGTCAGGAGAAGAAGCTCCTTAACAACTGTAACTGTGACCCACTGACTCTTTTTCCTTTCTTTTTATAATCTTTTCTTTCTTTGTTCACAAGAAATGATAATAGAGTGATACGTTCATACATTTATTTAAATTTACAGTGATCTTCCTAAGTCGGAACAAGATGTGCTCTCTCTGTGTATTTAACCTTGTGCGGCTGCAGTCTTTATGTTAATCAGACAGCATTCTGTTCAGATTTCAGAAATGCTACAGAAAGTGAAGTGTAAAATTGCCATATGAGTGTATGGATCAAATTAGGGATGAAAATGTGTTACTGTACTGTATTTAAAAGCTTGCACTGCTGTTGCAGCAGTGTATGTGAATAAGTGCGTATGCTCATTTTCAATTTGCACATAAAACTGTGGAAGTGGAAACACTGGAAATCAGAAAAAACTATTTAAAATCACTAAAAAATGCTGAAGTGTGTTATTGTGTGTGTATTGATTAAAGCAAGGCGCAACTAAGTGTAACAGAAACAGACACAGCGAATAAATGATGACGTACATGATGCATGGAAACCTCACAATCGTCTCTGTGTATGTGTTTATATGCAGAAACGTTCTGATGTTCCTTTATAAGAAGCCTATGAGGTTCCTGGTAAATGGATGTGATTGTGTCCTTAGTTTGATTTGAGTGTGTGTGCGTGTGTTTTCAGGTGTTTTTGGGTAGAGGAGGAATGCAGGCCAGTGGGGACGTGTCTCAGGTGCCCATACACACTTTGTACTGTACAGCACAGTACACCGACCACACACACACACACACACACACACACACACACACCATCATCCTCCATTGAGCATGCATGTGCACAATATACAGACCAAATATGTGTTAATTAACCCACAGAAAAAGAGACACACGCATGGACACACACATATGCAGTAACTCATCCGACCTCCAGTGTGCACCTTCTAATCAAACATCTGGAAACTGTTCAAAAACCTGCTTTCTGTATCTCTCTCTCCCTCAGTCTCTCTCTCTCGCTCACACAGTCGGCACGGGAGCCCCGTGATGAAACGCCTCCTCGGGCTGGCGTGTCTGTCAGCGCGAGAGGCTGAACCGCTACGTCTGTCAGCGCAGATGAAAGGGCGTTTATCGGACTGCTGGGTTTTAAACATGCCCTACATAGTTTATATTGAAATGATTATGATAGACAGGCACGACAGGGCACATCCCCTTGGCTTTAAATCGAGGTAGACACAGACAGGGAGAGAGAGAGGGGTGGAGAGAGCACTGTCTGTCTCTATCAAGCAATTTAGTAGCACATTAGATGAGACCACCTCACAGCGTGGTACGTACCTTGCCTCTAACTACTATATTCAGTAAACTGCTAAATGCCAGCAATTACACTCCTGCCTGCGCACTGCAATACACTGCTAATCACAACTGTGATTACATGTGCCACAGGAGTCCACACACATATGCTTCAGCAGGAGATATTGATTAACACTAAGACAGTCACTGCAACCTGTGTGTGCCGTTACCATGGTTACAGCAAACCTCTGTCACAAAGGAAGTACAAACAGTACAATACAAATGTACTCTTATGGGGAGATAACTTCTGTTAGGAATTGGTGCTATATAAATAAAACTGTGCTGGTATTGAACCTGTCCATGGTGTAACCTGCCTTTTGCCCATTGGATGACTAGCCTTCACCCTAGACAACAAAGAAATTGAGGGAAGGAAGCATCTTGGTGGCAGAGGGGTTTAAGACATTGACCATGCTACTGCAATACCCCTGGCTTAAGTCCAAACAGGGACCTGACTCCAAGGAAAACATGAACTGTAAAGGGTCAGTTCATCTAGCCATGCAGAAAGTACCTGTGATATACACACAAATACTGAAGAATAACAGCAACATTGTGTTCTATGTGTTGCACTGCGATGGTTTGGCGACCTGTCCAGGGTGTACCCCGCCTATGGCTCCAGCCCCCTGCGACCCTGTAAGTAGGATAAGCGGTTGACGATGGATGGATTTTCCATGTTACTCTGGATAATGCACAGCACAGGCAGTCAGCAGTTTTCACAGGTACTATTTGTTCAGTAGAAAATAGTTCAGACAAAAACTGTTCATAGTGTGTTCTGTAAATAATCCGGAGTAATGGGGACAGTGATTGTGGAAGGACATACAGGTGCTGGTCATATAATTAGAATATCAACAAAAAGTTGATTTATTTCAGTAATTCCATTCAAAAAGTGAAACTTGGATATTATATTCATTCATTACACACAGACTGATATATTTCAAATGTTTATTTCATTTAATTGTGATGATTAAAACTGACAACTAATGAAAATCCCAAATTCAGTATCTCTGAAAATTAGATTTCTAAATTAAATTAAATTATTTCTTTAAAAAGGATTAAAAGGATAAAAAGGATTTTTAGAAATGTTGGCCAACTGAAAAGTATGAACATGAAAAGTATGAGCATGTACAGCACTCAATACTTAGTTGGGGCTCCTTTTGCCTGAATTACTGCAGCAATGCGGCGTGGCATGGAGTCCATCAGTCTGCTCAGGTGTTATGAGAGCCCAGGTTGCTCTGATAGTGGCCTTCAGCTCTTCTGCATTGTTGGGTCTGGCGTATCGTATCTTCCTCTTCACAATACCCCATAGATTTTCTATAGGGTTAAGGTCAGGCGAGTTTGCTGGCCAATTAAGAACAGGGATACCATGGTCCTTAAACCAGGTACTGGCAGCTTTGGCACTGTGTGCAGGAGCCAAGTGCTGTTGGAAAATGAAATCTGCATCTCCATAAAGTTGGTCAGCAGCAGGAAGCATGAAGTGCTCTAAAACTTCCTGGTAGACGGCTGTGTTGACCTTGGACCTCAAAAAACACAGCAGACCAACACCAGCAGATGACATGGCACCCCAAACCATCACTGACTGTGGAAACTTTACACTGGACTTCAAGCAACGTGGATTCTGTGCCTCTCCTCTCTTCCTCCAGACTCTGGGACCTTGATTTCCAAAGGAAATGCAAAATTTACTTTAATCAGAGAACATAACTTTGGACCACTCAGCAGCAGTCCAGTCCTTTTTGTCTTTAGCCCAGACGAGACGCTTCTGACGCTGTGTCTTGTTCGAGAGTGGCTTGACACAAGGAATGCGACAGCTGAAACCCATGTCTTGCATACGTCTGTGCGTGGTGGTTCTTGAAGCACTGACTCCAGCTGCAGTCCACTCTTTGTGAATCTCCCCCACATTTTTGAATGGGTTTTGTTTCACAATCCTCTCCAGGGTGCGGTTATCCCTATTGCTTGTACACTTTTTCTACCACATCTTTTCCTTCCCTTCGCCTCTCTATTAATGTGCTTGGACACAGAGCTCTGTGAACAGCCAGCCTCTTTAGACATGACCTTTTGTGTCTTGCCCTCCTTGTGCAAGGTGTCAATGGTCGTCTTTTGGACAGCTGTCAAGTCAGCAGTCTTCCCCATGATTGTGTAGCCTACAGAACTAGACTGAGAGACCATTTAAAGGCCTTTGCAGGTGTTTTGAGTTAATTAGCTGATCAGAGTGTGGCATCAGGTGTCTTCAATATTGAACCTTTTCACAATATTCTAATTTTCTGAGATACTGATTTTGGGGTTTTCATTAGTTGTCAGTTATAATCATCAAAGTTAAAAGGAATGAACACTTGAAATATATCAGTCTGTGTGGAATGAATGTATACATTATACAAGTTTCACTTTTTGAATGGAATTACTGAAATAAATCAACTTTTTGATGAATTCCATCAGTTACATTGGGACAGAGGTGGAAATCTGAGAGACATATTTCTAAAAACCGAGACAAATAAGACAAAAACTGTCTGCTTGTATAGATACCAGTGGAGATATGACATAAACTATATCTTTGCTCAATGGGGTGGACTGACCCTCTAAAGGGAACTGGACAAATGAAATCAGTACATTTTGCCTTGTTGATGTTGATGTGGTTGCCACTTGTTCCTGCAACCTCAGCTCCACCCAGCATCCAACACATCATCCAGATATGAATATTTGATTTCTGGCTCACTCTAGAATTTAAAAAGATGGACATACCTCCCCTCACAAATCTATGGGTGATGTCACGTGGCCATTTATTTCTACAGCTTGTAAGTCCTGCACATCATGGTCTAACTGAGTTCCAAACAGCAGCAGTAATGTGGCTGGGTGTCTGACATAAAACACACCAGGTGATAGATCTTGATCGATGAGCGCTGCCTACTCTATGTCTCTCAGCCCCCTCAGCGCTGATCCCCGCTCTGGGATTTATGAAGCCCGGGGGCTGATCCACAGCCAAATTATGTGGGTGGGGCACAGCTGGACTGCACTCCTATCCATCTTCACCACTCAACTCAGGCCCGAAAAAAGAGGGGGAACTTATCTTCCATCCACCACTGTAAATGCTAGGTTCTGTCAGGACCACAAATCACTTGGGAAGACAGAGGGGAAGTGTTCGAACAAGCTGCTGGGCTTGAACATGACATCAGAGCGGTGGGTGAGATGTTCTCCCAGCATGCAACTGCCGTGTTACATGCCTGTCAGCAGACAATGCTGCTAGGGTTTTCATTTTCATTATGTACTGTCCTGACAGCATAAGTGGTTTCAGCAAATGCCCCAAAACAACTTTTGTTCACATTCAACTGACAAAGCCCTGTAGCAGCCGTAGTAAATATGAGGGCAGCAAAGGAGGAAGTCAAGTGAAATTAGTATATGGTTACCAAGTCCATGTGGGGAGGAGGTCGGGGTGGATGCACTTTAACACGGAAGACTGCTGTTTGTTTCTTTTCTTTTAACTGCAATCATCATCATTCCCAGACACTAACCAAGAGCAGCCATCACAATGAATTCTCATTTCATTTCGAATACTTGTTCCAAACTGAAGTTTTTTTTATCAAACCCTACTGGACAGGAGTAAAGTACACTTACATGATGTTGTTTTAGTTTACAGAGATCTTCATCAGGCATTGTCAAATAACCACCACAGAGCAGAACAAGCCAGATATAAACACAAACACAAATCACTTTTCAAATGCACTGCTTAGGTTCTCCAAAAAATCAAGCTCTCCTAGTCAGAGCCACCTGCCACCAGAACTACTTACTCACTTATTATCGGCCATTCCACATGGCAACTGTGTGCACTGTGTCATTTCACTTTGAAATCCGTCACTCATTTACTCACCCGCATTCTGGCAAAAAAATCAATCTCATCAGAAAACGTCATCAACATCATAATGACTGAAATGCATTTGAGGCCATCCACACTGAAACACACTGGGACTGAACATGGGAAAAACCCCAGACAGACACCATCCATCTGAAAAGAGAGGCTTTCTATATTTTTACCCACAGGGTAAAAACACTCCATCACCTAAGGGCCTAAGTATGATTAACAGACCCTGCTCTACTTTTACAGACATGATTGTCTCCTTGTCTGTTGATGTTACCTGTTCTTTTATTCTTTTCCTTTTCTTTGTGTCAGTTTTCCTGTTGTAAGCAGTACAAATCCCTGCCGGTTACTAGGCTCAACTTGTTTTTGTTGCTAAAATCTTTTTGGGCAAGTAAATTATCACCGGTTTCTATTTTTGCTATGTATTTTCTTTGTATATTCTTTGTTTGCTGTGTATTTTCCTATATACTAGTTTCTATGATAATTGTTTCTGTGATTCCTTCTATATATTCAACTTCACTTTTGATATGTTGGACTTGAATTCCAAGTCCAGTATATCAAATGATACTGATCTTCATGTTTGCCCTTTCCATGGAGGCATGCTTTGTCCCGTATGTAGGAGTATCAGACAGTGTTATCCAACTCTGTCCTGATTGGTCTAATCTGAGAGTAGACTCTATCATGCAGAACACAACCACTTGAGTGATGAATGAGTTTGTTTCTATATGCAGTTTTAAAGCATGTCCTGCATTTTGATGATGAGTTGAGAATGCCTGTTGCAGTAGAGCACATTTTGGGGTGGATTCCGGTATTTACTGCAGCTGCAGCTGGATGGTGCTATCTGTGTGAGAGTGTGCATTTCTTGGGTGGAAGAGAGAGAGAGAGAGAGAGAGAGAGAGAGAGAGAGAGAGAGAGAGAGAGAGACAGCGGCCACCGTGGGCCTCACTGTTCAAACATCTCAAAGTTTGCCGACGCGTCGTCTGCCTGCCAGGCCTGAGACAGCTCCGGCTTCAGGATTTCACACACCTACATGCCACATTCTTAAAGTGCCTGATGCTCACTTCGCAAACACACATACTCCAGTGCAAAAATGTAGCCAAAAGTTTATCCAACGCTAATATGAGGTCTCAGTAGTCTGAGTTATACAAATCAAGTGGGTATCATTACAGTCTTTTAGGTTTAAAATTGCGTCTTTTTGTTTCTCTGAACAGTTTTTCCTTGCTGGGCTAAAGTGGTACACAGTACATTTTGAAGACAACCACTAGATTATGACAAAACTTCATAACAGAACGCCTCCTACCTACTCACAGCCCTCTCATTGCTGCTTTGTGAACCCTGAGGAGAGTGAAGCATTGCTGCCTGTAAAGACCAGTGTTTGACTCTGTTTGAACCCACAGGCCGGCCTCGTTCAGCGGGGCTGTTTGTTTTGAAGAAAGCCACAATAATATGTTTGGGATGTTTAGGCCCACGCTGTGGTGGCCTTCTCCTCGGACCACCATCATTGACGTCACCAACGAGTTGTCGGAAGTGGAGAAATACTCAGCGGCAAAATCAACAACAACAAGCAGTGGCAGTGGCAGGGACCGTGACCAGAGCTGCATGCAGTTGGAAGTGAAGCGGATGGAGGGGTCGGGTTTGGCTCTGGATCACTCGGATACTAGTCATAACAGGCTCAGGTGCATGCACAGAGTGCTCAGTAAACAGCAGCCGTGTACCATTGACCCTTACAGCAGGTTTGCAGGCCTCCCATACTCCATACTTACATACATTCCCGCACTTTCATGTGTTTACTGACCTTTGCAGGTTTTGCCGTCGGGTTGCAGGGTGAATCCCACGGGGCAGCTACAGCGCACCCCTGTGGCTGTGTCTTACATGTCCTGTCGCAGCCGCCGTTGTTCACGGCGCAGGTCTCTGCAGATGGCAGGACAGAGATGGAGAACGAGAAAGTGAAGAAAGAGGTGTTAACATGTGACCCCTGCTTCTGAACCAGCATGAAAAAGAAACTAGAGACACTGAAGCTGATGTGGTTGAGACAAAGCTTCATGCAGTAGAAGAATACACAATCAAACAACAGTACAGTATGATATGTAATGTATTCTTGTGTTTTCTCATGTAGCTTGTCAACACACAGATGAAGAAATTGCATCAAAACACTCACATTTTCATGAGTAGAGGCATTTTTATATAGATATGAATCCAGTGTTCATACAGAGAGAGTCACATCAGGATGTGTTTATCATTGACAGCAGTGCATCATTACAACAAGACAAAAACATGGCACTGTGCTGATAAAGGAGGGTGAAGGACTCTTTGATCCAAGGGTCGTTCCTGCTTCCATATGTGACAAGAAATCGGTTAACAAAAATGAAAAGGTAGAGTTAAGGTAAGTAGATAGAAAAATAAAGTTAGTGCAAGGTTGAATGCTGTAAGTCTAGAACACACTCGGCAGAATCAGCGTATATATTCCTCCAGAAAAATGTTCTTGTGCGTGGCGCAGATAAGGTTTGCTCCCTTGTGAATATTGCTTGAGCTGATCCCAAAACAAACACAGGCTCATGGTAACTCTAGCTCACCTGCCCAGCCGCTGTTGCTTTAGCAAAGCTCAGCACACACTTTCCCAGTGTGCCTTGAGAAGTGCTGAGGATGCTGAATTTTGACGTTTATTGAAAGAGATTCAGTAAAACTGGATCTAATAAGAAAGTTTCCCTCAGTAACTTTTGGTGGGTTTGACTTAAGTAAGTGTGATTGAGTGCATCCATTTTTATTTATTCATTCATTTAATTTCTAGAGTTCTTGAAGAGTTCTCCCAACCAGGGATGTCCCCTCCTTTTTGGTAGCCTTTCCCATTTAATTAAAATGCCAGGATTTTGTGTGCCTGAGAGAAGTGAAGAGGGAAGTAGGAAAAGCCCTTTCAGGCTGGCAAACACATCCACATCTAGAGGTCAGGGCATTAGCATAATGCCCTTTCAGAATGAGTCACAAGCACATCGGAGCCAAGATGGCTGATGCTTTCTACCAAGAAACTGGAAGGTGTAGACTTGTTTGTGTTTCTTCATACAGCTCCGAAGAACATCCATCTCCTTTAATCCATGTTTTCTAGCCGTCATTTGTTCCTCACCGGGTTTATACGTCAAGCTCTGTATCCAACATTTGCAATCCTTTTTGTGTCTAGTTCTCTCTGGAGAAGTTCTGAGGCCAGATAGCAAACTATTTTTTTAGAATGAGGGCAGGAGGTTTCATAGATGTTTCTTAGCAAAGAGGAGGGAATCTTGGAAGGAGAGACACTCCATCATCCGAGCAGCCGGTCTGATGGGCCCTGTAGGGTACGATAGCAGACCCCTGTCCCCAGCGTGGGTCTCTGTCAAGTGTGTGTGTAAGAATGTTTATTGTTAAGTTAATAATAACTTAAGGTTAAGGTCTACATGCCTGCACAGGTGTAAACAGTCAGTAGACTTTTGTGTGAGTGTAAAGGTATACTGTATGTGCATGTGAGTAGACTTGATGTGTGTGGAGGTGGGTTTATGGCTCAAAGTGATTTATACTGAGT
>NW_024041264.1:0-13138 GCF_014851395.1 Micropterus salmoides
ACTTGTCTTTGATTCCCACTGCAACACATCCACCAAATAAGTTATTGTCATGGGTCCTCCTTTACTATCCATGTTATAATAGAGACGCCGCCAGTTTTATTGAGGTGTGGAGCGGTCTCAGTATATTTTCCTGCTTTTTTGCCCTTGACCAATCACATGCCTGTTTAACAACAAACTGGATAAAGCCATCACGTTCATAAAATAATTCCAGCACAGAGAAAGCAACACAAAATAAAATCGCGACAGTTTCGAAGGTCATTAAAACATTTCCAGCCGACAAGAGATGCAGATCAGCTGCACTCACGTCTGTGTCCGCCTGAGCGTCGGAGGAACTTGATGTTTAACAAGCTTTATTACCTGCTGTAATCAGCTGTTCCGCTTGTTTTGGAGAAGAGGAGACCAACTTCGGCTCTGTGTAAAAACTTCCTAACTGATGAAAACTTAAAACAACAAATTCGGACTCAGTATTTAGCGAAACTCCATGAGCTGTTCGCTGTAAGACCCTGGTCCCTTTGGTGGAAACGCAGTGAGTTCCTCCAAAGGTTCCTATTTCTGGGGTATAGTTCCTTTGGTCGAAACGTGGCTTTTGGCCATGATAAAAAGAGCGCCAGCCAACCTGAAATGATGGAAAACAATGTGGAAAATGTGATGGCATTCATATTTGTTTCATGTGTTAATGTGAGGAAGGTCACAGTCTCCTCATCGCCCCACACAGCTGATGTTTTTGTGTCTTCAGTGGAACAAATGGACAATGCGCATAAAATCAGACGGATGGAAACACACTTACTGTCTCATCGAAAAAAAACTTATGTTACAATTGTCACGTAAAAGCAACATTATGTAGTCATTTTATCTTAAATTAACAGCTTCAAAATACTTTTGATGGGTCACTGACTTGTAATAGTGTGAATAGCATCACTCTCGTTGTTATTCCAGGCCGGGTACACTTGCTTTGGCACTGTGTAAGATTGAAATCCCGGGCAGGATTTGTATCGTGACGACAGCGTAATGCTTTACAGTGCCACATCACACCAACAAATCTCTTTAGCACGCAAGCTATGAGAAGAAGCAAAAAGTATATAAAGTACAATCTGGATATTATGGCTGCGAAGAGACCAAAGAAGACATTATCGAAGAAAGAGAGGAAGAAAAAAAATTAGAGTGACCAAGCAAGAGAGTGGACAAGAGTAAATATGAAATGCTTAATGTTTGGCTGTGTCAGCAAAGTTGTCAAAAAAGAGGTTCAGAATCAGAGGTTCTAGCCATAAATCTTTAGTTGATGTTAGCAAACTTACTAGATAATAGGGCTTGGCAATAAAACAATAATGATAATTATCGCAATACAATTTTCCTCAATAACAATTAATAACAATAACAAATGTTCAATATATTGTCAATAAATGTTTGATTGAATTCATTTGGACCACAAATGAATTAGCACTTAATTTTTCTATTAAGACATTTATTTTGTTGAGGAAAAGGGGCTGAAATGATGATTTAGTAATCATATTTTTTGAAAAAAAGATTTTATCATAATGGTTTTGAATGTTCTACCTCAGAGATATGAGTTGATCCACTGTCTGGCATCAAGTGTTTGTCACGTTCTGACCATAAAGAAAAGTTTAACCACACAATTAATCATCTGGTTTCTTTAATTTTCACTCAGGAGCTAAAATCAGCCTTTAAACTTGAAAGAAATAATGATTTGACATTTGGTATGACATGGTGATAACATTTTTGGCCATATCGTCCAGCCCTACTAGATAACACTCTTGGGCATTAGTAATGATACTTTAAGTGCTCTTACGTTGGTTGCTGTCTAGCTTTGTTGGCTAGCTTGCCACCCAAGTTTCAGGAAGTAATATTATTATGTCCTGTGTTGGGCACTTACTGGATGTTGAACCCCTCAATTCACTCTGAATTGAGGGGTCTAACTGCAGACCTCCGCTGTGGAGTCGCTTCCGCTGCAGGCTCCACTCTCAAGTCAGCTCCACTGTCAGGACAGGAAATAACCATAAATAAACTGTTTTTTTACGTCCCCTGCAGGACGTAACGTGATGCATTCTCGGTTGTTTCGCTACTCTGCACGTCTTACAGTAAAGTGGAAGTGTCTCTATTCATTTTTAAGAAGTGGATATTTAGGATATTTACAGAACTATCGATACAGGTATACATGTTGTATTGCATGTGTGTTCATTT
Source organism: Micropterus salmoides (assembly GCF_014851395.1). Taxonomy (NCBI): domain Eukaryota; kingdom Metazoa; phylum Chordata; class Actinopteri; order Centrarchiformes; family Centrarchidae; genus Micropterus; species Micropterus salmoides. Next base: position 2,200 of record NW_024041264.1, read on the forward strand.
TTACAGATGTTACAGTTTGGTAGTCCATAGAGTCCAGCAGGGTTCTAGTTACGTGGGAGTTCAGCTCCCATAAGGAGGGTCTGAGCTCTTATGGAAACAGTAAAATCACGCATCTGTGGGGGTCACTAATGAATTTACCAGCAACCATTATTTTTAATCACAAATTTATTTTCATTCAAGTTATTATTTACATTAATAAGATAAACACTAAAATAAACAAGTTTTCCAAATGCTGCGCACCGCATAAATGTCATAATGATATGATTAATAATTAAGATGATACCATAAAGGGCGTATTTGCGGTGTCTCCTTGAGCAGTAGTCTTTGTTGGTTTATTTCAGGCTTTTGAAACTTAAACTTTGTTGCAGTATCGCAGACATCTGGGGCTGCGGTTTGTGTGAGAAAAGTGTTGGACCATGTAATGAGCAATAAAAGTCTCTCTGTCTGTCTCGGCTCAAGCTATTATTTAATTATTTATTATCTGCCGGTAGCATTCGTTATATTACAGACCCCCACAAAACTCAGCTGAATTGCTGAACTGTGGGCACTGGACTACAGTTATAATCTGAGTAAAATGCCATAGTATATTACACCTCAAAGGGAGATTATTAATGAGAAGTGTGTGGTGTTTTTTATATTTATTTATTTATTTGTTTTAAGAAGACTGGAACAGAGACTAAGTTACACTCTTAATCAATGACGTCCTGTTTTTCTGTGAATTGATTTGCCTAGCTTTATGGACGGAGTTAACGTTAAGCTAGACGGAGTTATTTTCACAGAATAAATAAATAGTGCCTATAAAAATAAAAAAATAAAAATATATATATACTGTTATTAGTTAAATTATTGAAGCGACATACAGTTTGCTTTGTTGCTACACTGGCATGTTAAGTGCTAAGTAGAATAGGCTCAAATCAGTATGCTATATTTAAGGAATTAGCCTACTAGTTTTCCCTTACAATGTTGAATGATTAATTAAATAGAAGTCAGCGACAAAATCCCTTCTCCCATAAGTGTCTACATCATTTAATTTTATAATTTTTGAATGCGTTTCCTGTCAAATCGCACAGTTTTATTTTGTATTTTTTGAGTGTATTTCCTGTCCTGACAGTGGAGCCTGCACCGGAAGCGACTTCACAGTGGAGGTCTGCAGTTAGACCGTCTTGAACGGTTGGGGCACCAAGTTGCACCAAAAAAAACAATCTTACATGACGTTGCTTTAACTCAAAGAGATTGTTTGGCATTCTTAATTTCCCCGTGTGCGTGTGTGGTCTTTCCTCTGTATCATATACTTGAATTCCATTTTTTTCAAAGGTTTAGAAGACTTATTTTGAAGGGTTTTAAATTTGATAACAGACAACATTTCACTGTAACGCCCCTTCCACCTATATATTTCAAACATGTAAATCACTTGATTGTTACATAATGCCCTGCTGTATTTAATTCAAATTTATTTATTAGGATAAACCCCTTGTGATGCACCCTCTCGTTTTCGAGAGGGTTCTGTGCTAAATTCTCTTATTCTTTTTTTCAGTGGCATAAGAAGCGGAAGCGGCGATCCTGTGGAGAATGTAAAGCCTGTCTCTGCAGGAAAGACTGCGGCACATGCGATTTCTGTATAGACAAACCCAAGTTTGGAGGCAGTAACAAGAAGAGGCAGAAGTGTCGACTACGTCAGTGTCAGAGACAGGCGATGGTAAGATCCTACCAATTCTGAACTAATTTGTTGTTTCTTGCATTAATGATGAAGTAGTGTTGTAGTTGTGAAATATCTCTCTGCTTATTTTTGTCAGAGACACTTGCTGCCTTTCCAGATGGGACAAGGTGACTATGGGCCAGATGGCTCGATGCTGCCCGGCAGGCCTAGACCTCACTACACATATAGCCGAAAGTCAAATTTAAAGAAAAACAAAGGATCGCAGTCTGGCTTAGACTTCACTGACAATGAAGATGATGACAGCAACTTTCAAGCAGTGAGTTACCACAGCCTTTGGCCTTCACTTCTTCTTATGTTTTCTTTTTGCATGCAGCGGTAGTGTTGAAGACAGTTGCATTCTCCTGCAGATAAAATCTCAACAAATGGTGAATGGTCTGTGCTTCTTAGCACCTTTCTAGTCTTTCAGATCACATTCACACACTGAGGCTAAGGTGCCTCTGCCATCAGAAACAGAAATACACTTTGGGGGTTCAGAATCTTGCCCGAGGATACTTCGGTATGCAGACATGGGGAGCCGGGGATCGAACCACCGTCTTCACAGCCGCCCCTGAAAACTCATTTATACTAGAAAGTTAAGGTAGAATTTCTGTTTTATTTAATTTTATTTACGGTGCTCATGTTTCTCTGTTGTAGATGAACTGGAGCTCCGAGCCTCCCAGTGGTAGTAAATATCCCTATGAGCTGAATTTAAGACACCACCAATCATCTATGCAGGTTTGAAAACAGATTATTATCTACATGTCACGTCACCGCTTAGCTCACCAAGCAGAATGTCAACTTGACTTTGTCTTTCAGCAGTTGAATCAGTTGGATTTCGACCAGCGGAACGGACTCCTTGACAGAATCTCTCACATCAGCCACCACAGCTCTGAACTAGTAAGTTTACATTCTTCCTTCATATTTGTTTTAGTAATAATGCACTATTTTTCTCCATTAGGTCAAAAATGCATTTTGTGATTGCTAGTAGTGTCTCTATGTTTCAAGTTCAGGAGCCTTTTGCTTGAGGTGTCCCACCGCTCTTTAGTAGGTAGTTGCAGTTTTCTGGCTGATTGTGTGCACATTCTTGCTGCCCAATGCTTATTAGCACTAAACCTGACTGATCATGAGTCATCTTGGCATCCTGTTTACACTCTGTTACCTTAATGTCCGTTTCCTTCTGAACCTGTGGTCATGCTGTTCTTTGGTCTGTGGCTCAGTGTGATGAATTCAGGCCTGGTTCCAACTCTGTTTGACCAGGATGTTAACCAATCTATGGCAATGCAATCTGTACCCAAATGTTCCATTCATGGTTGATGAATCTTTTTGCATGGGTACGCTTGTGTCTATTTGTGTTGTCTTGTCTCAAGTTGGAGTGCTGCTCCTCCCCCCCTCCTATGCTCTCTTGTTGGCATGTCGATGCGACAGAACTTAAGTGTGACAGTTTTTGGGGGCATTTATTTTCCATTGAACAGTTTGACAGTAGATGGAAACAGACAGGAGACATAAAGAGGATGTATGACATGCAACTAAGCCGGACAAAATCACACTGGGTATGTTTTCAATTATATGGTACGCATCTTAACCACTTGACACCAGGCCACCCCCAAATGATAATTTAATCTCCACAACACAGATGCAAATCACTGCGAGGCTGTTTGCCTGACACCCCTCTCTTCTGAGCTTTTCTTTAATTTGTTCTCGTGGTCAATATCTGATGCGTCATGACACAGTCAGTCACCGTTTCACATTTCACATGTGTTTTCTTGTGGTTTGGAGACCAGCCTTCGGGTGACACAGCCGCTGTCACTCGTGTAGTGTGTGACCCCCTGTCTACTATCAGTCATCAGTCGTAGTGCGAACGCCAGAACAACTTCAAGACTCCCGTCACAAGACGGCAAGTTGTGTAGTCTGAACAGCACGGCCATCGGCCGACGCTGAAAGGTGAGGTGCGCTATTCTGGAGAAATCCAATACCATTATATGGCGCGAACAGCAATACAGTAATGTAACTAACATTAGCTTTTGGTCTAGCAAACCTTTCACTACAGTTAGTGCTGCGAAGCTAACGTGCAGAGAGACGAGACGGTTTCCCAGAGCCAGGAAAATTGCTTCAGACATCACAACAACAGCATGTCTAGAAAGGAAGAGCAAGTCAATTTAACATTACCTGAAACAAAAATCATGGTGGGCACGGTTAGAACAGTGTTGTATGGCTCGGTCCGAGCCACATTGTTTGTTTTCCCATTTACAGAGCCAGGGCTGTGTACACACATCAGATTTTTTTTTTCCTCGCTCACACACACATACCACCTTACATATTCACCTTAACAAAGACGTGTATTGGATTAGAATCGCACCCCACCTTTTAAGTAGTTGAGTTCAGGGGGACTGTCATGCATATTCTGTATCTGTTTGCTGGCATTTTGTCTTTGAAGCTAAATGTAAAAATGAGTGACATATGTAAGCCCAAGACTACATGCTTTGTTTTCAGGCTGCACCATTCCATCATATAGAAATACTCTGCAATAGATGTCTTGTGCATAACTTTATACACATTTCTCCAAAATTGTGCTGCTGTCTTTATGTTGTTTAGTATGGTGTGCAGGAAGTCTGTGAATTAAGCCTCATTTTACTGGTTCTATTGCAAGTACTGATGGTTTAGTATTTGTGTCACGTATACTGTGTCTTGAATGCTGATGAGGCACATATAAAGACACTTAGTTTGGGGATTTTAAATTGAGCAACAAAAAATCTATTGGCCAAAGATCCAACCTCGCCCAATACCAAACCCACTTCATGCTGATTAAGCCCCTGCTTGCTTGCTGCTCAGTGGCTAGCAAATGCCTGTAAATCATCTCGATCTTCTCTGCTCTTCATTCTCTTTCTGTTCTGACTGCTGTCCCATAACTTGAATCTCTGCAATGCTTCATGCCCAAGTCAGCTGTTGCACATCTAAGCTGGTTACTCTTCTGTTACCTCAGTGGCTGCTGAGATGCCAAGCTTTAGCAATCTATGATGTAGCTTATTGTTGATACAAGATGGCAAATGTCAGCTCGTCACATATTTGCAAACATCTTCCTATACACTAAAGAATTATTTAATATGATATAATATGCTAACATATATTCAGTTGCGAGTTTATTAGGTACACCTAACCAAAGCTAATGCAGTCTTCTATGAAAGCCCTGCAGTAAATTGTCCTTTCATGAAGGTTAAAATTAAACTATTTTAAAGAGGTTTTGACTCAACTGTATGGTCACCTTGAAGGTTATGATTTCTAGTGTTGCTGAATTATGTTGTGCTACACTGAGAGGTGTTCAATATTTTGTCCACCCCATTTATATCAATAAAGCAGGGATGTGATTTTTACGGATTAATCCGGAATTCCGGATTTTCCGACCTGAAAATGTGATGCACGTGAATCACGCAGATCTGTAATAATAATAATAATAATAATAATAAAAATAAAAAAAAGAGAACCTGGATTAGTGAAATGGAAAGGATCTAGGTTGACGTGTGTGAAGTTTTCTTCCTTTCTAAGTATCAAGGATGTTCGTTTACGCTCAGCTGCCAATTCCACACCTGCGCAGTGTGTACCACAGGCGCTCTCACGCATCAGTGGTATGTAACATGTTGGGCAGCAGTAGGCCTACTGCAAAATTACTTATCCCAGTAAAGAGTAATGTAACGGATTACTATTTCCAAAACAGTTGTATTATTACAGTTACTAATCCAAGTAACGGTGCGCTACTGAACGCATCATCCCTGACATGACCGCGCTGCAGCTCAGCGGCACCGGACCTTATGTTGTTAAAGTCAGCTGTTAGCCAAGAAGCTAAAGGACAACTGGTATTTTCGACAGCTGTAAGTAACGTCATTGCCATTACTGTGTCACAGTCATAGATGCAAAGAACATTGTCGTCCGTTGTAAACTTTGTGCGACCAGCAAAAGTTTTCAGCCACGAACAGTTCTACATTTATACTTAGGCTAATTGAAGCATCAGCTAAAGCAGCACAGCAACGTGAAACTCCGAGAGAAACTCCGGCCACTGCTGCCAGTGATGCTTGGACTCATTGGGAGAGAGTGGCGTTATATTAGGCCATCACCCAGTAGTGGGCCTGAGTAGAGTAGCTAATATTACTTTTCTAAGCAGTAGGTCTATAGCCTATGCTAAGTAACTAGTAGGTAATATTATTTCTGAGTAACTTGCCCAACACTGAGTTGACAATAAGGATCAGATAAATTGGGAATGTTTTGATTATTGCTTGTTAGAAGCTATGTCTTGTTGTCTATTGATCACTCATGTAGCCTATACACTTTGCTGTGTGAATGGTTGCTTTTTAAGTCGTCCTTATGTTAAAGGCTTTGGCACGTTATTAATTAATTTCTTGTGAATGGTTGTGACAAGGTTTAGGCTATATAAGGCCTTTTTACACGGGTCGCTCCGCGCTCCTCATCAACAGACAGGCAAACAAGTGCTCCGCGAGGTAACCATGGCAATGGCTTCTGTGACTGGCGCGATCCCGTTAAACCGTCGCGGTCGTTGTCGTCTCACGCACACGCCCGCCCGCTGCTAGAGTTGAAATGCCAAACTTTTCCTACAGTCTATGAACAGATAGAGACTGATCAGCTGTTTGAGTTTCCTGAAGAATATAAGTGTTTCTTTAACAGTCAGGCCACCAGGTCTTAAACAGGCAACAACCTTTGCTGCTGTCTCTTATTCATTAAAAATCATCTATTAACTTCAACTGAACTAATTTGAAAGTTAGTAGTTACATTATTTAGTTATAGACTCAATTATTTCATGTTTCATGTTACACATTTAGCTGTTGAAGTTTGGTAAAAATTATACAAAATAATAATTATTATAGAGGTTGCGATGGGGCAGTGGATTAGACCCTTGTCTTTGATTCCCACTGCAACACATCCATTAAATAACTTACTGTCATGGTTCCTGCTTTACCTTCTATGTTCGCTCCGCCGCCAGTTTAATCGGGGTGTCGGGTGGTCTCAGTATATTTTCCTGCTTTTTTGCCCTTTGCCGGTCGCATGCCTGATAAAGGTAAACAGAATACTAAAAACTACATCTTGAACTTTATAACCTTCCTGAAGGTGGGTCATATTGCAGGACTGCTGTATTTGACTGTATTAGTTTGAGCTCAGTCTGCCTACAGTAATACATTGGCAGCTGAGTGTGAGCATGTAGTGCCCGCTCCATGTTCTAATAATCCAAACAATAGACACACATGTTTAAACTGAAGCTTAAAGATGATTTGATACAATGAGCTTAGCTTAGTTGAGCTCATGAGTTTACCCTTTTAAACCAGGACCAGCTCAGCAGATGGAATGCAGAGAAATGCCACGCAGGTAGAGATGGTCAGAAGCATGTTGAGGAAGAGGAAGAGGAGGAGGAAGAAGAAGAGGAGTTGCCCATGGTAAGTGTCCTGCTGAGACTTTATAGATGTCTGAATAGCCACAAATAATGCTAAACCTTTTGTGCACTTGTTGCCGTTCTGTCGCTCTCTGCAGATCACACAGATCTTCAGTTTGGCTGATAACCCAGCAGGGAGTGGTGCGGACATTGAAAACCAGCTAATGAAACTGCTCCACTCTTTGCGCTCCTCTGTACTGCCAATCCTGTGGTATGCCATAATGGTGGAGGGCCCGCAGCTGCAGCTCATCCAGTGCTCTAAACAGTCGGGCATGACTGACACCATGGTGCTGATCGACCCAGGCTTCTGCTATCAGGTCACCGTCCAAAAGCAGCCGCTGCTCCCCACCCACCCGCTGTACGACAAGCACCCAGCGTGCTTAACCTCGGTGACTGAGGTGGTCGACCTGCTCTTGGGGCTGGAGAAGTACGTTGTGTGCCAGGGACTGCCCCCCAAAGATCCATTATCGAATGAAGACCCACTCATACTCGAGCGGGCGTCAACATGTGATTTCTTGGTTAAGAGGAAAGTGAACATCTGTACTAACTGCAGAGCGCTGCAAGGACTTTAGCTTCAGCAGAGAGAGAAGGAAATCTGTGGCCGCAATGGAGACCACCCATTTTCTTCTTTTTCTTTCTGTCTTTCTTTTGGTGGTGATAAAGGATGTTTTACAGATTTACCTCTGGACTGTAGTAGTATGATTTGATTATTTGAAGAATCACCAAAGGCATTCCCGGTGCTGTGACATTATAATCCAGACGTGTTTCTTCTCAGATGTTTTTTTGGTGAATGGATTTTCTGCTAACTGTTGTGTCCGATTTTGGGCAGTGGGATGGGTAGAGCTGAATTCTGTTAGTCCACTGTGTGGTTAGTGTGCGGTTGGTTGATTCACACCTTTACTTGAGGAATCTACGACCCTCGCCCTCTCACCGTTACTACACTTTTTGAGTGGTCATTTAACCCCAAATGATGTCTCTTTCAGCCCAAAAATGTTGTTATATGTTCTGCATCTTAACATGCCAACAGTGTTGCCATGCTACATGTATGATGTGTACACTATTTAATAGAGTAAACCAGAAGACTTTTGGACAAAATAATTCATAGTAAATGATGTAAAATGATCACTGCAGGAGCTGTGGTGGATTTCTTAGTGTTTGCTTGACTCGTAGCATTTAAGTGAATTGGTAGGTGCAGGAATGGAAAAAGGAGATTGTGAAATATGCCTTGTATACCAGACCCTGATTTCATTAGACAGATTTCACTGTTTTATATAAAAAAAATGTATTCACTTCCCTGTAGACTTATGCTTTTTGAATAAAATATTAGTGGAAAAAATAAAACTAGCAAAACAAAAAAGGGGCGGGGGTGAGTACCCCTTTTACTATGACACACGTAAATCATTAGGGGAAGGGAAATAATTGGTTTCCTACAATGGGTTGAATATAGATAACCTGTATCTAATATGACTTGTGTATCTTAATGTAACTGGAAAAACCCAATTGAGAAGGATAATAGAACCTTTTTTAGGACACAGAATATCCCATGGAGCCCAAAGGTCAGTCATGATGACCTACATGGCTCCATGGCTGAGTTGGGAAACAGTGTTCAGACAACTGTTGCTTTAACAGTTGCAGCTTCATGCCTGAGATGCAAAGAGAAAGCCACTTTTTAAAAAAACAAACAAACATAACTTCAGGACTGAAGTGATGCCTGTGATGACTCCTAGAAGACGTGGGAGACTCAAGTTAATGAGGGTTCTGTGGTCAGATGGGTGAAAAATCAGTAATGTTACTGTCCTGGGGTCCAGATGTCAGTTCTCTCTAACATTACCATTGTAAGAAGTCTAATTACATCCACTCTGACACAGGGTTTTAAAAATGACATGAGCAGGGGGTAGAATACTTTTTAAAAAGCACTGTAATTTCAATGCAGTAAAGCTGCACATTTAAAAACAAATTAACATTTTACAACTAACAAACGTAAAAAAGCTTTATTACATTTATTTTCAAATTACTCCCCTAGACAGTATTTCTAGCAGAAACCCTAGAGATTCTTTTCCACATTCATCATCGTTTTGGGGCTCACAAGACATGAGCTTGATTGGCAGATTTGACATGCTTGAAACTGAACAAGACCGAGTTCAGAGTATGTACAGTTCTTTTAGTATGCTTGTTCAGTGTATTTTCCACAATTATATCCTCATATGAAACTGGTAATGTGGCCAAAACGCACATAGGATGACCTTTATTAGGTTGGTAGAAGTGTGTGAAACCTCTGTGTGTTTGTATATTTATAAACCTTTTGATTGATTCAGTTTAAATGATGTAAGTTTTTCTCCCGTCCCCCTCTCCATATCAGATTTTATTTTGTTTGTTTGGTTTCCTCAAGTAACTGTGAATATTTTGAAATGTTTGGGATCAGTTAAATATTCTTTTAAAAATATATATTATTATTTAGTCTTGGAATGAAAACATTGTCTGTCTGTCTTTCTGAAGGCAGTGTGCAAATAAACATTTTTTGCGGAGTTGCTTTTAATTGCAGTTATTAAATATATCTGTTGGCCCTGACTACACCTGAAACACACACACACACTGAGAATAATGAGTGTAGTAGTAGTAATAGTTATAGTGTTCTCTTACTCAGGTTTTAAGTGATAGTCATACATATGACCAGAGCTGCTACTTCATGGGTATATCTAGCTATATAACCATTATTTTTTGGAGTATATGATGTGATGGGACTACAGTAGACTGAGCCTGATCACGTTCCAGTGACCATCAACAGTGATTTTACTTGTTGGTTGAGTTATGGGTTTTAATTTTAAGCACTGATTCAGTGGGAACCACAGCCAATGCCTTTAAATTAAGCCAAACTGATATTTTATATTGCTTCAGAGACTTCTATCTGTGGTCCACCAAGGTCTGTGTGTTTGAAGTGAAGCATATCTGAGAAACCAGTTTAGTTGATTTCCAGCAGTAGTTCTCAAAGTAGGGTCTGGGGACCCCCAAGGGTCCTTGAGGGGTTTCCAAGGGGTCCCTAGCAAAAAGGGGAATGGTTTATTTTTGTTATAATTCCATCCATAAGTAACAAAATGACAGAATGTATGACTACTTAATGGGTTTTATACACTTTCTGTAATAAAACATTGTAAAAGTTAAAATCCTATCAGATGGGGGACCCTGGGACAAAATCTTTTCAAATGGGGGCCTTGGTCTTGTGTCAGTTTAGGGGTCCTTGAAAAGTATAAGAACCACTGACATACATTAGCTTGTTATGTATAGGCCTATTGGTAGTTATACATTGGTGTTCTTTTAAACAAAAGGAAAGGCTCCATTTGAGCCTAAAATGTTAATGTTAAATAATCAAACACTAAAAGTTAGCTTATGTTCATTTGAACAAGGCTTTTATTGTGAATGCTATTACGGATAGCAGTTGTTAAAGTTTTTAAGTTGTTTTTAAATAGAATTTTTAAATTTCCAAATAATCTTCTTTACTCGTTGAATTTAATAGATATATTTAGTCAATTATCTTTTTATAAGGACAACACATAAACATTTCTGTAAATGTGCCAGTGTTTTTAGCCCACTGGCTAGTTTTCACCATTTTGGACATGGTATCTTAGATTAGTCACAATTCACTAATAGTAGCCTACTGTTAGTTTTATACACATGTGGGTTTTAGCTGTTTTGACTGGATTAGAAGGTCCCGCACATTGACTGAAAATATAGGCCGACTGTTTTAAAAATGATCCTGGCAGAATAATTCATAGTCTAGGAGAAGAATTCCAATTTTTGTTGTGTTTTTTCCCTAT
>NW_024041265.1:0-9858 GCF_014851395.1 Micropterus salmoides
CGTCCCCTCTCACACCAAGCAACAATTAGAAACCCTAAGTGTATTTCAGCAGAACCATGAAACATAGTTAAATTAATAGCAACGTTGTAACTCACGTAATAAAAGTTTCACCCGATTGACTGTAAGGTGTGTGCTTCATTCGACGGTAAATTAGCTAAGTTGTGATTAGTTACCACCAACTGCTAAAGCAAAACGACTTTAACTAACTACTAACAAAATAACGAGTAACGTTTTAACGTCAGCGTTACATTTCTACAAACACATCTCGCACCTTCCATCTACACGGCCCGTTCACTTTAGCTAGCACAGTTAGCCTAGCACTTAGCGGTTAAGTTAGCATACAGTGTGTGGTTAGCATACATACAACCGTTCAGTTAATACATTTTTACGACATGCAAACGCTATAACATAACCTTGGACAGTATACGTAAAGCCAAAAGACTGCGTGGGATATCAATAAAACAGAAGAGTAACGTTAGAGAAGAGCTGGTTAGTAAAACCTACCTGAAAGCGTCATCTAGACAGCGAATAACCGCAAGTGTGAAACTGCGTCACCTTTTCTACAGGTGACCAGGTGTGACACCAAAATGTGTGACCAGATTCTGTGACCCAAATGGGAAGTTAAGCGCCAGAGGCTTTGTTGACGATTTGATTTTTGGTGTTACACCTGCAGTGGGCGGTGTTTCGGTGTTTCTCTTTTCAAGGTTTTATAAAGCAGTAACAGTTAACTGTCATTACAAATACAATGTAATACACGTCACTGTTTTTAAAAAGTGACACATTTGACAACCATCTAAACCAATCAACAAGTAAAAATACCAAACATTTTAATGGATATTGCATACTTTTCTTTGTTTGACAAAAGCCTGCTGCGTGATCTTTGCCTTGTCTAGCTCTGGTACGTTAAGTTAACTATTGGGCGCTTGTCATTATTTTGGGGAAGTTACCGTTAAGTAAAACGTTTAATTATTTTAGCTCGATTTATGACCATTAGTTATGTTATGTTTTATCTTGGAGAATTTGGCACACAACTACTTACCACAAGCAGACATAGCTCAGAGCGCCGATGAGCCGAGCTGTAAAGGGATTCATGTTAACGTAGTTAAAATTAGGTTTTCAAGCGTAAAGACAACATCTTTATTCTGAAGAAATACCGGAAGTCTTGTTCCTGGTTATCCTGTTCATTTTACATTGGAGGCAGTAACGTTAGTAAACATGGACGAGTTCCATACAGAAGATGAGGTGAGTTTGATACCTACTATAAGTTATTACATGTACGTTACATAGAAATAGCACTCAGATAACGTTAGTACCACACAATTTGAACTTTTAAAGTTTTTCTAAGGTTGGTTAGAAAGTGGTAAGGCGAGCAGCGATGTCGGCTGGCTAGCTTAAATACACTCTTGTTTCTCACCTAACAGACTGGATTCGTCGTTGAAGAAGTGAGCAAAATAATTAAAGAGGTAAGCAAAAGACAGCCTTGATGATGCCTGTCTGTTTATCCACAGAGTTTAGATTTTATCGGCTCATTACTACAGCTAGCTAGCAGCATTGTGCTTAGCGACCTGTTGGTTGCTAAGGACACTGTAACGGTTGTTAGGCACCTTCCATACAACATATGATTTACAACCGTATTACAAAGACTTTTAAGTACAGTTTTATATTATATGTTGTTGGTTAAGCTGTGATATATGATGCGGAATACAAAGTAATTGATTTATAACATATACTGTACGATACATGAGGCAGATTGACTTGTATTAGCATTACAATGTATAACGTTACCATTGAGTGGGTTTATCAGTTTTCAACCAAACACCACTTTTTTGTCTCTGAAGTCAGTAGAAGCAGCAATAGGAGGAAATGCCTACCAGCACAGCAGAGTGAACCAGTGGACCGCCAGCGTAGTGGAGCAGTGCCTCAGTCAACTCAGCAAGCTAGGGAAGTCTTTCAAATATATTGGTATGTACACTGCTGCCTCAGTCATATTAACTAGTGAAGCAGTTCTATTCTCATTGTTCTTGGGCTCTGAAGTTGATATTAAAAGACAATGTGTGTTTGTATTTTCCCACAGTAACCTGTATCATCATGCAGAAAAATGGAGCAGGTCTGCAAACAGCCAGCGCATGCTTCTGGGAAAACTCTACTGATGGTAACTTTACATGCAGCTTTTGAAAAATCTATTATGTGTTGTATGAGTGGTACTATAAGTTATGTTTTCAAGACCACAGTTTGCATGACTATCATGTATGATTAGAGAAAGCACCAAAAGCAGTAGAGATGTGAATTTGTAATGCCTTCTCTTCTGTCACCAACTATCAGTGTGCTCTTGAGCAAGGCAGCCATCTTAAAATAAACGCTTCATTCAAGCTTTTGAGTGGTCAGCGGCCAGAAACTTGTAGGATTTTGTCACTGGCTTTAATGTGGAAGTGGAAATACTGTGATTTAATTTATTGTTTATTACACCCAACAGGAAGTTGTGCAGTGAGATGGGAGAACAAGTCCATGTACTGTATCGTCAATGTTTTTGGGCTGGGCATCTGAATCAACTACTTGTACCTGAAGTGTTTGAAATGTATACTATTATTATTACATATTTGAGAACCAGTATGTTATGATAGCTATATATTAAATAAACTGTTTTTTTTTTATTAAGTGTATACTTGCTTTATTTACATGTGACATGACAGAGTGCTACATGTACAGCTTTTATCTCAAAGCAACAAAAATTGCAAAAACTTCCAACATATCACAAACCACAACAGCCCAATTTAACCACCATAAGCTACATTCACACTGAAACAAAATAAATGTACATTTCTGTCAAAGCATTTACACATTTTAGACTGCAGCCCATTTAGAAGAAAACAGTGATGTAAAGACAAGGCACCATCTAGATTAGAATACATGTTGAGATTATTTGTTAAGGACAGAAGCACATTTGTTTTGGCTGTTCTTGTCCATAATACCAGCCTTACAAAACAAAGGAGAGGGCAGCAAGTCTCACATTGAAGGCAATATAAGGAAAGTTACAGGAGAAAAAATGATTATTCAAAATGAAATGTTCTACATAAGGCAAAATATATTTGGCCAATGATATAACTACTCTGTGCTGCAATAAGAAATGTTTCAGATCGGTAGTCCTTTTACATTAAGTTTTGTAAAATCCACACAATCCATCAAAATACATCCTTCCATGTAGTCAGATAATACAGTATCAAATGTTGTCAGCAAAATAAATACTATTATTAATCAAGTGCAATTACAAAGCTTCTTTCCAAGGGAAGAATTGGTAGGAGGAGTAGTAAAAGATCAGAGGTATCTACTCCAGTTAAGGCTCCCTTTGTTTTATTTATTTGTTATTTATAAATGTCTGAGGACAAAGAGAGTTTGTCAACAGCCAACACTGCTATGGCACTGGAATTCCCCGTTTATCAATTATTTTAGTGCTGATGAGCCACAATTTGCTGTTGGAGTGCACTTAGGGCTGCTGCAGCATAAGCTTCCTTTACTTTCTAACCGCCAGTATAAAGCTACTCAGCTTTGGCCACATATCTGCCATCTCATTAAGCTCAGACCGCCAGAGAGAGGAATGGAATGGACAAAAACGACAAAGTATAAAGCAACAACAGTGGTTCAACATAAAGCATTAAAAATAGCTGATTTCACACACATCGCTAATCAATATTGGCACTTTTCCCGATCAGCTTGTATAAATGCTGGTTATGAGAAAAGTTTACAAAAATTAAATTGTTGTACATCAGTGTTTGTTTCCTTTGTCTTCAATGAGATTGAAAGCATAAACAATGAAGAAAAAGTTTGAGTGGCAACATGCCTCAACTTTCAGTAAAAGTACAATACATTCAGTAGACATGGAACTACCCTTTTTTTAAAAAATATATTTATGTACACTTAACAGTATATGATTTCGTATTAACAATGCAAGTACTCCTTATTTACACACACACACGACAGGTTGATGTATTCTCACAGTTTCCAACAGGGACACAAAAGAAGACATGCCAGTCAAAGATCCCATCAGTCACTGTCGCTCTCATCCTGGTACTTGGCGGTTGCTTTGATAGCGCGTCCGTTTTGTAAAGGCATGTCTTCATAATCACTTCTTTGCAAAGACAAAGAAAACATCAGTTGGTTTATGCAAGTTCACACTGAATACTACTTCCAAAAATGGAAGGATTAAGAATTACGCTTACCCATATATTACTTCATCATCTGAGTCATTTAGCATTGAAAAAGCAGGATTATCCTTCAACTGGGAGTCTGGTGAAATTAAACAAAACCAGTTAGGTAGAGAAATGAATTCATTACCTACTGCATTGAAATTGTGCTGCATTACCTACCATAAAGGGCATTTTTAGAGGGAGAATACACAAATGCTAATGTGTACAAGTAAAAGTTGAGTAGGCCATAGAATGACAGAAATTCAGCTGGTATGTCCAGAATTAAGGAATAATTTCCCACATACTTAACACGTCAACATGCCACCTCACAATGTATATGTAAGTAAAATCACAGTTGAAATAAAATATCATTTGAAAGGATATAGTTTTGGTAATGAGTAGAAAGTTCAGCGACAAAGTTGTCCTGGAGAGCCTTGGCACCAAACCTCAGGTAGAGAATGACCATGCTGGAGGAGAAAGAGCAACAGGATCAAATTAAACCAAATTAACCACAAAGGGCCTTCTAAAAAAAACAAAAAAAAAAACAAAAAAAAAACACAAAGGGGGTTCTTTAAGTTTTTGTATTTTCCTAAAAAACGCACCTTATAACAACACACCACAAACGTCAGCGCTGTCAAAAACCTGAGCCGGAGATCTAGTGATCGAAAACACAGCGCATTAATGCTATCATAGTAAAAGGAACTGACTTGAAAGGAAATGCAAGGAGGGGTGGTATGCTGTGATACCTGAGTAAGGCATGTTCTTGAGTTCAGAACAAGCCCTGACGATCAGGAAGATCAGGTAGAGGATGTAAAGGGCAACTACAACCAGGAAGAAGACCTTCATGCCCTAGAGAGAAAGAAAGACTTTACGGAACTGCTGGGAAAATGGAGGACTAAACACTGCTACTTCATAAGACCAACCTTACTCTGTTTTTTTTAACAGTCTCACCTGAAAGTTCCCTATGTCCACTTTATACTGATAAGTAGGGTCTTGGAGTTCATTAACCCTGCAAATTCAGAAAAGGAGAGGAGATATTTCCAACCCTGTTGTAATTCACAGTTTGAATCAGGCTGCTAGTGGCCAGCGACGTCAGACTCACGTTTGCCATATCCCCAGTGTAACTGCTGAGAGCCACAGGAGACCTACAATGATCAGCTTAGGCAGGTAGAACGTCAGACACTTCCTCTCACCCTGTTGAAGCAACATGAAAAACACATGAAACAAGATTCGCCTACCTAAAAAAGGAGAGGGGGGCCGTTAAAGTTTAAGCATTCTACTTGACTCACCTGAACCCTGATGCCATGATAAACACAGAGCCAGAAGAGAAGCAGGGCACACAGGAACAGAGCTTGAAAGAAAGTGTCCAATGTCCCTGGAAACCAGCTGTTCACCAGGAATGACAGCGGGAAAAATGGATCTGAAACAGAAAATACATAATAAGCAACATACCTGACCTTCAAGTTGAACTTCTTTGAAATTGGACATGTGCCGTTGACACATTAAACCACAGTTCCTTCTTTGGCTGTGAACGAAAAGGCTGTAATGGTTTAAAGGTGACATAGTGGGTGGGGAAGCCAGTGTGTTACCTGAGGACTAAGTTAAGGGTAAAAATATGACCTGAGGAGAGGTAATATGGAAACTCACCATTATAGAGTAGCAGCAAAGGAAGCAGGATAGACATCCACTTCTGTTCTATGCCCCAGTCCCTCATAGAAAACTTCCTCAGTGAGTGTGCAAACATACACTGGGAAACGCAGAGAAAGAAACGTTAGTCCTGCGTTTGTAAGTGTCAGTTTTAAGTCTCTGATTTACACTAGTTATCTTGTCTTCACTGTCACGTTTAAAGGTTTATCTGTGCTTACCGTCACCATAAAGGTCAACACCACAAAGACAAACCGGAACCAGATCTCCACTTGCGAGAAAGTGGGATTGTACGTTTTCAACTGAGGAAAAACAGAGAGAAGAAAAGGGATAGAATCAACAAGAGTTAAAATGCTGGGATTGAGGGAAGACTAGTATGGTATAATTCACACTTGATAATGTTGGTGTTGTTTTCGCATATAAACGCTTTCAGCGGTAACAACATAAACAAACTGTGCATGTGCGTTACTCTGGCCCAAACCTAACTTCCGGCAGACTTCCTCAAACAATCCATAACAAGTAAATAACGTTAGCTAGTTTCATCATCAGTCCCTTTACAAAATGACACAGTAGTCTAACATTTATCTCATATAGTCCAAATTACAGCTGTCATCACAGGACTCTACTGCTGGAATTACGTGCAGACTACATGGGCACTATTAGGCTCTTAAAACATGAAACAGATCAGTGCTGAATGCTCTGGTTGATATTACAGCCTAATAATTTGACTTCAGCATCTGTTTTGTCACGATTATAGCAGCTGAATTGGTGTGATGCGCGGATCGGCTCGGACATTAACGGAACTTATTAGGCCTATACGCATAAATCAACCTGCCCCCCACCAACTAATTATTTTATCACATTTAGAGAACAGCATCTGGTGGACGTTTTACCCCCACCTCCACCGGTCCCTGTAGCTTTCCAGGCGATTTCTTTCTTGTGTGTTTATTGATGTATGAGTGTTTTCTTTAACGATTTACTTTGATAATTAGAACGGCTGCTGTCAGTCATTTAAACATTTCCATCCGTGCAGTGATGTCACAGCAAATATCGTGGGACAAAACAGAAAAAAATTGCAGTAATAAACTTGACAGGACAGAGAGAGGAAACAGAATTAAACTTTAGCTTCTATAATCCACATTTAGACTCTGATGGAGCTCAGGACTGATCAGGAGGACAGCTGCTTTACTTCAAACACTTCTACTGTATGAAACTGGACTCTGTGTGAGACCTTTTGGATGTGTGGAAGAACACAGAACATAAATTAACACCAGATCCTGACCGATCCTGTTGGCGTGTCGGGAGATTT
Organism: Micropterus salmoides; assembly: GCF_014851395.1. Taxonomy (NCBI): domain Eukaryota; kingdom Metazoa; phylum Chordata; class Actinopteri; order Centrarchiformes; family Centrarchidae; genus Micropterus; species Micropterus salmoides. Next base: position 7,135 of record NW_024041265.1, read on the forward strand.
TATTATTAATTTGTGTTGCTGTGGCTCGTGCGTAAATGCGCACAGTGTCACTGGGGAGACGCTTCATCCAGCTGCTATTTACTGTTCATTTTTACAATCCTGCATCACATTCAACAATAACAACATCAGTGATATCAAAGTGAAATGACATTAAGGAATGCGGTTAGAACAGCGCTTATGAGGCGCTACACAAACGAAGGACAGAACGTTTGATCGCGCATTTGATTCTTTTTAACAGGCTTAATTGATACATCTTATGAAAACAACAGGAACACTGCAGCGTCCTGCTCAGGCTATGGATTGGTCCAGCTGCTTGTCACGCCTCTTGTAAACATCACAGCGGCTGAAAAGACTTCCGCAAAGGATACACAGATGTATCCTCACTTATAGCTCCTCCAGCAAGCCTCCTCAATCCTCGCTCCTTGATGTAAGAATTGAGATGTCCTTCAAGATGGCGTGCTGAGATCGATTTCCAGGTCACACGCTCGAGGATCGAGGAGACAGAAATTTGGGAAATGAGAAAAGCCCGGGCCTCTACAGCTTGCTCCTCCCTCTCCCTACTACTTCCACTCCGTTTGCGCGTTCAAGCGGAGGGTCCGCCACATTGAGTGGCATCCGAAACCAACGAGGGCGGAGTGATAGTGGGTTGTTAAAAAAACAATACAACTGTGTTTTTTATAATACACATATTATAGTAGTGAGTGCAGCGGTAACGTCAGATCCTATTTATGCGGGGGGAGAGGGTAGTTTGTCCGAAAGTTGTCGCGGGTAAGTTGGATCAAATACCCCTTTAGGGAGCTCGATTTGGCTGTGAGGGTGACTCCGAGCAGAGTTCACTTCGTGTCGGAGTGGAAGTGGCGAGGGTCTAGTTTCGGAAAGGCACAGAACGGAAGTTAACTTTGGGCCCTGCCTTGGTAACGTGGTCCGATGAAAGCGTGTACAGGTGCCATTATTCCAACAAGACGTGGTGACTGCCCTCCTATTGTGCTATTGAATAGCGGCCAGAAGCTCATTGGGACTTACCCACATCTTTATAAACATTTGATGATGATGATAATGACAGAATACTTGCCATTTGAGTAGGGCTGCACAATTAATCTAATCGCAATCTCAATCGTGATGTCGTCATGTGCGTTTACATAACCGCAAAAGCGTGCGATTTAATAAAACACAAAAGGTGTTTGTTACGCTCTCCGTGTGCGCTGCATTCTGCTCATTATCTCCGCCCACACCGGGCTCTCGCATGTGCCCCTAAAAACACATACGCCTATGTGCAATGAGACAAATTATTTATGAGTAGTAGGCCAGTAACTTTTAGGACAACAGCCTACCGTAACCCTCCTCCCGCCCCGCCTCTTATCGTTCAAAACATAGCTGGATGTGCCAACGGAGCAGCGAGACAAATGCCGATGCTCTGGTCTCTGTTACAGAGACAGAGAGACATCGTCTGCAGCTGAAGCGGTAAGACAGAAGAAAACTGGGAGAAAATAAAGAACGTTTGAGTTTGGCTCGCTGGCCATTTAACGTTAGCTGTAACGGTGCCTTTTGTTTATCAACATGTTCAACTTTTCACAAAGATGTGCTTGTCAGTCACTTTTCGTCAACCGACCAATCACAGCCTGGATTGGGCGGGACATTAAAAAATGTTTGACGTGCTACAGCAAATCATTAAATGCTGAACAATATGATTATTGACAAGTTAGTACTTAACAAGTTAAAGACCAATGTAGAGCCTTTTCAAGGATTAAATAAAAAAAACGACCCACAGAAATGAAACAGCTATAACTGGATTTAATATTCGACTAGTGGTAAAATGGTAAACTATCATATGAAATTATAATGAATGTAGAGTATTATTGTTATACTAACAGTAAATTATTAACTAAACATTATACTCTTTATTTAATACACTCAGGTACAGTTCCTCCTCCAGGTTTTGGATAGAGACTCTGCATTAGACAGATGTACATTGTCCACAATAATCGCAACATGACTTTTTCTCCAAATCGTGCAGCCCTACATTTGAGCTACTGGTGTGATGATATGGGAGAGTTAGTATGGTGATGAGTTAGTCCAATGCTTGCCCTTTGTGTGTGTTTTTATTTGTCTGCTTTTTTTTTGTTTCTTCAGTGGTCGTTATCTATCCCGTTTCTGTTTTTCTTTTCTCTGTTCCCATAAAACGCAATAAAAATGTGAATGATAAAAAAATGCCGTGATTGACCGCTGAGATAAAGAGATTTGGAAAAAAGAAATAAGAAATCCAATGCAGCAATGAGAAGACAATATCCCACAGTTTGTTTATGAGCTGGAAGACAAATGTTGCAAGTGTTTGTCGCTTACCACAAACTTGACATTGATTTTATACGTGATATTTCAAGGCCTTTGAAGGTGACCACGACTTGGTACTTGGTATAGTTCAGATAGCCCAGATGGAGCACAATGATCTCATCACATTTCTGTAAGGTAAGACAAAACAACAGGTCACGCTGGTTCAGTCAACAAACGACTGTGCATCAACTATCTAACATGATGATCAAATCCAATCCTTTACTCACGGCAACCTCATTTTTATCGTCAATGCATTTCATAAACTCACACTGCTGTGTGGTTGCTGCTGCTGACTAAATGATTAATGGACAATCCAGCATACTGCGGGAGAGGAAGGTGGCGGGTTGGTGATTGAATACAGCCCCGCAGTGTAGCGTTCGTGATTCTGGTGCACGT
>NW_024041266.1:0-1141 GCF_014851395.1 Micropterus salmoides
TTTTTACCATCGGCCTCTTTCAGATTACACCCGCGCACGCGTTGCAGTAAGCTGTGCTCTGTCCAATTCAGAGGACCGTCCATGTTAGACGATGCGTCCGATCCGTTGGTAGCGAGTTCGTAACCTGTGAACAGCTTATAATGTCTCAGTCTCGTCTCAGGATCTTGATGTTCAGCTTCGCCGAGTTGACCTTTTCTATGTTTCTTGTTCATTTGCTGGTCATAACACGGAATAAACATAGGCTTCAGTACCGTAGCGGCACACAAAGGCGATCCGAAGTTTCCGTCCAAACAGATAGACCAAGCCACGCCAGCGATGGTGGCTAGATCCTTTTCGGGGATATATAAGCTCGCGAATGTGACCATCAGTTGAATCAGATATAGAAAGAGCATATGCTCGGGTTCCTCGCCTCGCTCGTACACCACTTCATTTTCCCGAAGATCGTCTACGTTAAACAGACCCAGTAGATCCCGAAGCAGAGATATCGCAACTCGGGCCTGTTTGACATCGTCACCCGTTACGTTCGTGAACACAAACGGGCAGTACGCGTCCCCGGGTTCATCATTCTCCAGCTGGGGATCTTTCGGAAACGCGGTCTGAGCATTTAGATTCTTGCGATATAAAGACAGTACATTATCCCGCTCGAACAACCTACACAGACCCGAAAAGAGAGTACGCTCCACATCTTTATCTACGCGAGGCACGCGCTGCGAGGCTAAGAAGTGTCCCAAGTGTTCTGCGTGCACTTTCAGCACCCGCTCCGGTACAAGCTTCGGACAATAGAGATGCAAAACGACCGGGGAGTTCAACAGCACCGGAGCGAAAGCTTCGCTGAGACATGGGTAAACGATACCGGAATCGTGCGGTCCCGTAGCAAGGCAAAAGCCATCTTGATCCAGGCGTACTTGGAATGTCTTAACACAACTTGCCATTTTAAACAGAGAGATACGAACTCTTCGATCGCGATAGTGGGCTGTTTAGTTAAACTGTTGATGTGTAAGACCAAAGTGTCCTTTGATCCGGGTACGAGAGCTTTGTGTTTGGAATGTGGAAAGATCACTTAAGCGAGTCTCTTCTGAGTTCTCCGTCTACGCGCTCCGCTGTAGCACTTGCGAGCAGTGACTCAGTGAATGCAACAGAA
>NW_024041267.1:0-33321 GCF_014851395.1 Micropterus salmoides
AAAGCATAAACAGTGTACATAAATTTATTCATTTAGCTGACGCTTTTATCCAAAGCGACTTACAATTGCTATACATGTCAGAGGTCGCACGCCTCTGGAGTAATGAGGAGTTAAGTGTCTTGCTCAGGGACACAATGGGGATGGGTCAAAGTGGGGGATTGAACCCGGGTCTCTCACACAAAAGGCATGTGTTATCCATTGCACCCCCTATGAATATAGAAAGTGGCATGAAAAGAAAAGACTCAAGTAAAGTACAAATAGGCTACCTCTAATTTGGACTGCAGTACAGTAGGCCAACTTAAGTTACTGTCCACCACTGCAAATAACCACATCTTAACAGCTAAAATCCACCGACTCCCAGAAGCGGCTCTCCGCTCCGCAGACAATAGGTAGCAGCTCTATTTTTGATGGAAGATGCGTCAAGCAACACAGAGCTGATCGAACTAGGCAGGAAGTCAGACACAGAACGGCAGAGAGAATCCGGTCAATATTCAAAATAAAACACCCCGTGGAGACTCCGGATCGTAAAACAACAAAAACACGGTTAAAACGGACACAAAAAGGAAATCATTTAACTACGTAGCCTACTTAATCATAGCAGAAGCACAAAATGTAAACACTGATTACTAAATCAACAAAATCTAAACATGTCAGCAAAATCAGGCAGGTAAAATGCTCTGATTCTGAAATGCTCCTTGTGGGAAATGCAGCCTGAAGATTACGGAACGAAACAGAGCACACAATACATAAAGTTATGAAGAAGTTAGTTGAAGCACAAAAATGACAAATTAATAACATATAAATAACGTGGAACAGGCTGCAGGGTTTGCTGCTAAAACTCTTCTGAGATGCTTCCAGCGGTGCCGAATTCTGCCTGCCTGCCGAGAACTGCATGCACCTCGCAGGAGGTAACGCTAATTCATGCTCAGAAAAGAGGTGGATGCAAATCTCGGTAGGTAGCCTCCAACATCTGTTCTGCCCTATGCAGTCAATAGTTCTGCCAAATTATGCAACCACCTCTTAATAAGGTCCTTTTCAGACTTTGATGCGCACACTGATCAAATGCAGTTATCACCACATATTTTAGCTGAATCATAAGGAATGCTACTTTTACTAAGTGTAATAAATAATTAACGACTCTAACACATAAAATATATACTTCGAATCATTTATCACCATTGATATATTATATACATTATAGCGTTTAAAAGCAGTTTTCGGAGGTGCATGCAATTCTCGGCAAGTATGCATAACTCGGAATAATACCGGTGTTTCGGTTTAACGAGTGGCCCTGTTAACTGGTGGCCGTCAGCCGAATGCGTCTGTGGTTGTCGTAGATACGACAGCTGTTGAAAACAGGAGAGTCGGCGTGGCATAAAACTTCTAGAGCAAACAGCCAGCCATCACTCTTTAAAACGGGAGACAGATCAACTTGTGACCACTGTCTGTGTTAACCAAGACCATGTGCGTTTTACTTGTTCCCTTCACAACCAAGCCGCCGTTTAACACAGAGTTGTTTACAAGATGTGGATGGGCAATATTTTAATATATTAAATTAATATATTATATTATGTTAGTAGCCTACTGTAACGTGCCGTAGCAGACACCGGCGTTAACACTTCAGAGCTGTCTATAAACTATACAGCTAACCTCTGTAGCCAACAGCTGTTGTTCTCCTTCTTATGTACCACAGCACAAGCGCTAACTGGCAGTGGGTGGAAATATCAATTGTCTCATCTGCCAGAATAAACATTCCTATTGAACGTAATCTTCAAGAACTAACAGCACACAGTCCAAAAGTTTCTTTTGTCTTTGAGGTGCCTTTGAAAACAGTAGCTGTCTTAAGGTGCTCCTCCAACACACTGTCCAGCGAGGCAACAAGATCTACTGAAAATGGCAGGGTTGTCAGAGGATGCGGTCTCACTGTGGCCGCGCAATGGCCGATGTTACTCTACCTAGCATGGCTAGCTTCACCATATTATCCATATGTGCACTCGTACACAGTCCATGTTGTATCCGTCCCCGCCGTTTTAAAAAGCAAGCATGGGAAGCAAAATAAGGTATTTAAATCATTGCATCCAGCTAGCCAAGGCCGAAAGCGTCGGTCTTGAGTTCCGTATTCATCTTGTCAACAACGTCACGTGTCCCTCTACCACTGACTGTGCTTGGGGCAGATCCTGGAGCGCCCTTCAGGATCAGATTTGAGGACGCTGAATGGCTTAATTTCTGTTGCTATGGGCATATCTTGTGGCAGCCAGAGTCAGCTATTGGCTGCGCAGCTGTGCTGCTTGGGCGATTTCTCTGGCGCCCCAGAAGATATCACTGGATGAGCAGGAAGTTAATTTCACCCCAAAACATAATATTTACCCTATATTGTTACACATTATTGTGCATTTTAAACACACATATAAAGGTAATTACTGTTTATTAATAGAGGGCGCAGTCGCCACTGCATTTCAACATTGCTCAGAATGTGAAGACAGCTAAGACGGAGGTGATACGAAAAAAGTACCTGGTAGCAGGTATAAGTACAACTTTTACACAATGGAAAACCAAAAGAAGACGAGTCGAGCTGGTACCTTGCTGTGGAAAAGGGGCTTTACCGTCTCTCTCTCCTGCATGTCAGCTTCGATGACTTTCTCCATCAGTAGTAGGCTAGGGTGTATAAAGTCACCGAGCTGCATGTTGAGGAGGCATGTTGACGACGTAGCCTATCAAAACAAAACCAACGTGGTTATGGCGGGTGGGTAGTGTCAGAGCGGTAGCTAACGAATGACATGTGACTGGTGTGTTCACTGTCGCTTGACCTGGTCCGCTCTTGTAAAATATCCAGTGTGGCGACTTGTAACAATCAACGTGTTTCTCTGATAAATGCTACAGTGTGTCGACTAATCTCGGCGGCTCGCCAAAGTAAAGTGTATGTGTGGCGTGGCCGTTTGTGATAAGTTCCAATTAAATGGGTTTAAAATACACTCAAAACCCTGAGCCCTAGGACTCCGACACAGAGGTACCATAACCACCATACTCGGCCGATTCCTCCATCCCACTATGGCGGGTGGATAGTGTCAGAGCGAGGATTACCAGGAGAAGGAGCAGTCTACCCTGCCGTCGCTGCTGCCTTAAAGCCGTGTCACACAAACTTCGTCACTAGGTACGTCGCATTAAAACCCAGCATCTCCACCGGTTGCTCCGTCTGCTCCGCAGTCCTCACCGCTCGTCCTACAATAAAGGAAGCACTGGCGAGTAGTGTGATCTCGTCAAATAACCCGCATCCTATGCCTCACGATCCCGACTGTGCAGCCCTCCCCTGTCCTGGTCCTCTGTGCTGCCTAAATTGAGATACTCAAAATGTTACTCGGGGTTTCCCCAGGGGACAGTCGCACTGTTCGCCCAGGCCTGAGTGGAGTTGCGTTGGCGGACACTGGCTGCTGCGGTCGTCTGTACTTGTGTTGCTGCTGGCTCTGTCCAAATCAGCCCGGTGCTTCCTTGCAGACCAGATTACTTCCCCACTGGTCTCTCGTAACTGCTGTCCTCCTGCTCAATGCCCCCTGCTCAGCGCCCGACGCTGGCTGACTTCCTCTGCTGCTCTCTGCCCCCTGCCCTCCATCCACGTCAGTGGAGGTGTGTGGTGTTTAAGGGCAGTCCAGCCAGTAGGTACAATAACTTAAAAAACACATAAATTAAAACACACCAATGGTTAAAACACAACATGCTAAAACACCCTCTGCATGCAATAAAAATACAACACACCAATAAAACATTGCAAATAAAAAAAAAACACACCAGATGCATAAAAACGGTTACTCATTTTTCTGGCCCTGTCACATATGTGTGGGAAGCACTGACTGAACCATGCTTTTCTTTTTACAAGCCAGGTCTTTAACAGTGTCAACCAGCACTGTGTCTCCCTCCATGTTGTTGAGCGTTTGTAAGTAGATGGCTGCGTGCAGACCACGCAGAGGGGCAGAGCAAACACTGGCAGGACTTTACAGAAACATATTAATTAACTCAACATCAAACTATATCGCTATAAACGGTATTGTCTATTTTCATATCTCTTTTAATTATATCGGTATACATTATATACTGATATACCGCCCAGCCCTAGCCTGGGAACGTCCCCGCTGCTCGTTCAGGTCCAGGCAGGTTTCCTCTCAGCTGACTGTAACCACAATCAGCCCAGCGGGAACCTCCAGGTCTGCGGTCAAAAAGTCAAAAAAAAAAGGTCCTTTCCTAAACACTTTTCCTTGACCTCGATGGAAAATGTCATGAGGTAAAGGAAAGAATTCAGATGGATTTAGGAAAAGACGACTGCGGGATTCAGAGAATCCGACTGCTCTTTTCTAGGCTATGTAATTATATGACGGCGGATGTTACTGACGTGGTGAAACTATAATGTTCTGAAGATGGACTACAAAAAGTGCATCTTTGACACTTCACCCCGTGTTGTTTTAATGCAGGCTGTCAAAAGGTGGACAACACGGTGAAAATAGTTATTTATTACCAAGGTAGCAAAAAGGCATATAGGGTTCCGGTTTCAACATTATCCCCACTTTGATCAAGACTAGTGACATAGCTCATAAAGGTCTCAGTTAAGGTCTTGCTAATATGCATATTAGCAAGTTATGGCATAAGACAGAAAAGGCCTGATAGCCAGTGGTAACTTACATGGTGATCAACGTGCTTTATCTGTCATGGTACATGGATTTCTTTTTTTTTCTATTGTCGAAAATTCAGGTACAACACTTTATGGCATAGTTCAACAATCCGAAGCATAACAAGGTGTTGAAACAGTCTAAGATTTCAACAAAGCCAAAGAAAACAAACCAAAGAATCATAAATGAGTCCAATATAGAATAAAGTTTCCATGCATTCTTGTCCGTCATGTATTACAAAGATTTAGCAAAATGTGGTTGATAGATTTTATCGTTTGAGTTTGAGAAAGGTGCGTCACTTTAAATGTTGCTGCTGCAAGGAATTGTGGGATAGCATTAACTCATTTCCTTTGGTAAAGGAGGGTCCAGTGTACCATATGCTAAAGGAGGTAAGAAAGGAAGCACCTTTCCTTAGCTTTTAGAGAATTTGAACCGCTCTTATCATGACTGCTGCTGAAATACAAAACGCAGAGGGTTAAATACTCCTCTGTGATGAGAGGGGATGTGGGACTGCTAGTACATAACACCAACACGCACTAGTTCTGTCTGCTGTGACAGGCGAGCGCTTCTGACTCACTTTACTGTTTACCTGACTCACATCTTGGAGCCACGGAAGAGCATTTTTTTCATCGAGGTAGAAGGAATCGCTGTGTCTACTATCACTTTTTTTAGACTGCTTTCTATGTAGTATCACAGCTGGAAAGTTGCTTCCCTTTGGTCAACGTGGGCTCAGTAAGCATAGCGGATGACTTAATCAGTGGTGGTACAGGCTACGTCCCTGAAGATGGGCTCTCAGCTCAGCAGCTCTTCTCGTTCGAAGACGGCCTTACATACAATGATTTCCTGATTTTACCTGGCTTTATCGACTTTACCTCAGATGAAGTGGACCTGACCTCAGCTTTGACCAGGAAGATCACATTTAAGACCCCTCTCATCTCCTCCCCCATGGACACTGTCACTGAGTCAGCCATGGCAATTGCTATGGCACTAATGGGAGGTATTGGCATCATTCACCAAAACTGCACACCAGAATTCCAAGCCAGTGAGGTCCGCAAGGTCAAGAGGTTTGAGCAGATTTTTATCACTGACCCAGTTGTGATAAGTCATCGCCACACAGTTGGGGACGTGTTTGAGGCCAAAGTAAGACATGGCTTCTCTGGTATTCCTGTCAGAGACGGGCAAAATGGGCAGCAAACTGGTGGGCATCGTTACCTCCAGAGATATTGATGTTCTTTCTGAAAAGACCACTGCAAACCTCTGGAAGAGGCCATGACAAAGAGGGAGGAGTTGGTTGTGGCTTGAGCAGGTGTCACTCTGAAAGAAGCCAATGATATTCTGCAGCACAGTAAAAAAGGCAAGCTTTCCATTGTAAATAATAACAACGAGCTGGTGGCCATCATTGCCAGGACCGATGATAGCTCAGAGAAAATGCGGAGTGCTACAAACCCTCTCACATTTTTCTTACTTTAGAAACAGTATCACCGTGTTTATCATTATTCAGCTATGTAGGCATTTCTAACATTTTCATAGTGGATGTCCAGCATGAATATAGAGTTAAGTGAGATATTGGGTTTACAGGTTATAATGGTTTTCTCAGGAGTTACTTAGTGAAAATCCTATAGTGACGGTGCCTGTCCCCCGACCATCAAAATTATTTAAAAAGGTAAACAGAAGAGGAGCTGTGCATAAAAACCTCCATAAAAATTAAAACCACAAGAGCAATAGTGCAAACGAATAGGAGAGTTAAATGTGGACTCTTAAACATCAGATCTCTCTTCTAAAGGTGTACTAGTAAATGAACTAATATCAGATTATGATATTGATTTATTTGGTCTTACTGAAACCTGGCTGGGTGATGGAGAATATGTTAGCCTAAATGAATCCACCCCTCCCAGTCATATTAATACTCACATTCCTCGAGGCACAGGCCGAGGAGGTGGAGTTGCAGCTATCTTCGACTCTAGCCTACTAATCAGCTCTAAACCTAAACTAAACTAAACTCATTTGAAAGTCTTGTTCTTAGTCTTTCGCACCCAAGTTGGAAATCACTGCAACCAATTCTTTTTGTTATAGTGTACCGAGCACCTGGTCCGTACTCTGAATTTGCAGAGTTTTTGTCAACTTTAGTCCTTAAAACGGACAAAGTTATTATTGTAGGGGATTTTAATATTCATGTGGATGTTGAGAATGACAGCTTCAGTACTGCGTTTATCTCTCTGTTAGATTCCATCGGCTTCTCTCAGAGTGTTCATGAACCGACTCACTGTTTTAACCACACCCTCAACCTTGTTTTGGTGTATGGTATTGAAATTGAACATTTAATAGTGTTCCCACAGAATCCCTCTTTATCCGACCACTGTTTGATAACTTTTGAGTTTGTATTGCTGAACTACACACCATTGGGCAAAAATTTCTATACAAGATGTCTGTCTGATAGTGTTGTAGCTAAATTTAAGATGCGATTCCATCAGCTCTAAATTCATTATCAGTCACAAAGTAACGGAGGACTCCTATGCTAATTCAGTCCCTCCCAAATCGATCATCTTGTTGATAGTGCTGCAGGCTCGCTGCGAATGACACTCGACTCTGTAGCCCCTCTAAAAAAGAAAATACTAAAACAAAGACGGTTAGCTCCATGGTATAACACTGAAACTCGCAAATTAAAGCAAATATCACGGAAACTTGAGAGGAATTGGCGTTCTACCAAAGTGGAAAATTCTCTTTCAACTGTGAAGAAAAAAAACAAAAACCTGCTGCTGAAATACTTCCAGGCATTTCACTCAGTTAGGAACCTTCTTGAGCAAAAAGACTTTTCAACTGCAGACCAGGTCTGAAAAAAGTAAAGCCAATGCATAAGCACCTTAAACCTGCATTCTCTCTAACAGCCATCAGGGGGCGACTCCACTAAAAGAAGTGTGATTGGATAGAAGTCTATGAGAAAATGAGGCTACTTCTCAGCTGATTTATTACTTCAGTAAACACTTTCCTAATGAGTTTATGGTCTCAGTCTTCACTCCCACTCTTTTGATTCCTAGTGACTGCAGGGATACTGGTTCTCAATGTGTGTCTGTCCTCTGTTAGGAAACTGGGAATGGACATCTACTCGGGGACGTTTGCTCTCATCGGAGCTGCCGCCTTCCTTGGAGGTGTGGTCAGAATGACCATCAGTCTGACTGTCATCCTAATCGAATCCACCAATGAAATCACATACGGGCTGCCCATTATGATCACACTAATGGTACACTGTCATGTTATTTACTCCGACCACGGTGTTTTTGATGAGATCACGGTGTTACATCGCTGAATAGATGTGTTGATGATGTGTTTCCTGTCTTGTGGTTTTGTGTGAATGTCAGGTTGCTAAGTGGACGGGAGATTTCTTCAACAAGGGCATCTATGACATCCACATCCAGCTGAGAGGAGTGCCGCTGCTGGAGTGGGAGACAGAGATCGAGATGGACAAGTAAGATGTGTTGTTGGACAAACAGCTGTATACTTGTGCAGGTATTCTGGTGACTTGCTGAATGTTGTTGATACGGCCCAGCGACATCCACAGAAAGCTCTCTAAAATCACACAAAGCTCTTTATTCATGCTCTGCTCATCTGTTTTATTCACACTGTTCAACCAAGAAATCTAGTTTCATGTTCATGATGGCGTTTGGAAAAAAAAACTTGATATAAAGTAAAACTCTGTGCAGGGAAGGTTAGAAGCCAAGAACAGGCTTATAGAGATACCACCCATGTAAGTGACACTAGTTACACTAAGCAGCAGTGAAAATGTAAAAATGTACACAGTGAGATGAATTACAATAAGATCTTAAAAGTCATTGATTAGAGATCTACTGTTTTTTTTAAATGATGATAATGTAGCTGATGATTGTAGTGATGCCAGTAAATGGTCCTCTGTATTTCACTGTAAATTGGTTATGGGACATCCGACACGATGGGAGATGGAAGTCCTTAGAGTGTCTTGTATTATATGAGTGGATCTCTGTGGACAGCTTAAAAAATATATTGGAAAGTGCTGAGCAAGTCCTGGGTGAAATGTCCTTATACATAAACACACAGGTCTGCTATCTGTTCACATTAACAACTGAGGAGAGGAGCAGATGAATCATATGTTCTAGCAGTGTTGACGCCAGAGAGACAGAATAAAGATGAGTGATTCTAACCAGGAGCTAGCAGCTAACAGTGTGCTGAAGGCTTGTCCTACTCTGTGACTCTTCACAGCCGCCTGAAAACACTGACAGCTCAAAGTCAATAAGACCTTCTCTCCTCAGTAATAACCTCAGGACCATCCTCATCCAAAGGTAACAGGTTACCGGGTGCAAAAACTGCACACGTCATCTCTGTTTTACCAAGTTTAACTAAAGCAGCAGACTTAGAGAGCCGGTAGACGTGCAGCCGTTGTGAGCAACACAGGGCAGCGTGGAGGCAGGACTGTTTCTAAATGTCACTGTCTGTTGGCAGGGATCCTTTCATTATGTAAAACAGACAAATCTAAAATAGTGCATTAACCATTGTGACCGCTGGATCTTCATCCTGTCCAGAAAAGTGAAAAGAGTCATCATGAGGCTGCAGGATATCTGATGATGATGTGCACTCAGTACATCATCAGCTTCACAGGGCCAATGTTTCCCTTTATAAACTCTCCCTGGGTGTTTCCACCATCAGGGTGAGTGTTCATGCTCTCAATGTTTCCCTCATCTTTCCAAGGCTGACTGCCAGTGACATCATGGAGCCCAACCTCACCTATGTGTACCCCCACACCCGGGTCCAGTCTCTGGTCAGCATCCTGCGCACCACCGTCTACCACGCCTTCCCCGTGGTCACTGAGAACCGGCAGAACGAGCGGGACTTCATGAAGGGGAACATCCTGGTCAGCAACAACATCCGCTTCAAGGTACGTCATGAGCCGCTGGACACTTGTAGTCCCCTCATGCATGGTTCAAATTACGGGGGGGAATGGGGGGCTTTGACCCCTCTAATTAAGTCTTGGACCTCCCCAAAGGGGCAAAAACAACAGTTCAGGGGGGTCTTTCTTACCTGTCATTGTATTACAATATATTTCCCATATTCATGCCTTATATTCAAGAATCTGGAAATACAATTTCTGACCCCCCTAAAGTGGACTGTACCGTTTCCTATCTTTGACGTTAGTACAACGTCTGTCTGCCCACATCACTCACAGCGCAGCTGCTCCGGTCCAGTGCATCATACGCTGGTGGAGATGCTGCAGGTTAATGTCAGTAGTTAGCTGTCTAGCTTCTTTAATACACTTAACTTTCCTACCTTCAGAGTTTCATAATTAGCATTTATTTTACTTAAAATGAGCTATGTGATGTTAGCTAGCTGATAGTCCACCCTGGCATTTCATTACCACTAGCCTATGTCATTTCATATTTTATGTAATTGTCAGCTAACACTGGTGTTTAGGCATGAGCAGTGAAATTGAGGATTAGTTATTGTAGATACACATTTTGACATCAATATAGAGTTTATTATTTCATTTTAAGTATTTTGTGAGTCTTTCTACAATAAGCATGAAATGTGTTTTCACTCTGAAATTCAGGAGTTTCACCTGCCCAGGTAATGTTAAAATCCATGTTTGTTATTTCAAATGTATTCAGTTTAATTTATATATCGCCAATTCACTACAAAAGGCATCTCATTGCACTTTTTATATAAAGCAGGTCTACACCGTACTCTGTTTAATATAATTTACAGAGACCCAAAACACAGTACATGTGTACTGTGAGAGACAGGTGGACAATAAGACTGTGAGACTGACTGTGAGACAGGGAGAAAGGTGGACTAAAAGACTGTGAGACGGACTGTGAGACAGAGAGACAGGTGGACTAAAACACTGTGAGACAGAGACACAGGTGGACTGTGAGACGGACTGTGAGACAGAGACACAGGTGGACTGTGAGACGGACTGTGAGACAGAGACACAGGTGGACTATAAGACTGTGAGACAGAGAGACAGGTGGACTAAAACACTGTGAGACAGAGACACAGGTGGACTGTGAGACGGACTGTGAGACAGAGACACAGGTGGACTATAAGACTGTGAGACTGTGAGAGGGACTGTGAGACAGATAGAGAGGTGGACTATAAGACTGTGAGACAGAGACACAGGTGGACTATAAGACTGTGAGACTGTGAGACGGACTGTGAGACAGAGAGAGAGGTGGACTAAAAGACTGTGAGACAAACTGTGAGAGAGACAAACAGGTAGACTGTGAGAGAGGGAGACATGTGGACTATAAGAGTGTGACACCGTGAGACACAGAGACCCAACTGTTTCCAATGAAGAGAACAGTGTGTGTGTGTGTGTGTGTGTGTGTGTGTGTGTGTGTGTTAGTTGTAGTACCAGGTAGTAGTAGTAATTAGTGCAGTAGTAGTGGTTGTAGTAGCAGATGCAGTACTCTGGATGCAGTACACTTAACTTCATTCAAGAAATAGCTTAATGTCTGTCCACCAATCGGAACACAGGACCGTGTGTGTGTGTGTGTGTGTGTGTGAGAGAGAATGTGTGTGCGTGTGTGTCTCCCTTTGATCTCTCTCTGCTTATTAACATCACCTGGGCAACCAGCTATCCTAGATAGACAGACAGGAAACTCTCTCTGAGACTTTGCCTCAAACAAACCACCTGCGGCAGAAGGCATTTCTGAACAATATGATCTATTTTTTGTTTGGATAAAGTAAAAAAACTGGTACGTTCTGCTCTGGTCGAGAAATGCTGAGGAGAATTTACTATTGAAGCCTATGGAAGATTTTCTGTCACTCTTGTCCTTTGGAAGGACACAGAGACAAAACTATAAGTCTGAGGGATTTAATAAGCACATGTGAGGAACCACAACAAAATTTACTACGTTTCTGGTGTAAAATTATGCACAAAGAGTTAAAATTGTGGTCAAGCCAGCGAGTTAAAAAGAAAAATCTAAGAAGATTTTGCCAGCCTGCGACACTGTAGTGATGATGTCACCCACTCTAACTCACGCAATACACACCCATTATAAACTCAGAAAAGAGCTTAAAAAAAAGCATAAACTTCAACAGCGACCGTGAACAAACCATAAAACATATCAAAAAGCTGAATGCATCATTAATAGATTAACTTCTTGTAACCAATTTACAGTTTAAATCACGTGTGTAGCTGAAAGTATGCTGAACTGGTGAGCTTTCAAAGTGGAGTAGGTATGAGGAGGATTTTGACAGTCTCCATTCACTTACAATGGGAGAATTTTCCTGGAAAACCTTGAATAATTTGGAAAGTATTCAAGGTATTAATGAAAGTAATAGCACCCCATTCCTCATTGAGCCGGACAACTTGAGTTTGAACAGAGTTTCTACGTCAAAAGCTGTGGGACTAGTTAGCGCACGAAAAAACATGACGGAAGAATAATAATAATAATAATAAAGCTTAGCAACAACATATACATTATAGATGATAATGCAGACTGTATTTTTTGATGGTGTCTTTGGTTCTGGTTCAGTATTGTGTGGGTCTGCTTTTGTGGGTCTGAGCTGCTGGCAGTTTTGGTGTAGAACAGACTAGCCTACTTGGGGCTGTGTGACTGCAAAAGTTGTCGTGTGGTATGGGGCACCTGTGAACTGATGTAATGAATTTAATTCATCATCTACAGACTGCAGGCATTAGTTACATAAACAAGGATATTGTAAGCATTGTAAGATTTTAGTTTACTGAAGCCCGCACCTGCGCTGTACTGGGTTTTCTTTTTGACCTGGAAAAAAAGTTGACCCCCCCGGTTGTCAATGTATAATTCGCACCCTGCCCTCACGTCCAGAGCGAGCGCAGCGTCCCGCCGGCAGGCAGGCACGACCTTGGGGTAGCCAGCAGATGGAGGTGCAGGTCAGAGCTACAGGAAGTTGGACAGGACTGAGGGACGGACTGACAGGTTGATGTCTGAACATGAGAATTGTTGATAAGAAGAAAAATATAGATTTAATCCATACTCTGATATCTCAGGTTATGTTAGGTCAAGAATAAAACACTGGATTCTTAATACACTGGATTAAACTCAAACAGATGTTTCTGTCTGATCTATTTATCTATAAACAGTTTATGAATTAAAGTTACATAAATATTCAATACTCTAATAACTGTTGATGTCGCCATGTAGAGTTACGCATACTGTGATAAAAGTTTTTCCGTATTCCTCACTGAACTGAATCAGTCAGTTACATTTTCTGAATTAAATCGATGAATGAGAAAATTATTTTCTGTTTGGCTGAAGCAACTTTTCGTGCCTCAGCAGGTGAATGTTTAAAGTTGAGTGTTGCAGCAGCAGACTGACCTCTCAGTGTAAACCCACATCCACTGTCGCGTGCAGAAGTCCAGCGTGATGTCCCGTGCAGGGGAGCAGCGGCGGCGCTGCCAGTCCATGAAGTCGTACCCGTCCAGTGAGCTGAGGAACGTCTGTGACGAGCAGAGCGCCGCGGTGGAGCCGGCCGAGGAGGGCGAGGATCTGCTGCAGCAGATGTTGGAGAGGAGGTAGGACAGACTCACAGGCGCTCCAGCAGACAGAAGGTCCACCTGTTCAGGTAACCTGGCATCCGTCAGTGTCACAGTACCGACCCAGCCCTCCTGTCCCCCTGCAGGCACGCTCCCTACCCCAACCTCTACCCAGATCAGTCCCCCAGCGAGGAGTGGACCATGGAGGAGCGCTTCAGACCGCTCACCTTCCACGGCCTCATCCTGCGCTCACAGCTGGTCAACCTGCTCATCAGGGGGTCTGCTACACTGAGAACCAGTCGGTCAGTCACACACACACACACACACACACACACACACACACACACACACACACACACACACACACACACACACACACAGGTAAGACTCATTTTAATCAGGGTACCCGCGGGGTCTTAAAAGTTTTTAAAAGGGTGGTGATGGAGCAGTGGATGCCTTTGGTGTGAGAAACCTGGGTTCAAATCCCCACTGTACACTTAACCCCTCGTTGCTCCAAAGGCGTGTGATCTGTGACATATATAGCAATTGTAAGTCACTTTGGAGAAAAGCATCAGCTAAAATGAATAAATGTAATGTAAAAAAGTCTTAAATTTAATATTCTAAAAATAAATAAACCTTATAAGTGTTAAATTTCATTTTCATTTTTCTTGTCGTTTCATAGGATTACATAAATGCCGTAACATCATAAATAAATATCTTATGTGTGTTTGACTTTAGAATTTACTAGATGTGACTCGGATGTGATACGACAGTACAGATAACGTTACTGTTTACGTCAGTGTTTAGCTTTACACTGTGGACTGTGCACGAATCAGTCAGTTGTTAGGAAAGAAAAGAAAACGTCTCTGATGTGCTACTAACAAGCTTGTTAGCTCGTTGACTCATAATGTGCAAGTGTCTGAAGTACAGAAGGCCAGAAATGCGGACAAGTTGGTGGACGAGGCTGAGGGCAGTGGCGCTGAGGTTAGCACAACAAGCAGATTGGCGTGCGAGTCAGTCACAGCATGGCGAGCGGTAATGAAACAGTGGAGCTGGAAGACCTGTCTGCAGGTTCCTGATCAGTTAACGTTACAACAGCAGCAGAGAAAGTTGTGTATGAGATGAGGACTGTCTGTGTGTTGGCGTTGTTGTAGGGTAACGTTATGTGAATGGAAACATCCAACATGCTAATGCACATTAAACTACATCACCCAGATGCCCCGATCACCAGGACGAGGAAAAACAAACCGGAGCCCAACTCTTTATCCAATACTATATAATACTATATTTCAAGCAGTCGTTGGATGCAAAAACAGAACAGGATGAATAATCACTGAAGCAACTGGCAGCTAGGCACATTATATTGCATTACACTACCTTATCTAGCCAAGGTGTAACTAATTGGAACAACTCAAACTGCACAATTTATTTTATATGTTTGGTTTCACACCATAAGAGTTCTGACTGTGACAAATAATTTATTAATTTCATAGGTGTCATTTACACTGGGGATGCTGGAGATGTGTCTCCATCACTTTCTTTAAATTTGTTAAATATGATCTGAAAAATGGCTTACTACAAGAAATGTTAAAAGACAAATGAAAATGCTTTGAGAAAGCTTTATTTGCACAATAAAAAAACATGCAGTGCAATGTAAATATAGAAGAAACAAATGTTGATTGTCCAAAAAACCCCAACTTAAGCTAAAAAAACAAGCTGCTGATTACATTATATTCTGTTCTGAAAATGTCTCCTGGTTGCAGGAAATTGAGTGTTTAATGCTCAGAATGTTCTAGGGGACCCCCAGACCCCCCATTTATATCAGCATTGAGTATTTCATCAAAATAGTGTTAAAATATCTTCTTGTCTTGTTCTCATGAACCCAATATTGTGCATCATGCATGTGAGCTAAGTGTATCGTCACACCCCTAATCTGAACCCCTATGTCCTCACCACTTTTCAACGTGATTTATTTTATGTTATCAGAGTACAATCACACCCCAAAAAGCTGTAGTGTTTGAAATAAAAATGTGAGTATTATAATAAAATGTTTTATTAAATTCAGGAAACTTCATAATAATCATTTCTCGAGCTTAAAATTCATACAAATTTTCCATTATTATTATTCTTATTTTCCATTCAATTTCATCCTAGGTGGTATTATAAAGGTCTTAAAAAGTCTTAAATTTAACTTGGAGATTCCTGGGGGTACCCTGTTAATGTACATCCACCTGTTTGCCTCTCTGTACGTCCACCACAGAGCGCCACCCAGCCCAGGCTGTCCTACGCAGAGATGACAGAGGATTACCCACGTTACCCTGACATCCATGACTTGGACCTCGCCCTGCTCAACCCCCGCATGATAGTGGTACGACCCATTTAAACAGAGTCATAAGAGTCCACTTTTCCCCCAGTGGAGACACATAAAATAAGATGTTGTGATCTTTAAACATGTCTCCGCAGGACGTCACCCCCTACATGAACCCGTGTCCCTACACAGTGTCACCCAACACCCGCATCTGCCAGGTGTTCAACCTGTTCAGGACCATGGGCCTGCGACACTTACCTGTGGTCAACGCTGTGGGGGAGGTGAGTTGTTCTCCTCCAGAATGACTGGTTCCTCCGGTCTGAGCGGCTTCTGATGAGTCTGACTGAGCTCTTGTTTCTGCTGTCTCTTTCAGATTGTCGGAATAATCACAAGACATAATTTAACCCACGAGTTCCTGGTGGCCAAACTGCGACAGCACTACATCACCATTTGAGTCGACTCTGGACGTCCTGCCGTCCTCCTCCGACCCCCCCAGACTCTGTTCAGCCTGGTCCTGAGCCTCTTGTCTCTGTCCTTTCCTAACAGCATGTTCCCAAACACTTTCAGGGCTTTCACAACCACACACACGTTCTCCGTCACCCAGTCAGGAACACACTTCTCCAATAAGTGAAACCATTCAGTTGTATTTCACATTTCCAGTGTAGCGTTGTCAGCCTCCGATCCACCGGGCCGGACACATGTACTGTAGGTACCATACAACAGTTATGGAATAGATAATTGCTAATGTAACTGGAGGACTGAGAACAGGTTTCTTTTTTTAAATCAGGAGATCGCTTCGTTAGCAGCATCACACAGTCCCAACATGAATTATATCTGTGGTCTCCACACAGATGAAGACCAGCCCTGAAGATTTGTTCAGTGATTCTGACAGGTCTGAAGTTGAGCTCATTGGCTGCTGTTTCTGCTGGTTGGAGACGCAATTGACCAATCAGAGCTTGCTAGGCAGAATTCAGACTGAGGAAGTCATCGTTAGCTAGCTATAGAACTACATCTGGGAAAACATGCAAAACAGAAACAGAGCAGACTTGCAGTGGTGCTGTGCCATGCTTCTGACGGCCCATTATTCCAAACTCCAATAGTCTGAAAAATGTCTTACTGGACCTAAAGCCCATTTGTCAGCCCGTTACCCCGAAAAACAAATTCCCAATGCTCTGAAAATACCAGTTGTTAGTTCAGTGGCTGACCCCGAGTCTGTGGTGCTCAGTCGGCGCTGATTTTATTCCCTCGTTGGAAATTTGTCTGCGACAGTAACATCTTTTGAAATGTGGTTTGGTGGAAGGCTGGCAAATCCTATTAAAGGGTCATTTCGGCATGTTTAAACCAGGGCCCTGTTTCCACATATTTTAGGGTCAAAATGACTCGTAGGTACGAATCTGCAGCCGTGGCGTCCACAGAAAGTGCTTCTTCTGCCTGCAACAGGCTCAGGCTGTTACACCAGGTGTCTGACAGCATCATGGAAAGGATCCCTACAAGGGACTCCCGCTGACCCCCTTTGTTTTTAACAGGAAACTGAAGTCTTGCGAATCTGGCGAGGGGACAGTTGTTGCAGGAAGATGGTGGTGGAAACGAGGGAGAGGAGTTTGTTGTGTAGGTAGAGGAGCTGCTAGAATCTCCAACACAACAAACTCTTCTCTCCACCTCACATTACCACCAGCGTCTTTCTGCAACAACTGTCCTGTCACGTGATTTCAGAGTGAGACTTCAGTCCTGTTAAAAACAAAAGGGCTCAGCAGGAGTCCCTCGTAGGGATCCTTTCCATGACGCTGTCAGACACCTGGTGTAACAGTCTAAGCCTGTCTGTGTTTTTTTTGTTCCCTGAAGGAAAATGCTGTGACTGCCGGCTGAAGCAAACCTTTTCGTTCCTTCTAGTTTACAACACCAACAAGTGTGGGAACAGGGCCCAGGTTAAGACATACAGGAGTTACCATTTAAGAGCGAAACACCAGCCCATTCAGCGCCATGGACCGGGCCAACAGTCCCTGAACTGATACCTGGAGAGAGGGAAATCCAGCTTTCTGTCAGAAAGCCGTCAGGAGGTCAGGTGACGTAGTTTAAGATTATAAAGAGATCTGTAGGAAGGAGGTCGGGGTGGATGGATGGGTTTTTCACCCAGGAGACACGTGTCCTGTGTGAAACCAAAAGTCAACATTGATTTATTATTTTAACCCGACCATGATGTTTGGGCCGTCCCCCGAGCAGTGCTGAACAGACCCAGTCTTCATCAGAGAGGTAACATGAAGAGGATTTATAGTCTCCGCTCTGTTAACGGAGGAATCTCACATTAAAGTAATGCTGTTTGCTGCAGCTGCATCAGAGTGAGACATTAGTTTGAATTAATTTGAACTTGATTGTGTGACAGAGTGACTACCCAAGTGAAATATCAATATCACGTGCAAAGGTTTCCTTACTGCCTTCATGAACAAACTTTTATTTGACCTTTTCATTTAGCTTTATCAACGTTGTCACTGTAGCACTTTTACTTTTGTAGAGTAACTGGAACATGTGCACTACATGCAGGCTGCTAAAGACTGACCATATCACTTCATTCCAGTACGGACATACAGAAACATTTCTAACCACTGCAGCGGTCTACACACACATTAGCGTTTGTTTTGCACTTCTGATATGTTGTAGTATTTAGTGAGCTCAGTGTTAGCATGCGTCAGGGCTGAGAGGATGTGTGTCTGGCGCTCTCAGGTTTCTTATGTAAGAGGAAATTTGGACTGAATTTAATATTTCACATTAATCCTCAGTTATCAGTTTCATCAGCAGCAGGAGAGTCTCCCTGTCGTTTCATTCTCATTCCTAAAAGGGACTAAAAATCGAGTCGGAGCGAAGACAAGTAACAGGAAGTGGAACTGTGCTTTTATTGATGGACATGGAGTCCACTGTATGTCAGGTTTCTAACGGCTTATAACAAACCATGATGGCACATATATGTACATTCCTTATTTGTTTCATGTCTCTGCTTTATGTTTTATTTAAGAGATTATTTTTTATACTGTTTTATTGTTATGATTTGCTGCCTGTGAATAATTCACTGCATTTCTAAATGGACTGAGGCGGTCCTTAATAAAATTATTGTTTATAGTGAAGGCATTGCATTGTCTTCAATAAATATGTTATCCCATCTAAACTCCACACTTGGCGTGGCAGGTGGCGTGCTGGAGCAGTGTGCAGGAACATGTCCTGCTGCGAAGCATGTTTCATCTGACTTCCGTGGAGATTTAGCCGGCACCCTGCGCTTCTTTAGAAGTCTTTGTTTCTACAGATGCAGAGAACTGGCACAACAAGCTGCAGCGGTGGAATAAAGAGCAGAGAGACCTCTGTCTTGTGCCTTTATGATTGTTCAAATAAAGGTCCCTCTGTTCAATCACACAAAGTGTCTGCATCTTTATTTGTCTAGACTCAGATGAGGCTGCATGCACTGATTCCTGCTGTCTGTGTTCACTAGAGCTGAAAGGATTAGTTCAATCATTGATTTCATGGTCAGAAATAAGCAGAAGTAATATGGACAGTAATAGTTGTTTGCAGTGTTCACACTGTAAAAAAAGACTAATCATATTTCAAAAAACCCAGATGATCCCTGTAGCAGTATAGCGGCTCAGATCTTTGGACCTGTTGTCCAGCCTCCCTCAAGCTCATCCCATAGTTCCCACAGTTACCACAACATGGTCAACCACAGTAGCTCTGAATTCATCAGTTCTCATATTCCTGACTCCCCTCCTTCTCCCTCATCCTACTAAATCTCACCCTCTCCTCTTCTTACTTCTTCACCTCCTCTTCCTCCTCTAAATCTAACCTCTCTTCCTCTCTGTCCAAACATAAACAGCTGAGGCTGATGGGAATGCCATTTGTCTTGCAGGTATCTTAATATCAGGCACATTAAAAGGTTTGACATGATGGTGGGGCCAAATGAAGTCACAATAAGGATGGAGTTAGGAAGTTGTTAGGATGGATGGATGAAGGGTGACCATCACCAAAGTCACACAACATTGGTTGGCTGGTTCAACATATCCAGGACTGTGTATTTACTCTGGAACCAAAGTGCAGGCAACATTATAAAATCTCTAAAAGGCATCAACCTTTTAGAACCCCAATCAAGTTGTTCTGATTATTTCAAACTGGTTTACTGTGTTAAGCATTGTAAACGATTTAATAAATATTAATATTTTGAAGTCGTAAGGTACATTAGGTCATTAGTATTGATGGTTTCCTACTGCTCCATTAAACACCAGTACATGGTCCATTAACCATCAGAGCCCTGATTAGAAGGTGTTACTGTTCTGTTGGCTCCTTAAAGACTATCTCAACATCTACACGGCGCTGCAGTTGTAGTCGTAGTTTTCCTTGATGCTTGATATTTAATCTGTGCTGAGCTCTGCGGAGCCATGATGTGTGACAGCCCTGGGAATCTCATTATAGCGCAGGTGCACAAGCATTTACCCCTGCATGACTACTGACAGACCTGAGACCAGCAGATCGCCCAAACAGCTCAGGTACACTTCAGCATTAACCAGCTCTGACAGGAACAGGACAGAGGAGTGGAGACACAAAGCCTGAACAAGTCTCAGGAGAGAACCAACTGTGGTCCTGGACAGAGTCTTACATCCTTCATAATGAACATCATTGCACTCACAAGCTATAGACTCTGGGGCTTCTGGCTGTGTGAGAGACGGAGGTCTGTACAAAGACCAGGGCAGGGTTTCTCTAGAGCTTTATTTTGCTCTTAGACTCGTCTACTGCAAGTGAGATAGGCCTATATCATAAATACTATATATTTCCATCACTTCAGAGGACATTCACTGACTTACATTCATTCCCTGGAGTCTTCCTCTAACCAAGTCTTCACCCTAACATATAATGATTTACATTATGTGGACTTGAGGAAGGTAGTGTGACTGTGTAAACAGATTTATGTCCCCACAACATGAGTAAAACAAGCTCTGATCTGATCTGATGTCCAGCCCAACCCCTTCATTTATCTGGCCCCAGAGTTATTTTAAAGTTATTATGAAATGTGGCCCTCTAACTACATTAAAATGCAGTTCCCATTGTGAACACTAGGTGTCAGAGTCACTGTATGGTAGGAACAGTCCCAGAGCTGCCTTCTGGGTTCGATGAGTAGTGGAGACTATTGATCTCAGCCGATGTGACAGAATCTAATCAGGATTTCAGGAATTCAGATTGAGAAGAACATGAAGCTGCTCTCTCTGCCTCTCTGCTGATGAGGAAGAAGAAGGAGGACATGCAGTTACAAAGTAAAGTGATGATGCTCCGGCAGCAGCTCTGCAGCTGAGATGAAGCTCCATTTAAATATGTGAGTAAACTGAGGCCCCAGATGACTGACAGTCTTCACTACTACGAGGCTCAGCATCACTGTTCCCACCAGGATAATAACTTAAATAAAATCCTCCTACTGCAGCACAAACTGCTTCATACTCACTCATTAACAGGAAAGTCTGTTGGCCAGGGCTATATCTTCACAGCAGTGTTTCCTCAGTGTCTTTGCTGTGTGCTTCATTATGTTTTATTTTGTAGTTTGCAAACCACATAATGGCCCCAGCAGGATTGATGTGTGAAAAACAGGATGATGCAAGCTTATGGTGGGGGAAAAGGTTTTCATTTTTATGAATTTCTTTTTTATCATTGTAAATTGAGTTTATAGTTCAACATGTTCATAATGAATACAGTTCATATGAAGCTGGGGTGGTGGGTAAAGTCACTAAGACCTCATCATTCTGTGAAAAGTCCTCTCTAGTGTGAGACACTGAACTGACACTGAATTCAAACATATAGTGTTAGATTAGAGACTGACAAAAGGACACGTGATATTTATCCTGCAGGCCATCGTGCACAAAGAGGCGGTGAAAAAGTTACATACAACAAATGTGCACACACATAAAACCACAGACAGGCTAAACCTGGCCCTGATCTGAAGTCTGACTCAGATTAGTCCCAGAGGTGTTGCTTGGTAAAAGGAGCTCATTAAACATACTGAGCTGGTCTGTCCCTCCTCCTCCCCACCACCAACACCATCACACATCTGTCAAGACGATCGGACAAAATCAGAAGTCAGAGGAGAAACTCACGTCAGCATATTGAGATTATTAACATAATTTACACATCATGGAGTCTAATTTCTAACCTCACTGTAACCTTTTCATACCTCTTGACTTCACAGCTGTTGTAGTTTTAATTGATCACACTCCCTTACATCAGAGTATAATATCAAAGCGACTGCTACTAAATCCAGAGTCTCTCCAGATAACAGAGGAGGCAGGATCAACACACAGCAGCACAAACAGGGAAACACACACTGCCGTGGTGTTAGTGGCCTTCCCCCCACTTTACTGCTGTGAGAGTCTTTGTCTCTTTGGGCCAGTTTGGAAGGTGACTTTTGGACTTTGCAAAATGTCAAACTGTTTTCCTGGCACTCACCTCCTCAGCTCCAGTGAGCATATCCATACATTTATAGCACTTTATATTCAAACAGCTGTAACTGACCCACTCAAACATCCTGATGAGGGATGATGATCTTTACGAGAGGCTCTTGTGGTGCAGCCCAGGCTGATTGGATGTCACGCTGTCATTTAGCTCCACTGATTCTAGCCAGTAACAAAGCCACACCTTTATCATGTGGGCTAATTAAAGCGTGGCCATAATGAGTGTGTCAATGTGTGCAGAGGTGGGTGGCTCTCTGTCATTAAACTGGATTAGCAAGGTAAGAGCAGGAAAAACATTCCTGTCTAACAATCTGTTAGCGGTGAACAAACCTCATGACTGCAGCTGCAGTTTCCTCCCCTGTGAAGGTGATATCATCTGCATGTGTTCATTAATTAATAATTATAATTTCACACAGAAGTGACCTAATGGCTGCAGGTTAATAAGTCAGATCTAATTGGATGAGCTGCAGAAGTTAAGACAGGGGTTAAAATGCAAGGTAGCATTTTAACCCCTGTCTTAACTCCTCCCTCGCCTCCCCGATGACTCTCGCAGACCTTCGTCTCTTACAAGACCGCTCTTCATTTTCAGCTTGGTCTCCTTCACAATGTCTAAACTCAGAAGTAGTCGCAATGTGACCTTGTTTAATTTCTGTGTTTGTGTTAACATTCAGTTAAAGATGACTGATGGCCAGGACAGATGAAAACAATAATAATATAATATAATAATAAAACAATAGTAAAACAATCACGTAAGTCTGTGTAACATATAATAATGTCTTTCCATAACACGTGGAGGTGGACAGTAAAATAGTTTTAAGCTTCCTTACTGAGTTACAGAGCAGTGCCGTTCAGAGGTGACGTGGATCCAGATGCAAACACACAAACACACACACACACACACACACATTCACAAGTGTGTAACATACAGCACATATATGTATCCATGTGCACATAAAACTGAATATAAGCTGGTGACTGTCCTTTAGTACCTAGGCAGACTAACAGATGTGTTTTTAGTTTAATTTGAATGAGTCAACCGAGCGAGTCTCTCCAGTTTGGACAGGAAGATGATTCCAGAGAAGAGAAGCTTGGAAAGACGAGCCCTGCACCTGCTAATGTCTAATTTATTCTTGTGATACTCAGGAGAATAACAGGCACATGAGGAGTGACTAGATAAGTAGAGTGGTGCACATCCATGTAATATGTATAAGTTAAAGTCCTGGTTGGAAGTTGTCATTTGCTAATACCGGATTTAAGTGAGCCATAGAAAAGTGCTTCAACATCAGCCAGTGGGACGGATTTTGGCAATAAATGGAAACATGCAGTCTTTGTCATAGTTCAGAGTCAGGTTGTTGAATGTGTTCCTAACCTCCCTTGGACAGAGAACTAGCCTTTCAGTTTTCTCAGCATTTAAGAGCATCTCTTTTGTCTCTCTCTGCATTCTTCCAGTTTAACGAGCTGATGACAGCGTCAGACTTCATATAAATCTGAGTATCATCTGCAAAGATTTAATTTTATTAATTCAGTACCAAGGTGCAACAGAACAAGACCAAGCACAGATCCCTGTGGCACACCATGACTGACCTTAGTGCAGTTGTTTAAAACAAATCTGTGGGTTAAATTTAAACAGAGCCGTGTGAGTGAGACCATCTAACAGAATGTGGTGATCAGTCGAATGCTGCGCTCAGGTTTGGGAGCACCAGGACTGAAACTGAGCCGGAGTCTGAAGCAAGCAGTGAATCATTTAGTCAGAGCAGGTTCTGTCTGAACTGATGAGGATCATACAGATTACTGAATTAAATTATTGGATGATGCAGGTCATCAACTATTCGGAGTGAGTCGCTGGTTCAGTTCCCCGGCTGCCCCAGTCCAGTCAACGGCTCCAGATGGCTACCAGTGTTTGTGTTGATGAGCTCAGTATCATCGTTAACACTTTGGACAGAGCCTGTATCAATACGTAAGTCCATTTACCAAGGTGATCTGTGAGTTCACTATGAGCCGCTGCTTTTTCAAGGAGCTTGGGTCCAGGCTGTGCTTCTTTAGCAGTTGCCTGATACCCGTGCTTTAAAAGATGAAGCCACACTTCCACTAATAAGAGAGTTTATCATCTTTAGTTATAGTTCCTTAATAAACTTAGACATAATATGATCAAGTGAACAGGTGGCCTTGGAGGTCAATAGAGAGTGTTTTAATGGAGATGATCTCACAGCAGTGTCAGAGAGCCCACAGCTCTGACTGCACTATCCTCTAAACATAGTGGTGTAATTATACAATGGTTCATATAGATCCAGATATGCATCGCAACACACGATGTAAGATCAAAACAAACAGCCAGGTAGTGATTGGCTGCTTCTTTGCTGCTTTTTCCTCCTGTCTGAGGTGTGAAAGTAGTTTGTAGATAAACAGAAACAGACTTGATGAATAAACTTTGTTTGAAAGCATCCTTAGCTGTGTGGAGTGATGAGGAGGCTGTAACCTTCCTCACATTAACACATGAAACCAACAGAAACGTGGTTTTCCACCGTTTGCGCTTTGACTGCAGCTCTTAATGACGTCACCTCGTTGTGTCCTCTTCTTCTTCTTCTGCAATGGTTTAACTAAATCCTAATATTAGTGTAATCCTTGAAA
This sequence comes from Micropterus salmoides, assembly GCF_014851395.1. Classification (NCBI taxonomy): domain Eukaryota; kingdom Metazoa; phylum Chordata; class Actinopteri; order Centrarchiformes; family Centrarchidae; genus Micropterus; species Micropterus salmoides. Next base: position 24,541 of record NW_024041267.1, read on the forward strand.
ACACTTTACACAATTTACATTTTCCAAAATTTCTTTTTCCAATGTTCAGTTAAAATTTGTGCTGCATTTTAATAGAAATATTGTCATTATTATTGTGTTATGAAATCATTTAAAACATTTCTGGATCTGCTTGAAAAACTAATCTATCTATATATATTATCTATTATTTGCACCTCAGTGTGTTTACAGGTGTTTCCAGCTAAATCCAGGTTTTGGGGACTTCTACTGCTGATGTTTTAAAATACTATGAAACCCAGAGGAAGCAGTGTGAAGAATAAAATATAGAAATAGAATATCTCTGGTTCTGCTGCAGAGATCTGGCTCCTTAATTTTTTAACTGTCCGTGGTGAGTCTGAGAGAGCTCCAGGCGTATGATGATAAGTCAGCTCAGAACTGTTGATGATGCACAGCTAGCTAACATACCCTGTGTATGGTGCAGACATTCTGGAACAGAGCAAACAGGCAGAGCGCTCAGTTAACCATCAGCTTCATGTGTTTGTGAGCAAAACTCCTCTCAGAATAAATCAGAATAAAGGAACGCTTGTTTATAATCAGTTTCTGTTTCAGGCCAGTCTTCTTCTTTTGTCTCCTTTTGTTCTTTCCTCCTTTTATTTCTTATCGTTTCCCCCGTCCTTCCTTCCTCTAACCCTCCCCCACTCATGTCAGCCACACTCACTTGTCCTGAGGTGTGGAAGGCAGCTGAGATCATTAGGGGAAATTACTCTTGTGTTGCATACCAGCTCTGATAATAAAACTGTCACAAGGGGAGACAGCGTGATGACTGCAGCGCTGCAGTGATTAGAGAGAACACTTTCTGTCTTCTCCTGAGTCTGCTCGCTCTCCTTCTTTGGTTATATAATCTTTTAATGATGCTAAATGAGAAATGTTTGGATGTCTGTATTACAGCAGCTGTAACTTGGTTAATGTGTCACAACGCATTTTAGGCACGAAGGCAGATGCCTTCAAAGAACAGGCTGATCAATCATTTCATATCTTCCAGGTTTAGGTACCCATCAGGCTGCTGGTGTTCCGCACTGGCTCATGAATATTATTCTTGTACATCATGCTGTTAGTTTAGGAAGAGAAGTGAGCCTCACCTCACTGTATTTACGACTGTTGCTCCTCCTGGGACACCCTGCTTCCTCTGATCCATTAAAGGGTGGGTTCACATTTTAGCAGCTCTGTCTTTGAACAGTCCTCACATGTTTAGATGCACATTGAGGCAGTTTGTGGTCACTGTAATTGTTGCTGCTGTTCATTCTGACCAGGAAGAGACCCTCCTGCTATATGCGCTTCCAATGATGGGAAGTCCACATTTCTCTCTCACATGCATTAACATTTCTTTATAAATGGATCTCTTCAGTAAGAATGGTAGAGACTAGTTTCAACGTCCACATGGACATATGAGAAATGTGAACCTGTGTCATCTCAGGGTGTCAAATACTGACTCAGGAATCCTGACACAGCATCGGTATTTCAGGCACGTCATGTAATGTACTTATTTCTACACAAAATACAATGTTTTCCTGAACCTAACCAAACTGCATATATACCAAATATTGAAAAGACGTCTCATATGGACGCTGTAGCATACTTTGTGCATCAAATACCAACGCTTCAGAGTCAGTGTAGGTGCTGAAAAACAAGTCAGTGTTTGACTCCCCCTGAGCTGAGAACGTGTTGGTCCTAATTGTGATCTGTAGGTGCAGCCTGATGACAGTGGCGTGGAAGCAGCAGGATATCCTACAGATATCCTACTCTTTCCAGAGTTCAAGAATACACCTATGAGCTCACTGTCTCTGCTGTTTAACCTGCACACAAACAGAAATGTAAAAACAAGTTAGTTAGGGAGTTATGTGTTGAAGAAAGACAGCCAGGTACAGTCCTGTAGACACAGTTGCCAGTTAACCACAGGAGATGCTCTGCAGAAGTGCTGGGTGGAATAATACGCTGTCTGCTAGTTGAGTCTTTATGCTAAGCTAGGCTAATGATAGAGCTGACTCCAGCTCACTCTCAGTGACGAGTTTTTTCACATCTAAAATGTTGGTTTGAAAATGACTTGAAGACAAAGAGGAAGCTTCTCTTCACTGCTTCTTCCTTTTCCTCTGACTTTAACTGGTTTCTCCTGACGAACCGAACTGTTTATTACTGTGAGTACAAGTAATGTTTCTCTTGCTTTTCAATATATCAAGGAACTGATGGTTGTCCTACTAAAAAAGTGCCCTGTAAATAAATAATAAAAAATAATATTAGCATTCAGATATACAGTACTGTGCAGAAGTTTTAGGCAGGTGTGGAAAAAATTCTTCCAAAAATAGTCATGTTAAGAGATTATATTTATCAATTAAAGAAATGCAAAGTCACATATGAAAAATCAAATCAATGTCTGGTGGCGGGGTCACACACTTTTCTCCTTCAAAAAGCATCAGTTCTTCAAGGTACACTTGCACAAATTCAGGGATTTTATAGGAGAAAAAGAAACTCAGCAGCAGAAGGCAGATTGTTCTCTGAAGGGCTAGAGAGCAGAAGAACAATAAGTGTCTGCAGGCAGCATGAAGCATGGTGGAGGGTCCTGCAGTTTTGGTGTTGGGGATTTGGTCAGAATGAAAGGTCTCCTCAATGCTGAGATGTACAGACAGGTACTTACCCATCATGCAGTTCAATCAGGGAGGCATCTGATTGGGATGACAACGAGCCCAAACAGAGAGCAAAAGTCATTAAGAACTATCTTCAGACTAACTTAGCATCTGTATGCATAGTTGGTCCTGCTTCATTGCTTCATGATTATCAATTAAATGTGTTTCCATTGTGGGTCAAATCATGAAAAAGATATAAATGCAAGATGTAAATAATGAAGCCAGTTAGTAGTTAACCACTACATGAGGTTTGTTGGGATTGTCTACACATACAGTGACAGAGAAGTATGTGTTTAACTGCAACTTCCAAAATAAAACAGACATTGCTGACTTCAGATGTTTTTTGAGTTGATGAGGAGCACCTGAATGCAACGTTAACTTTGGTCTCGGTGATGCTGGGGGCAGGAGCACTGCAGACATCTCATTTCATGAGGAGGTGCAGTTAGTCCACTGATGTTCAGCCGTCTGCAGTCCAAATCTGTGAGGAAGTTTATTTACATGAACTTGTTCATTTACATCTGTACTTTGAGCTGTCATGTTAATGCCATGTATAAACATTAAAATAAAGCAAACAACCAGACCCATTATAAAGGTGTAACCATGGCTCTGTAACGTAACCACAGGTACATTTTAGGCACATTATGTCATGCCAGCAATCAGTAATGTGTTTTTCATAACTATTCACATGAGTAGATAATGATTGTCCGTGCAGTCGTCAGGTTTGTGTACAGAAACTCAAAATGGCTTCCAGGGGACACGCTGGCTTTACCTTTATGAATGCATTGTGTCTGTGTGTGTGTGAGCAGCGTATTCATGCAGACGGCCTTCTTTGTGTTGTTCCTGCCAGGGCATTAGGGACTGTGGGTGTCCTGGCAGCCCGAGGTAATGCCATTGATATCTGTCAGGACACAGTAGGAGGTCAGCTGTGGGGGAGGGGGGGCACTAAAGAGGTTTTAATGACATTGTAAGCAGCTCTTTGCTTCTGTGTGAGAACTATGTCTCGGGGGCAAATGTGGAGTTAAACACTGGAACATGTTTTGTTGCTTTTGGAGAAACACTTTCTGAAAACAGAGACTGAAACGGATCCCCCTCATCATCCTGTGGTGTATATATATTAACCTCTGAACACATTTATTAGCTTCCATGTTGTTAAAATCACTTTCAAATATATTCTTCATATTCCTCATTTACACTGAGTGAAATATTCATTTCCTTCAAATGCAAATATTCTACGTGTGCTGTGTCTCATATTAGACACATTTCCCTAAAATTCAGCCGGACATATACTGTTTATATGTTACACATACATCCTCCACGATATACTGGTTTTACTATGGAAACTCAAAGGTTCAAAAATAAGAAAATTAGTACAAACATAATTATGAGTGTAAATACAGACAAAAGATATAATAACTAAGAAAATGTGAAATGAAAGCAAAAGCCAATCAGAGAACTGGCTCATAAACAGTGACAAATAAACTCATTGTGAAGAGAAAATAAAAATAAAAAAAATAAAAAATGTTCACTATTTCATGGTTATATATTTAAGTAATTTTATTCATATCAATTTCCCATTAATTCTGAACATGCTCGTTAATACTGTCACATCTACTTTGGTCTATTAATCTAATATCTATACTATTGGCTGGTGTGTCTGTAAATTAGAGTTTATGTCTTTATGTAATTTTTGCATTGACACAGCTAAAAAAAACTGTACAGTTCAACAACTACAGCTCAAACAGATGAAACTGATTAAATGTCACAGAGGAAAGTGTGAAATGAATAAAGGGCGTCTTTCTCCCAGCGAGGTGGACTGGAGGCACAGCTAATGGGGATTAAGGCCCCGACACGCCGATCAAACCCATCACTTAATAGACTCTCAGAGTTCATTAGAGGCCACAATAAAGACTATAACTGACTATATGACTCATTTCAGTAACTTGACAGTAGATATTTACAGCACTAATCTGGATCCACATGTCAGGATTAAATTGGTTTTATTGTGTTATAAGTTTCATCACCCAGTGACCAGAGACAAAGAGCAACAGTGACTGAAAAAAAGTCCTTCCTTGGTTTATTTATCTGTGTTAAAAATAGCATGAACTAATGCTAAATATATGCAACACCATGAATCTCATCTGTGTGAGAATATCCTTATCTGTGTAAAGGCGGCACTAGAGGGGTCACATTTACATTGTGTATGCTACAGCCGGCGGGAAGGGGACGGCATGATGTAACGGGCTGGGAGTCTGGGATCAGTCTAGGACAGGAATAGACAGCACGGCTAGTGGACCATGTGAAGGTTAAAATGTTGTTTTGCTGCAGCTTCAGCCGTGAGCAAGGTGGACTGCAGTGACACTGAAGTGACAGCGCAAAGCAAACTATGACTCTATTTAAAAGGACCGTCCTATAATGTACAAAGTGACAGTTCATGTGTTTTTGATTATAAAGCAGGTCTATATAAATACTATTAAGGTATCAAAACTCTCAATCCACGGACAGACACTGTGCCTTTAAACGAGTTGCCAGGACATCCTTAAGGTTGTGATGTCACAACTATACAGTCACCGCCCTCACTCACCCCCTCTACCATGCCCCCAGCACTGTCCAACGTTTTTTTGTTGTTTCAACCATAGGGTGACCAGACGTCCCCGTTTTCAGGGGACAGTCCCCGATTTTGGTGGCCTGTCCTCGGCTGGAGCTGTCCCCGGAAATGTCCCCGTTTTTAAATGTGTATTAATCATAGACTGTATAAGGTGTTAACAGACCTGAAATCAGATTTTATGTGGCCAGAAAGACTGGACAGCAGAGCAGGCAGGTCTGCGGGAGCGCACGCAGCATGTTGTCGCTGTATCGCCCAGTCTCTTATGTCTACAGCTGCTTCAAAATGTTTGCAGTTTATAGTGTAACCAGGCCTAACATTTACGTGATCATAGGCAATAATAGAAGCCTGTTGTTGCCAATGGATTATGTCTTTAGTAGATGTATGTCTAATAACCTTGTTCATATTTGGAAAACAGACTGTAGCCTATAATTAACATGACTTACTGCTGAGTTATTTATAAATAAAGACATGATCTCTTTTGCAATTATCCTTATGACTCTACATTATTTAACTTGCTGTGTACAAACCAATCCAGTCCTTTTTACCTGTTGAAATACCTTTAAATGGCCAAAAAACATAACGTAACATGCAGTATTTCACTTCCCAGAAAGAGATTGCAGCTTCTACTTATTGACTGAAAGGTAGTTTCTGCCTCAAAATGACTTGATTTCATTCAGAAGAGTTATATTTGACAGATTATATAATTATATATATATATATATACACAGATGCACCTTGCTAACCAAGCTAGCTAGCTCCACCCTCTCGCCCAAATATGGTCACATCTGATTCCAAAAAACCAAGATGGTGACAGCCAAAATGCCAAACTAGAGGTTAGAAAACAGCAGTCCACAAATTTGATAATGTAACCACTAACAACAAGTAACAAGCTTCTTGCAGTATAAACACTGTAAACCTAGGTGACAATCTCACCTCAAGGTCCTTTTAGTAGCAGCGTTGGAGCTTTTGACCATATCTTATCACTTTGCCAAGCTGTCATTGAATTGTAAATAAAAATGTTTCTGACCATGTAAGGACTTCCCGTCCATGTTGGCTTCTCTGCTTCACCAGAGCTAACAGCTGACCTCCTTAGGGAGGAAAATTCAATTCCCATTTTCAAGATTGACTGTCAATGAAACTTTCATCAGTTTCTGAATCACAGTGCAGAGAGGATGACTGAGGGTGCCACACGAGGGTCCGACAAACAGGCATGACTTTGAATTATTGGGGTGAGCCCTCTTCTCAGGGGTTAATCAGGGGCTCGACCAAACTGCAAACTGGGCTCTGGTTCGGGGCTACTGCCCTACTACTCCTGTTTTGGCAGGGTTAAGGATTTCTCAGAGGTCGGCTACGGGGAGTTGGCGAGTTGGGAAAGGAAAAGCCACCCACTTTCTGCAGAAAGAGTCTGGAATGCAAAGGCCAGCTCAGCAACACTGCTGAAGCCCTGGTGGAGAGAGGGTAGATGTCCAGCTGCCTCCTGACCACGGACAGCGAGGTCAAAAACCTTCTGCATTTCACTCTAATGAGTGAAGGCAGGATATGAAAAGAACACAGCTGATTATTTTCCCCACACTGTAGAGACCCAGGCGAGGGCGGCCGAAAAGGCAGCACATGCAGGAACGTTCAGAGGCATAGGTGTGGCAACATACATTGGACAAGGTAGTCCACTTTCTTCTTAGTTGGTGTAGGTTGCTAGAAACGATGGCGTCTGAAAGTGAGCGGATCTTGTTGGAGTCGTGGGGATCAATGCACCAGTTACTTTTGGTTAAATTACTAAAATGCAGAAACGTGAGAAGCGTTGGAGAAGATGGTACAGTATGTACGACACTTGAAGCAGTTGTACCAGAAGAAGATAGTCGAGCCGCAAATGCGCAGGAGGAAATGCGACACTACCAAGCCCACCAATCACAGTCCTTGCGGTCTGCATCACCGCAACATGTAACATTAGGCTATGGCATAGATTAGATGCAGAAGCATAAATTGTCCTTTAGACTGGGTTTAACAGCAAATGTCAAACAATAGTGGCCTGAAACGCAGATTACCTGACAGGGAGAGAGAGAGAGAGAGAGAGATACTGCAGGCTATCCAGAGGTGGAGGGCATGATACCCTCCAAATGTCATTTCAGTTTGAGCTCCACACAAGCTTCAGTGGCTCTGCACCTTCCTCTTCTCAGCCTACAAATAACAAATAGTCTTGTTACAGGAAAACCATTAGGCCTACATGGAATACCCTCTAAAGGTGCAATTCAGCAAAAACCACAAGCCGGTAACGTTTCAAACATTTCATCTCTGCCGACAAGTTAACAGGATCTGCCGTATTGTTTATAGGGGCAAGTTTGACTGCTATTTTGGGCAAGGTAGTCAATGATTACCTGTTGGTGATAATGAAAGAGCTGGGACGGAGAAAGGTCAGACAGGAAGAGAAAAGTCAGAATGAAAAGAAAAAGAAAGACCCATCAACAGACAGATTTAAAAGTATACAGTGTTGAAGTCCAACAGTATCCCCTCCAAAAAGCAGATGCTCTTGGACAGATCCCAGGGGTACGCCATGAAAATATTCCTGCCATTTTAATTCAACAACTCCACACAAGCTAATGAGTTACGCATATTAAACTATTAAAGGTAAACCTTTCAGTGAAACTCTTAGTGTTTCAGTGAAAGAGAGCAGCTGAGGATTCTTCCAGCTGTGTTTGGATAACTAATCTGTTCTGGAGGAAGTTGGCCGAGTGTTGACAGATGGTTTAGACGAGCATCCTCGACTGACTGACTGTCTCCCTGTCTCATCTGTTATCAGGTGCCACATTCCCTGTTTCCACCCCTGGGTTCAGAAGATTTGTCATAACCACGGGAGACCATCCTTGGTGTTTCCATTAGCATGTTAGCAGTGTGTGCACTTCGGGTGATGCTGCTGGTGAAACATTAGCATACAGCGTTGACCTTTTCTCATACTAGCCCCACAAAACACATTGACATAACTGAGCTCTCATTATTTACTGATGTAATGGTATGAAAGGATATTGTGGTGGCAAGGTAAACGACTATGTCCAGTAAGAACACTGCTAAATAATTAATCATTAAATTATTAATGGGTTTTTGCTCTTTAAGTCTTGTTCTGTTTCAGGACCCTGTATTCAGAGAAATGACTTTGTTTCCTACAAAAAGACTTCATCAAAAGAAGATTGAACTCTATTAGCAGATAAAAGCAAGTAAAGTAAAATTAGTGAACAGTCTGTTTCTTTAGCTGCTAAATACTCCACTGACTGTGTCTGTTGCTGAACAGCTCAGATACGGTGGCTTCAGCACTGAAAACAGCTGCTGCTGGAAACTCGCTGAACGATGTTGAAATGCTCTGTTGAGCTGAGGGGAACTGCAGAGTTGGGTCGGTTTCTGTGGGTTTGTCACTAAATCGAAACTTTTCATTTCACCAGTTGTTAACATTAAAATACTGATTCGTGCAGCTTTAAACTGATGTAAGGTACCGTGTGTATTTGCTTTTCAGAGTCAGGTCCAGGTGGACCATTAATGGACAAATTCGACCAT